>NW_005841867.1:4692427-4720321 GCF_000455745.1 Alligator sinensis | reverse complement strand
AATTGGCTAGAGGGTCGCACCCAGAGAGTCGTGGTGGATGGGTCGGTTTCGACCTGGAAGGGTGTGGGCAGTGGGGTCCCACAGGGCTCGGTCCTTGGACTGATAGTCTTTAATGTCTTCATCAGCGACTTGGACGAGGGAGTGAAGTGTACTCTGTCCAAGTTTGTGGATGACACAAAACTGTGTGGAGAAGTGGACACACCGGAGGGCAGGGAACAGCTGCAAGCAGACCTGGATAGGTTGGACAAGTGGGCAGAAAACAACAGAATACAATTCAACAAGGAGAAGTGCAAAGTGCTGCACCTAGGGAGGAAAAATGTCCAGCAGACCTACTGCCTAGGAAATGACCAGCTGGGTGGCACAGAGGTGGAAAGGGATCTTGGAGTCCTAGTGGACTCCAAGATGAATATGAGTCGTCAGTGTGACAAAGTCATCAGAAAAGCTAATGGCACTTTATCGTGCATCAGCAGATGCATGATGAACAGAACCAAGGAGGTGATACTTCCCCTCTATCGGGCGCTGGTCAGACCGCAGTTGGAATACCGCATGCAATTCTGGGCACTGCACTTCAAGAGGGATGCGGATAACCTGGAGAGGGTCCAGAGAAGGGCCACTCGTATGGTTAAGGGCTTGCAGACCAAGCCCTATGAGGAGAGACTAGAGAACCTGGACCTTTTCAGCCTCCGCAAGAGAAGGTTGAGAGGCGACCTTGTGGCTGCCTATAAGTTCATCACGGGGGCACAGAAGGGAATTGGTGAGGTTTTATTCACCAAGGCGCCCCTGGGGGTTACAAGAAATAATGGCCACAAGCTAGCAGAGAACAGATTTAGATTGGACATTAGGAAGAACTTCTTCACAGTTCGAGTGGCCAAGGTCTGCTACCTATGCAGGGGGTCGGACTCGATGATCTATTGAGGTCCCTTTCGACCCTAACATCTATGAATCTATGATCAATTTTTGCAGGTTAGTCTAATCTGATTGAGTAAGTTTGCAACTGGACAGACATTCCATCTGGACTGAGGAAGTGCTGTCATATGCCTGCAGTCATTCAGGCCAGGAGCTGGGGGGCACTAGAGCAGCGCTCAGTGGTGGTGCTGGGGCTGGGGGTGGGGCAGTGGCCAAGGACAGGAGAATTAAACCCCTCCCTGGCCAATTCCTAACAACTATGAAACTATGGTAAAATTACTGCCAGGGCTAGCCATGCCCCCCTCTCACCCCTCTCCCCCCCAGCTGCCCCTGGCTGGAGCAGCTGGTAGAAACATGCAGGTCTGCACCGGTGGGATGGGGAGTGGAGGGGAGAAATAAGCCTCTTCTCTGCTCCCTTCCCAGGGCCAGCATCTGGCTGCGTCCCTACCCTTGTCTGTCCCTGCTCTGGCTGGGGAGCAGAGGGGCTGAGCCAGCCCTGTAGGGCTGGAGCAGAGCACCTAGCCCAGACAGCATGCCAGGATGCTGGGAGACTCTGGTTTAAGTTCAGCCGGGAATGGGTCTGTGACAGACACTGCATAAAGTGATCTAAGCTGAATCAGTCAAGTCTGATACTACGTTCAACCAGGTTTCTCTCATACCAGTTTCAGCCATTTTGAAACTGGTTTATGCACACTGAATTTATGTTCTGTTACAG
Organism: Alligator sinensis; assembly: GCF_000455745.1. Taxonomy (NCBI): domain Eukaryota; kingdom Metazoa; phylum Chordata; order Crocodylia; family Alligatoridae; genus Alligator; species Alligator sinensis. The sequence goes on along the minus strand of NW_005841867.1, from coordinate 4,718,700 downwards.
ATTTAAACCAATTTCTGATCACTTAAACCAATTTGTGTGTAATGTCTGTCCCTAGCCTTGAGGTCTACCAAGCTCAAGCCTCCCCAGAGAGAACACCACCACAAAGGTTTGAAACCAAGGCCTCTGGGTCTTAAAGCAGATCCTCTACTGCCTGAGCAGAGGACCCAGCTCTGTTAATCAAGGTTGTAGCTAGTTCAATCCCTACATGTGGCTCAACCACTACTAGGAAAGAGAACCGCACTGAGCTTGGCACCAGCTTCTTGTTTTATCCTTTGACAAGACTTTGCTAGAACAAAGGCTACAAGAGTTAACCATTTTTCACAACAAACAGAATGAAGCCTTCTGTTTAACAAGTTTTCTTTCAGCAGTATCATTGTGATGCCTGCATCTCCATGGTATAGAAAGCAAGATTAGACATTTGGAAGCTTACTGGGAGCGTGGGCTCATTTATGCATTGTGCATTAAAGTAACGTTAACAGCAGTGAAGTCAAGGATTGTTCTGATCAGTCAATTTTTCTTCCCTCATATACCAGCTGAACTTCGATGAACTCTCATTTATATTCTAGCAAAAAACTAGTAAACAGAAACACAGATTGCTGTTTTATGTGCCCAGGCTTTTTCACTTCTTCTCTTCAATAGCTTCATTCATTAAACTGGGCAACAGAAAAATGCAGCCCTACTTAAATATTATTCAAGGCAATATATTGGCTTTGTTTCCTAGCCTACTAGAAACAGGCTGTTAATAGGAAAATTTTCACTTTTTCCCTCACAAGGAATCTACAAATATTGTCAGAGAGCCTCAAAGTATAGGCCATGATAGAGAGATAAATATTTGAGACGCATCTCAAAAGACTTATATCTAGTCTAAACCAAATTTTAAAAAAATCCAGGTCTCCCCAAAAGTTACTGCTATGGGCATTCTTTAGTAAGAAGTGTCTAAGCCATGTTTTAGAAATACTAGACTTGATTTTGGTCATCAAATCCAGCAACCTTCACTTGGCAATAAATAATATTCAGTAATTCACAAGACTGGTAATATCCACAGCATCCGAGAAGGTTTCAGATCCATGAACCTGATGCCCAAAGGTCATTTCGCAACTCCCGTTGAAATCAAAATGCCCACCGATTTCATATGCAATTACTTTTTTTATCATCGTCATCTTAGGGTCAGTCTCTGTAAACCCTTAATCGTACTTACTGGTGAGTGAGTAAAGAAAAGTACCTAGACATGTTAGTCTGAAGTCAGGCAGAAGGCAAGGTAGCTGTGTATTTCAGTTATGGGCTAACTGAAATCAAAGATGGGTAAACTTTCATAAGCTGCAGCTTATTTAATCAACTAGCGACTGATGAAATGGGTCTTTGATTCATGAAAGTTTATGCATGTTTGATTCCACTCATCTAAGGTGCACTTCTATCTTGCCAGGGTAGGAGCCAGCACCACTTCCCTTGGAAGTTGGTTCCAGATCCTAGCCGCCCTGACTGTGAAGTAGTTCTTACGGATGTCTAATCTAAACCTACTCTCCAACAACTTGTGGCCATTATTCCTCGTTATCCCGGGGGGCGCTAGGGGAAACAAGGTCTCCCCCAAACCCTTCTGGTCCCCCCTAGTGAGTTATAGACAGTCACCAGGTCCCCCCTCAGCCTTCTCTTGTGAAGGCTGAACAGGTTCAGGTCCTGTAGCCTCTCATTGTAAGGTCTGCCCTGCTGTTCCAAGATCATGTGGGTGGCCCACCTCTGGACCCTCTCAATGTTGTCCACATCCCTCTTGAAGTGGGGTGCCCAGAACTGGACATAGTACTCTAGCTGTGGCCTGACCAGTATCACGTAGAGGGGGAGGATCGCCTCCTTGGACCTACTTGAGATGCACCTGTGGATGCACGATAAGGTCCTGTTAGCCCTGCCGACCGTGATCTCGCATTGTCAGCCCATGTTCATCTTGGAGTCAATGACGACTCCAAGATCCCTTTCTGCCTCTGTGCTCTCAAGAAGGGAGTTTCCCATTTATAAAAGTGTGCTGCTGGTTTCTACCGCCCAAGTGCAGCACCCTGCACTTGTCCGTATTGAAACACATCCTGTTTTTGTTAGCCCACCCCTGCAACCTATCCAGGTCTTTCTGCAGTCTCTTCCCTCCCTACTAACGTACCCACCTCACACCAAATTTTGGTATCATCAGCAAATTTGAACAGGTTGCTTTGCACCCCGTCGTCCAAATCACTGATAAAGAAATTGAACAGTGCGGGCCCAAGGACTGAGCCCTGGGGGACTCCACTGCCCACTTCCCCCCAGGTCGAATATGACCCGTCCACCACCATCCTCTGAGTATGACCTTTCAGCCAATTTGTAGTCCATCTGACTGTGTAGTTTAAAGCTGGATAAGGAAGTTGTTCTAGCTGTTGTTCTAGTCAACTAATGCCTGTCTGCCAGGTCAAGTAGAATTTACCTGTCCCAACTCTGCAAGGTGCTAAATATTCTCAAGACACAGTTGATCAGTTATTCTCCCACAGGAGTTCAGGGCAAGACTGTCTTCTTTAAAGGATAATATTTCACTGTTTGTTTAAAGTCACTTCCAGTTCCTAGATAATTGTTCCTTAGCTATTGCCCAGTTAAAACAAATACACCAATACATAATATGGTAATTTATTGATTCATGAGTCAACAGGGACCATTATGCAGAAAGTAGTACAATATCATGTAGATTAACACAAGTCACAGAACTACTTCCATAATATCTGCATCAAGCCCACACCTTGTGTGTGACCTGAAACATCCGAGGGCTTCCAACGACAACATTACAGAAATAAAGAGGAAATAGGTGAAAGAAACATTCAAGTTTCTTAGGAAAGAAACACAAGAAAGAGGGGGGTCAGGGAATGGAAAAAGAAAATAACCTATATAGGAAGAATTTGACCTCTCTTAAATATTAACAAATATTATTGGTCCTACAAAACTGAGGACCATACTATATTTTCTTGATTACAGTCTAATGAAACCTTGTCCGCTAATTATTTACATACATACAAGAACTGGATATTCCTTTAACACATCACCATAGCTCCTTCATTGAGGAAGCAGCCATATTTTAAAGAATGCAAGTACTGAAGAAAGTACTTCTAGTTGATGATCAACTATCAATGGCCACATGTGGAAAGAGTTTTAAAGATTCAATAACATCAAGCAACTTCTTCAAAATATTCATGTAGACTAAAACACTAAATACCAACTGTGATTTTAATCCATGTTCAGAGCTCTTTGAGTATTCCCTGTCTCTCTCAGAAAGCCAGCTAAAAATCCCTGTCAATAAGAACATTAGATTCACTGCCAGATTTTCAGCTAGTTAGAGTTGTTAACATGACAATCCATAGTCTAGATAGACTATGCAATTATGGCTAAAACTACAACAATAAGAATTAAGCACAGTCTGAGGGAAAGGATATATTATGATGCAGCCATGTACTTTTAAAACAAACAGACAAATCTCATTCTCATGCAGAGAGGAGGAAAATGTTATTTTTTACAGAACCAATACAATAAATGTATTTAACAGTGATCAGTACCTGTAGGAGTCACTCTAGCACTGGTTCTCAGCCTTTTAAGACTCAAGCCACCTCTTGTTTGACTCAAGGCAGCCCTCAGAAAATGCCAGATCTTATTTTTCTGTTGTCAAGAAAAAGCATAAAATCTAAAGCAACTCTTCTGTTGCAAAGAACTCAGGAAGACCAGACAGGTCAGATGTCTTGGGTACTGTGGATGCCTATTTGAAATCCCTGGGTTTATTCTGTGAGTCACACTTGCAGATCTAACAGTGCTAACATTGTGTGGCATTCAGCAGCACCCCTGAAAGGATCTCAAGGCTCCATGGCACCCTGGTTGGGAGTCACAACACTAAAGTCTCCAAATACAATGGACAGCATTACTGCATGGCAGGGGTGGGGGTTGGGGGGAGGACTGCCAAAGTACGTGCATGTGAGCTGCAAACTGACAGGATTATTCACACTGGCATGTTACAATGATAAACATCCCAAGACAAGATGACAGGCAAATAAGATATGAAACTCACTCACTGTGACAAAAATCTATGCCTCCTTCAGCCTTGCTGCTTACAGATAGCAGTGACAATGAAAGAGGGCTGGGAAAGGGAGCAGCTTGCAGCTTACCAGGGTGTCCAGAAGGACCAGGGAGGAGCACAAGGTCTAATTGGGCAAGTGATCATCTCTTTTACCGCAAATGTGGATGCTTCAATGGTCACCTGAATGCAAGATTAACTTCTATCCCTTCTTTATCAAGTAGGCCTACTGACACCCCTTAAGTCAGGCAATAGCCAAACTTTCTTCCTGGGCTCTTTGTCTAAGGCTTGTTACTCACTACCAATTCCACATCTTCTTTCAAAACCCTCCTCACACCAAGAAGAGCCCTCTAAAAGGGCAAAAGTCTGTAACAAATAAGGTTTTCTTAAGAAAGATGATAGTATGTGTTGACTTTATATTAGCCCTTATCTGAAGTATGCAAGATATCAGCTCCCTTCCAAAAACAGATTTCTGGAGATTTAAAGACGTGGTGAACAAAACAAAATTGTTGGTCTTCGTTACTTTTTTTCATTATGAAATGAAAACACAATTCAGACTACACACAACTGAATTATTGTTATTAAAAAGATATAACCAGTCTTTTCCCAAATAGCAAGTTCCAGACCCTCCCTATAATCCCCCTCAGAAAATAAGAGTTGTCATTTAGACTCACCTGCTTTGTCTTTGAATTGGCTTTAGGTGTACCAGGATCTAACAAACATGGAGGAAAAGCATACACAATGAGCTCCGTACAGCTATCAGCATCTAAGCTGTGACTCAATAACACCAAACTCTCAGCTAACCCCTAGGCAGGGTGAGATGAATTCATCTGATGGCAGTTAGGCTAGATACACACCTGTCACTATATTTGCATAATATAACCCTTCCGTAAAGCTTTCTCCAGGGACTAATCCTTAGTCCTTTCACCTTGCAGAAAGACAGACAAGTAAATATGGATACAGCAGATGTTTGGACAGGCTGTAGGAAACAAATGAGTAATCCAATGGCAAATGAGTTCACTTGTGAGTTCCTTTGTTAGCAAGTGGGGAAAGCTGGCAAACCAGTGTTTGGGTCTTGGAAGGGTCAAATGGTTTTCCCTTCTGATCCGAAAATAAAGAGATAGCATGTCACACACAGTTCATCACCAATGATGAGCCAATTGGCTTTTCTCTCTGGATAAAAGGAGCACAGTGCTCCCTTGTAACATGGGAGAATCCCATCAGCTTCTTCAGGTGGAAAGAAACTAGAGGGTGGACTATAAGGCTGTTCAGCTGGCAGTAATATTTGCTAAGCCGACAGCACAGTTGCAGCTCAGAGAGCACTTTCAGGTGTTGAACTCCCCAGAGGTTGAGGTCACAAACTACAACAACCTGTGCAATTCACCAGCTCCCTGCCAATTTGACCCTCATCTTCTACATGCTACATATGCTCGGTAGTGGGAAGTATGGTCAAATGATCACAGCAAAGGGGCCATAAATTGTGGCCACCTGTTAAAGGTGAAGTAGGTGATCATGTAATATAATACCTCATTTAATCCAGAGGAATGGATTCAAATTGACCTCTGCTCTGACCACTTTTCCTTAGAGGAAGGAGATATCATTTTTTAGAACTAATTCTCAGACAGTCTGACCGTGACCACTGCATTACAGTGTCTTGCCTTCAGTGCAAACTAAAACTAAGGTGTGGACATTGCCCCTGGATGCACTTGGGGGAGGCTAGGTAGCTGGGTTCCTCTACCATTTTCCTGCCCCCTTCCATAATTCCCCTTCACCTTGAAGCAGAGGCAGCACTTTGTTGTTGCAGAAATGCACAAAGCAGCCTGTCCTCCAAACTGTTTTGTATCCTTAGGGACAAACAGTGCCATAGGAAGGTTCCTGTACCCTTGCTATGTATTCAGAGAGCAGAAAACAAAAAAGAGCTGGTTTTACCTTTGAGCTTTGTGGCTGGCTTTCAAGAATTTTAGACTTCCCAGAAGAAGTAGATAGTTGCACATTTATTAAATGAAAATTGTGGCTGGAAACAAGTAGTCTGGAGTAGTTGCCCTCTATAAAGAAACATCTCCCCCTTATTCTGCCCTTTCTCCCACCATTTTCTCTCCCTTTCCTCTTTCTTTATCCATTAGTAAACATGAAAGAGGCAGTTCAGCACAGCTCCTCCAGCCCAGCTTTGGGAGCAGCATTCATTGCACCATGGTGCTATCTAGTGGTAGATCTGTAGACATATACCAAAGGGTCCTCAAATACAGCTGCCTTTGTATATAGAGGCTGTGTGCTGCAAGAGCCTTAACATTTGTGCAGTAGAGTCCATAACCCTACAAATACCTTGTTTTCTTAAATGTCCAGCACAATTAAAGAGAGTAACTATGCTTGGTAAGATATTCAGAGTTTCAAAGAGTATATTTTGGATAGTGCATGTAAGAGAAATAAGTATTTTCTTTAGCTGGGACTAGTCTACTTTTGTCCCATGGCTCTACAGATAAGCTGTGGAAAGGGTCTTCCTGAGCTGATTTATGAGCTAAGAATCATGCCCCTAGGTTTACCCCGAGAACTTGCAAACATGGTGATAGAGGCTGAGGGGAAGGGGGAGTTACAGAAGGTTTTTTTCCCTCTTGGGCAACATCTGGTTATCCCAAAGCCACTGTGGGTCACCTACCTCACATGAGATGGTTCCTTTTCTCTGACTGACTAATCTAAATTTTATAAGGAGTATCTGGACAATTCATTTAGTCTTTAATTTTCTGAGGTGGAAAGAGAGCAGGTAATTTGAGGAATTTCCCCTTCCTTTTCCTTAAAAACCAGGGGTGGGGGGATGGGGAACTGGAGCCCCCTATTGCATGTACCCAGCCCAGCCCTCCCGGCCCTAGGCCAGCAAGTTGGGGGCTGCCCATGCAGCAGAGGGGCTCCATACCCCCACCCCCGGTTCCCAGCCCAGCAGACAGCCACAGCTAGGAGCCATGAATCAGAGCCAGGCTGTCTGCCATGCTGTGAGAGGGGGAATGGAGCCCCCATGGGTCCCCAGCTTGCTGGCTTTGGGCTGGAGGGATGCTTGGCCAGGTCTATGCAGCAGGAACCACCACTCCCCCTCTCCCCACCCGCAGTTCCTGGCATGGCAGACAGATGCATAACTCTGAGCTGTGGCTCTTGGCTGCAGTTGTCAGCAGAGGCCAGGTGGTGGGGAGAAAGGTAGGAGGAATGAAGAACCCACTGTACAGGCCCAGATCTGAGCCAGAACATCTGTGGGGACCTGTGCAGCAGGGGACTTTATTACCCCACCCTCCCAACCCCAGTGGACAGCTGAAGCTAGGACCTGCATCTTGGAGCTGAGCAGTTGTAAGGTGAGGCGGGTAGGAAGCAGGGAGTGGAGCCCCCTTCCATGTGTGCACCCCAGCGTTGCTGGTTCAGGCCTGGGTCGGTGCAGCAGAGGCTCCATTCCCCCCTGCCCAGTGGCTGCTGACAGCTGCAGGCAGGAGCCATGGCTTGGAGTCATGCACCTGTCCATCACACAGGGAACCACAGGTTGGGGGGGGAGCAATGCACCCTGCCACATGGACCTAGTCTAGCACCCCAAGCCAGCAAGCTAGGGGGAGCCCACGTGGCAGGGGGCACTCACCCTGTCCCAGCCCCTGGTTCCCAATGTGGTGGACAGTGTGTGGCCCCAGCCTCAGTTCCCCCAGACTACAGCCAGCATAGCTGAGGGTGGGGGGGCTGCACAGCAGGAGGTGTCATGCCTTCCCTCCCCACCACAGCCCCTTCCGACAGCCAACAACTGGTGGGGTGGTGGGGCTGTGGTTATTCTGGCCAATCATGCGTGATAAGCTGCTCAGCTAGGCTCCGAATTCTCCAGCAGCCCATTGTGAGCACTCCCAGCCTGCTGGCCTCAGCCAGTGCAGGGCATCTCTGTGCCCCCTTCCCTGCCAGGGGTGAAGTTGAGTTCTGTTTGCTCACAAACTAATCCAGGGCACTTAGAAAAAGCCACAAAAGTTAGTGCGAATCCAGTGGATTTTGAACCTCTGTACCTAACCTTGGTTCCATAATGAGCATCAGGATGAGTTGTTGATTGCTCTTGAGGCAAGTAAATTAACATATTCTTGATTCCATGTCAGCAGCCATGTCAATTAAATGAAAAAGGGAAGCAGGTCTAGGAAGAGGCATAGGAGGGATGGTATGGTAGATAGCCATGAACGCCTCGTGCCTCCTGAGGCTGCGGGGGCACAGCGACCGCCCGTAGGTAGCAGCGGTTGTGGCCGTGGCGGCGGTGGGGGTGTGGTGGCAGTGAACAGAGACGACCCATAGGTGGCCATGATGACAATGGCAGTGAGGGTGGGCCAAGCAGGAACTGCTCGTAGGTGGCCGCAGAGGTGTCAGCAGTTGGGGGGGAAGGGGTGGTGAGCACCGAGTGGCAATTGGCAACCACCTGCAGAAGCCACCAAAGCATCAGCAGAGGGAAGGGGGTGGCGAGCAGCAACTGCCCGCAGACACCACCGGCAGCGTTGGCAGTGGCCAAACTCAGGGGGTGCATGGCCAATTTCAGGAGGTGCACATGCTCCCGTGTGCACCCCCTACGTGTCACCAATGTAGATAGCAATAGATGAGAAGCTCAAGAAGAGTTCTGGAAATCTGAGCACTCGGTTCTCAAGTTCTAATCAAACATGCAGAGAGCAAGAAAGCTCTATGTGGCCAAAGAAAAAACAGTTGTTGCAATGGCTTATGTTGTTCCAAGTGTAATGCTGTCACCAGATAAGAGCTACATCTTCCTTCAGTCTTCCTTGGCATTGTCATGTGGTTCCTGCCTGGTTATTATGAGATAACTGTGAGATCACCACACATCTTTACATTTGTACATTGTGAAAGGTACTTGGAGGAAGGGCAGAGCTCCCCCAGACTGAGAGCTAGCCGGGGAGTTGGCAGTGCTTCTCCCTAGCTGGAGGTTGTCTGTTGCTATTACTGTTAATAAACTGTATTATAGTTTCTGGATTCTGGCTCTCAGACTTCTTGATCAAACTGCCAAACATCACTTATTCCTGGCCCACTTTCCTCACACTCCTTAAGCAGGGGTCATCTACAGTCTCTTAAGTTGTATTTTAAAGAAATCTTACCAAGGGCATAGGAACAAACCACCCTGATGCACCAGAAGATCAGCAAGCATGACAGAAAACCAGTTTGGCTTAGGAGGGAACTCTTGTGAGCTAAAACATAAAAAGGAAGATTACAAGAAGTAGAAATTGGACAAATGACTAGGGAGGCGTATAAGACTATTGCTTGGGCATGCAAGGATAAAATCAGCCCCTACATTTGCAACTAGGGAAACTCCTGTTAAACTGTTGGAGATATCTCTCACCTTCCTTGAGACTATTGCCTTGAACAGTTACCACCACCACCACCAGCTGTTTGCACTGCATGTTACAATGATTCATTTTAACCTGGAAGAATGCAGGATTCACCAATTGGCTTTAGCAAGGTCTGTGATTGTCTTTTGCTTCAAGACTCCTCTGACAGAAGCCCTTAGCAACTGTCAGGAAACCATTGTGATAAAGTGTCATAAATGTATGGACAGATGGTTCCTGTGCTAGAGTGGAACAATAAATGTAAAACCATATGTGAGTGTATGCATTGCTATCAGTGATGGTACTAAGAGAGAAAACAGTTTGGGGGAAAGGAGGGGTTTAAAGAAGGAAGGAGAAGATACTTGGCAAGTCAGAAGCAAGAGAACTATTCCAAACTCAAGAGCAGCTTGAAAGATAGTATGAAACCAAAATTGGGAAAAGAGAATACATGGCCCAGAAAACCTAGAAGTGCTGGAAAGAGGGTAGAATGCAAAGGGCAGAGGTAGTGGGTAATGGGGCCAGATCTCACCATTTATTTATCTCTTTCCTTTCTTTCAACATACCAAAAGCCTTCATGGCAAGCAATTTTCCCTTGTCTCCATAACAGAGAGAGCAGTAGGAGGTAGCTTGGAGGTCAGAAGGGAAGGAAAGGCATGAAAAAGGGACTGGCAAAATTCAGCTCCTCTGCACAGCACTATAGTGTGCAGTCAGGAAAAGAAGCTATTGGCTGGTAGCTTTTAAAGACAAGTGCTCCCTCCATGGAAGGTACAAAACACCACCAGCCTCTGGGAAATGTGGAATCTGCATCCAGATTCTAGTAAGAATCAGTTCAGTAAGAAGTGGTGCAGGCTGTGAGGGATTAAAACTTCTCTGGGTCAGTCCCAACTTGTACAGTTCAAAATGTAAAAATGATGCTTCATTTTCACCTCACCTAATATACTATCAAGAATATTAAATAAGCAAGGCCCAGACATTTGTCCTGAGGCATTAAATTAATGGGGTCCATCATAAAGTAATGCTCTGTCACCCATATTAGAAAGTAGTAGGCAGGTATTTCTCTGGATGGAATCGGTTACAAAGCATGGTGTTTTCAGCACCTTAATAAGTGGCATGCCCAGTTAAATGGGAAAACTGCCAGGGAGCAGATTCAGAATAATGTAGCCAAGTAACTCTAAGCAATGGATAAATGACATAACCATATTACATACAGTAATCCATTTGAGAGTTGTTTGCAAGACATTTGCAGCAATGTATAACCGGTATCTGCAAGCACACATTCTCCAGCATGGACCTTCCATTACATGCATTCAGAGTCTTTGCTTTAGGACAGATGATACTATATCATTCTGGTTTGAAGTATACTACATTAAAAAAACAATGTTACAATGCTTGGCCAAAATTCTGCTCTCAGTTATACTAGTGTAAACCCTGTTAAGTATTGCAATCTGGGGGCACTTACAGCATCAAGATAAGGCAACCAAGGCCAGCTCGTTCTATCCTGCAGAACTTGCAGCCGCAGGGGGTCCCAAAGCTGCGGGGCCATGACCCACTTGGCCCCCACCGCCTGCGCCATGTTTACAGGGCTCAATGCAGGCAGGAAGCCTCTTCCTGGCTGAGTGGGGGAGGAGTTCCCAGCTCTGCTCCCACCCCGGCCGTGGCAAATTTGATTTTTCAATGGATCAGGGGGCCCCAAAACTATATTTTGCAGGGGGACCCAAAAAATTGTGGGCCAGCCCTGGAGGCAACATTGCCAGTGCTTCAGTGATAGCAGGAACTGGGCTCTAGGACAGCTTCCATGTCTCCTAAATTTCCTACCGTGCTTATTCCAAAAATACTGGTTAGTTAGATGTTTTGGTAGATCAACAAACTGTTAAAGATCACAGATGATGGAAAAGAGCTAACAATCTACCCCAGAAAGCCATCCAAGAGTAGATGGACCAGTTTTCCCTAAACTCCCCAACTAGAAGACAGCAAATTGGGGAAAAGGATAGCTGAGTCTATTTTGGAGGAGAGGGGAATTTTTATGGAAAAGGCCAGGAGGCAGCTTAAGGGTTCGTGTGGAAATCATGAGAAACTTATTCCATTCTGATCCTGAAAATCCCAGGGGTATAATATAAAGCCTCATGAACTGAGAGTTCTCATAAAGCTGAAAGAATGCCCAGGATAATGAAACCATCTAGTCTCATACATCTCAAACACCCTTACGCTGTAATCATAATAACAACAACAACAAGGAAAGTAGCAAACAGAAAATGAATCCTAGTTGCAGAACAGTAGGATTTCCAGAGAATCTGATTCTTTGTAGGAGTCAGTAGTCAGTGAGAATCTGATTGGCTGTGTTTTTGGTAAGGTGGTGAGGCTTTGATAACATTCCTACTGTCCAAGTGCTTGATCTGAGAACTAAACATTCCTTCCTTTTGTAATTTATATTTTAGGGAGATGCCCTCAAATTCAGTTTACAAAAAATGACTAAAATGAAGTCCGGCAATTGCTTTTTTGTATTTCTGCTGTTTTCTTTTTTCCCCCCGAAAATCATTCATAAAAAGGAATCTAACGATAATTTTGTTAAATAAAAACACAGCTGACCTCTAGTGGTTACTGGTCAGAATTAAAGCTCTTGAACATATTTTATTAAAGAGGCCGTTTCTACCTGGTAACAAAGTCTTGGAAATAAGAGTTTAGTACTTTTCTCCTCCCCTTCATTTGTTCCTTCAGAGAGGGGTCTTCTTACTTTTCCTACCACTTCTCTAGCAGCCATTGGCCTTGCACAGATAGAATTCAGTGTCTGTGGGACAAAATTCAGGGGCTTTCAATTAAAGGCTAATACTATTTGAAATTTTAATTCAAAACCTCTTCTTTTAACGCAATGGCTTTTTTTGTCCAAAGAAAAGTTGTTCAAGAGAGGGAATCCATTCTCTTCAAAATAGTTAATGTTTTTCACTGGAAAAATGAACAGTGATTTTTTTTCTCAGTTTTGCCCACTAATGTTTAAATAATTTTGGATAGATAACATTCAATAAAAATCATTATAAACCAGTCAAACCTCTTTGTTGTCAGAAAACTGGAAAAAATCATTTTATACCTTTTTCATATTTCAAGAAAAACACCAAATAGTTTTTCAGGAAAGGTCCCATGAAGACAAATGCTATTTTGTTTTCATCCAAGTTTTTTTGCAGAGGGGGAAAAAAGTCCTCTCCCAACCATCTCTATTGTGGTCAGGGTCAAATGGCAGTCTTCCAAGTTTTCTAAAGGTCAAGATGTCCTGAGTCACTGAAGATATTAAAAAAAATATCCCCAATGACTGCCCTCTCCTTTTTCCAATATCTACCCCAGGGAACTTCTGGCACCATGGAAAAAATGTCTCTATAGTAAGCAATTACAATTAGCCTGTACATTCAGCCAGCAGCATAAATAATAGTGAGCAACTGGAGCACCAGCCCTGAGCACCCATCTATAATGGGGCTTCACTGGGTATCCTCTGCCTGCAGCCACCTATCATTCCCCTGAGTGTGGACTTGTAACTTGTAAGGTTTGTATCCTGGCACATCCTCCTCCACATGACGCCCCAGTCTTCCCTGCTTGTTGCTTCTCTCACCCCCTTGTGGGAGCTGGTAGCAATGGTAATTGGTATATAAAGGGAGGTAATTAGTCAATTTAGTCAGAGAGCTATTGGGCACATCTACACGTGCATTAACACGCTCTTCATAATGCATGTGAAATTTAGCACCTCCAATTTGAGGTACTAAATAAAAAATGATTAGGTTTTTAAGTGACACTTAATGCACTGTAGCCTATTTTACTGCACATTAATGTAATTGCACTTTTTAAATGAGATGCTTTAATGCATAGTGAAATAAGCTAATGCGCATTAAAGTGCACGGGTAGACGTGCCCGTTGAGACTGAGCACTAGGTCAACTGTTCTGCTTCAGGAAGAGCCACTGCACCCTTGATACTCCTAGGGAGAAATAATTTGTGCATCTTATTTTCCTCCTCATTCAGTCAGCAAGCAGATGAGGTTCCAGCATTCTACCTCCCCCCATCTCTTTCTACCTTATTTCAACTACAGAGTATTGGGTGTGCAGGCCTTGCCATTATACAAGGTTCCTTAACAAGGTTATTCACAAAGGTATTGAGTAATACTCCTCTTATTTCCCATGTTGGACTGAGTCACCACCTGGCCCAAAGGAACTCAGTATGTTGGCCATCTAAAACTTGATTCTCAGGTGATTCTGTTTGGCCAATGAATTTCCTAAACATATTACAAGTCCCTGTATCCCTCCTTGAGTTGAGTGCATACAACCTGTTACCCCATTTTTTTAATTATACAATTTCCTTGGTCTGAGGGCTTTAGTTAAGCCTTCCTTCCCACTTCCTTCCCATGCTGGCCTAACACCACTTTTGCCCAGGGCCTCAGGGATACATTTTGGCTAAGTACAGACAGTCAAAAAGCCTGAGGCTAAATCAATTCAGTCTTTGCAGGTTATTCTAAACTTCAGAAATTAAACTGATAAGCAAGTGAACAGACATTCACTTTTGATTCAGGAAATACAGCCACATGCCTGCAGTGGCTCAAGCCACAAGCCAGGGGGCACTACAGCACAGCTCCCAGCCTGCCAACCACTGCCAAATGGAAGGGACTGAAGCCCCAAGGCTTTTCCACCTGCCCTGCTCCAGTGGAGTGGGCATGATCAGACACCGCTCAAGGCTGCCAGGCTGAGGAGCAGGTGGGTGGGGAAAAGGTAGTGGCATTGAATTCATAAAACCTTGAACAAGAATAGTCCTTTCTCTGAAGAGAGCATGTATTGAACATGGCAATTTGCAACCTCAAGCACACAACAAATAACAAGCAAAAATCTTTGCCTAAACTAAGGTACAGCTCAGCAAAACACAGTTAGAGCACATACAACATGGTCTAACTTGAAATGTAAATCAAGAAGACAAGACAAAAGCCTTGAAAAAGTCTTATGTAATCCTGAGGTCAGAGTGTCTCCTTACAGCCAGGTATAGAGAAAGTCCTTCTTGGGGAATCAGCAGGTGGTCTTAGGTTGGAGTGGAGATCTCTGGGTTCACAGGTGGCAGGGGAGCAGTCCCTCCAGCCCAAGGTTCCCTCCCCTATGGCCTGGGGGAGCTGAGGGGAATCATACCCGCTCCCCCTCTCCCTCCCCTTATCAACTGCTTACCTGTCACAGTTTCTGCGAGAGGTGGGAGTGGGGGGAGACTGATGTTCTCCTGCCATTTTATAATGTAAATGTAGTTCTCTGCTTTCTTTGGTTGCACCAGCCCAAGCAGTCCCTCTCCTGTTCCCTTAGCTCCGTCTCCAGCACATACATATGATGATTGTGTCTGGTCTTTGCCTGACACACAGACACGCTGAGCCCACACACCAGTACACCAGTACAAGGGAGGTTTAAAGCCCCTCCAAGTCTCCAGACCCTAGACAGGGTTTGCTCCAGCCAGCCCTGCTTTCTGGAGCATACAGAGCAGCCCAGCCCAGGTCTGAGAAGTATGCTGGGGACTGTAATTTAACTTGAACCAGGAAGGCATCTGGGACAGAAGTTTCATAAACCTGTTTGACCTAAATCAGTTAGGTCTAATGCTACATTTAACCATGATTATTTTAAACCAGTTTCAGCCATTTTGAAATTGGTTTATGTGCACTGAACTTCTGTTCTGTTACAGGTTTAAACCAGTTTCTGATCACTTAAACTGGTTTATGTGTAATTTCTGTCCCTAGCTGATGTGGTTTCATGTTACAGAATGGGACTGGACTCGATGCAGAAGGAAGGTCCTTTCCAGTTCCATGTTTTCAGTAAGGACACAAATATTGTCCCACAACAATACCGAAAAATAATTCATAGAGAGGCTCAGCTCATTGCATCCCAGCAAATTAGTGTTAGCACTACATATATAGGGGGATAGAGCCAACAACACAATTGCTATGGCATGATGTGACCTCACACTAGGCTACTAGGAAAAAAAATAACAGCTGCAGTAAAGAAACATGTACATTCTTCCCCCCAGGCAGGTTTTACTTTACTCACACTTTAAAATATGTTTCTTTCTTTGAAATATAGGAACCCAATGGTCAGTATTTTCAAATTCAGATATGAGACCTATTAGAAATTTGCGGTGAAGCAATCACTAAGTGGTTTACCCAAATAGATTTATGCTTTTTACATAGTTTCTGTTTTTAAATAGTATTTAGTATTCATGTTTAATACTGCACATGGTGAAATGAATGCCTGACTGAGGAGAAACTTAAAGAATCTAAAACTAAAAGGATGTGGAGAAGCTTGAGAGCATGCAGAGGAGAGCCATGCGCATGATCAGAAGTCAAGAAAATAGACCTTATGATGAGAGGCTGAGAGCCATGGGACTTTTCAGCCTGGAAAAGTGCAGACTCAGGGGCGACCTAATGGCCACCTATAAGTTTATAAGGGGTGTTCACCAGGACCTGGGGGAACGTTTGTTCACCGGAGCACCCCAAGGGATTACAAGGTTGAATGGTTATAAACTCCTGCAAGACCGTTTCAGGCTGGACATAAGGAAGAACCTCTTTACTGTTCGAGCCCCCAAGGTCTGGAATGGCCTGCCGCCAGAGGTGGTTCAAGCACCTACTTTGAATGCCTTCAAGAGAAACCTGGATGTTTTTCTTGCTGAGATCCTATGACTTCAGCTGACTTCCTGCCCCTGGGGCAGGGGACTGGACTCGATGATCTTCCAAGGTCCCTTCCAGCCCTAATGTCTATGAAATCTATGAATCTATGAAATCACAGAGTTTCTAGCTCTGAGAATACATTTTATCCATGGTTGGACGTGACTGAAAAATGATTTTTCAATGGTTGTTTTCCAAAGCCTTGTGGGAAACAAGCTGGTATGTCCTTGTTTCTGACTGGCTCTCTAGTCAGCATTTTTAGCAATAAAGACAGGTCTAGCAACAAAACAATCCTCACACAGAGATTGCTTACCCATAAAAATGAAAGTGTGACTAACTAGCAGAACTGTGCTAGTTTCAATCTAACTATTGCGGGTCATAATAGCAGTGAAGACCTACATTTGACTAAAGCTAACAGGCTGAATACATACCTAGGCTGTCTGGAACTTGGGTTCTGGCTGCCAGCTCCTGCCAAAGCTTATGCCATCACATCTTTGCTGCTATTGTTACCTATACCTACTAAGAAAAATATGGTTATGCCTACCAGTGCTACTATCATGTCTTCATTTTGTTGTACAGTATAGACTGATGTCCTCCTGGAACAGTCAACCCAGAGTAGAGTGCTTGCATTACCTTTAGAGGGGCTCCAAACACTTTAAGGGAGAGGTGATCATTTAAAAGCTCTTGATAAACTGAAAAACAGCACTGGACAGCAAAATGAAATTCAACAAAGACAGATATAAGGCACTGCACCTAGCAAATAAAAAAACATATACCCAACAAACCAAAAATGAGAGTTGCTCAGTTAGGTGGTAGCATTGCTGAGAATGATCTGGGGGGATTGCTATATCGCTATCTCTACTGAGTCAGCAATGTGATGCAGTTGCCAAAAAATCCATTTGGAGCTACATTAACAGGAGTGTTGTATATCATAGAATCATAGAAAGTTAAGGTTGGAAGGGACCTCAGGAGGACATCTAGTCCAACCCTCTGCTCAAAGCAGGGCCAGCCCCAACTAGATCATCCCAGTCAAGGCTTTGTCTAGCTGGGTTTTAAAACCCCCCAAGGATGGATCTTCCACTACCTCTCTGGGTAACCTGTTCCAGTGTTTTACTACCCTCCCAGTGAGGAAATTCTTCCTAATATCTATCCTAAACTTCCCTTCCTGTAACTTGAAACAATTGTTCCTTGTTCTGTCACCTGCCACCACTGAGAATAACCTAGCTCCATCCTCTTTTGAAAGCCACAGGAGATGACACAGGAGGTGATAGTACTACTTTTCTCAGCACTGGGTAGGTCTCACTGAGCTATTTCATACAGTTCTGAGCTCTGATTTTTAAGAAAGGTGTAAACAAAATGGAGAGGTGAATGGCAAAGCAAGGATTTCTGGTAATAACTTTTATTAGATCAACTGTATTGGTTGGAAAATAATTTAGACAAGCCTTCAGGCACAAAGGATGCTTGCAGACATAACCAAAAAAATGATGCTTTATTTTAAACTTGGCACATTCTGGTGCCAAGCCCTGCACATGCCCAGAAGAGTAGTGCATTACTTCAACCTGACTCAACCAATGTCTGTAAAGATTGGTTGCTTTAGTGGGGCTTTTTGGCACTTTTATCTAATAGCCATTTGAATTAGCTATAGCTAAAAGCACCAAAAAACCCTAATGAAGCATCCAATCTTTACAGACGCTGCAGAGCTGGGTTGAAGTAATTCTCTGCTTCTTCCAGTAAAGCATGTTTTTGGGGGAATTTTTTTTTTAACATCTGCAAGCAGCCTATGTGCCTTTCCCAGACCGTGCTTCTCTTATAGATCTGTGGAAGGGTGCTTTATGCCTAACAGCTCATCTAAAATCTCTCCCAGCTCTACAGTTGGTCCAATAAAAGATATCACCAAAAACACCCTTGTCTTTCATTTATTTCCTGGATCACCACAGCTACAATACTACAACCCTACTGCAACACATGGATGACAAAGACAACAAAGGGATTGGAATGCACATGGTATGTGGAAATGTTGGGAGAACTAGGTATATTTAGTCTGGGGAAAAGGTGATTAATAGGGAATAGGACAGCAGGTTTCAAATATCTGAAAGGCTTCCAATAAAAAGGACATTGAACAACTGTTTTCCATTGCTGCAGAGGGCAGGAAACAAGACAATAGGTTTATATCGCAACCAAGCAGATTTTGATTCAATCTGATAACAAAGATCTTCTTCACTATAGGAAAGGTAGTACTACGGAACAAGCTGCCTGGGGAAGTTAAGGGATCTTTTTCACTGGAGGTTTTCAAGCTCTGACTGGAAAAACATTTGTCTGGGATGGTTTAGCAATAGCGCCTCCTACTTTTTTACAGGGGGTTGGACTGGACAACACTTGAGGTTCTTTCCAACCCTATGAATCTATGATCTATTTCAACCCCAGGCTGGCAGGCCAAATCCAGCCCACAGCGCCATGGCATCTAGGCTTCCTGCAGGTCAGGAACTGTGGCAATGCAGGAGCAGTGGCAAATAATACTCCTCTGCTGCCAAATTCCCAAGCGCTGATTAGCTGAATCAGGGACAGGTCATACCCCCTTCTCCCCACATGCCACTTGCAAGAGTCAGGGCCTGGCTATGCCCCCTACACCCCCCTGCATGGCTAGATTAGGGCTGGGCCAAAACCTCTCCCCCTGTGCCTGGATCAGGCCTCACCATGCCTGCCCCACATGACCCACTGGCCCACTAACCAGATCCAACTAATGGATAGACCAGGCACTGCCCATCCAGCCAATGGGGCAAAAAAGATTGAGTCCTCCTGATCTATTCAATAAAGCTCTGATCAAAAGCCCATTGAAGTCATTGGAGAAACTCCAATAGACATCAATAGTCTTTAGAGTGAGTACTAGATAAAAGCCTTCAGTCTTGCAGACTGTCAATCTAGCACCTTTTTATGAATAATGAAACTTTTTAAAGGCCAAGAAAACAGACATTTTGTTAAATGGAGCCTAGATGCATAATACTTTTTTCATGTGACTGGGTCCCAGAAACTGCATTGTATTGGTACAAACCCACAAAATCCTAAAAACTTGTTGGCGTGTGTTTGAAAAGTTCCAAATCAACTTACAGTAATATGGTATAAAAATAGTCAAAATGGAAAAAGATCAACAAAAAAGCTAGAGTACTAAATGATCTGTGTTGTTATTCCCAGAGTGATTAATGCACTGGCATTTTCTGAGCTTGCTGTAATTTAATAGTCCATGTTTTTCTATATCAGAATCAAATATTATTTCATTATAAAAACTTGTCTGCTTGTTAAGAAAAAAATCTAAATTAACTGTCAACATATGTTACTTTCACTTTTTCAAATTGGAATGAGCAAACTGGCTCTAATTAGTTTCCCAATTAATGAATGGATGGTAAGCAAGAGAATTACATTATGAACAATTTCCAGTTTGCACTGGTTAGGGGAAGGTAAAAAATAATTTTTCAACAGGGATCAAATAAATCTACAGAACCTCATTTTTTTACCATACTGTGAAAATATGCAAGGCATCACATTGTAAATTGCTGCTTAGGTCACTGGAGCAGGATGAATAAATACTGTTTGCCATATGAAAATGGCCAGTAAAATGAAGATCACAAAATTGTTTGTTGCTATGTAAGGCTCATTTTTGCTATAAAAAGAGCAATTTTAATTTATAGGGGCTTAAGGCAATTTTCCATCTAATTTTATGTTTTATAATGTCTGCTAAAACACTAGTGCCTTATTAGTTTGTGTGGTTGAACGTATATTGTTTTCAAATTTCAAGCCCATTGGTTTATCTTGACCAAAGGGAAACATGGTTACCTTTTTTCCTACATGGTAAAAAAGAAAAACATGCAGTTCACATGTGACATGCTTTCCAGGCAAGACTGCATTAACTTGTCTTTAGGTATATGTATTTGGATAGCCCTACGATTTCTTCTGGTGGCAGGGATACAGCTCACTGACTGATCAAAAGTAATTTTTTGCCTTCCTCAGAACATACTTCTCAAAACTATTTCCCTTGAAAACAGGATCAGTTAACAGTAGTGGTAACAAAAGAGCAGCTGGACAAATGTATAGTACCATTTCTGGACCTAGAAGAATACTTATACCAACATCTGACCTAGCCATGACCTCAGCTGCTAGTCCAGACGGGATTTACAGCTTTTCTTTACCCTTTAAATCATGGTCTTCACCTACTAAACCCTGAAGAGGTCTGCTTATGGAAGACTGGGGACATTATCTTCTTTCTTTAGCCAGAAAGGTGAGCAAACCCTAGGTTCCCTGCACGTTTATACACTATTTCTTGAATATGTCACAGTGGGAAAGGGCCACAAGCCACCTCCTCTGGTTCCTATAGCAAATACCCTTCTGTCGCTCCTAAACCCAGTCTCCTTCATGGATGTATGTTAGCTGCAGTGATAAAAAGTCTCTTTCTTAGAGTGAGATAATCTGTTTTGTTTCCTCTGTATGCCATAAGCATAAAGCAATCTGGACTATCTTCATCCCTGCATGGCTGCATAGTCTGGCAGAGAAACCAAAGCATAGTGGATATGGAGTCTAATGGAGATTACTTGGCAACCAGCATGTGTTAAAGAGCTCTGTGGGCTGCCCTGACATGGCTTCTTGGTACTCTTCCTTGCCTTTTTTTGGTCTCGCTGTCCTAGGACTCTGCTCTAACTGTTGCAGCACAGCCTCCATTGTAGTAGTAAAAGTCAGGGTTTGCACTGGTACAAGCTACTTTGGGGAATTTCCTCTACCCCGTATGTGAGCTTGGGATTTGCACTAGCGGTCTGTTTCCCCATCTGCACATTTCTTCAGTGTTTGCAAACCTTTGCTTTTTCTCTCCTCATTCAACACATTTTCTTCTCTCACCCTTCATGTACTTCCATCCCCACCAACTTGGGGCAGATGGTGGAACATAGGGAACAGACATTTATTTCCTGCCCCAACAATGCTGCTACATCTGAAGACAGTCAGTTTGAAGACGACCTCTGAACTGAAGACCTGACCCCTCACTGAAGGTTTGCCAGATTACCCTATTTTGAGTAGCATGATTTGTGTGTTTGATTTCTTATTCTAGAGCTTTTGGAAGGGATGGATCTGGACAGCACTTTAGCCAGAGGTTTAAGAAACTACATGGCACTAGAAGTTACAAGAGACAGTGGCTGCTCTTTGGACATCACAAGGCAGGGTGAGTTTTTTTCTTCAGACCAATACCAGGTGCTACAGAGTATCCCTCTTGCAAGAAGGCAGGACAGAATAGGGAACATGTGGTTTCATAGTAGAATGGGACATGGAACACTAAAGGGAGACTGCAACACATGGCATGGGCACATGTTTAAGTGTACACACATGTATACACTTTTATAGGTTACACAAGACCATACAAATTGCCATTTTCCCAGGTCAGACCAAAGGACCCTCTTGCCCAGTATCTTGTGTCACTGAAAGGGAGAGCCAATATGTTATGATCAGGGGGATTTCCCACTTGCAGCCTTCAGCATTTAAGGTATAAGAAGTTTTATTTCAGAGGCTGCATCCCTAACTCTCATGTTCAATAGTTTCTAATGGCCCTTTCCTCCAAGAATTCACCCAATCCCTTTTTGAATCTAGCTAAAATGTCGGCTTCCACAACATCCTGTGGCAATGCGTTCCACACTTTAATTACACTCGACGTGAAAAAGAACTTTCTTTTGTTAGTTTAAACTTACTATTAGTTTTATTTCACGACCCCTAATTTTTGTATTGTGAGGCTGAGTCTACCCGAGACACTGACTGCACAGTCATTTACTACCTGTATAAACAAGTTACTGCACAGTAGCACTGCTAGAATGGCTTGTTCATGACGTTGACTGCACAGTAGCCTGAGACTACTGCATCATAGTGTCACATCATG
The DNA here is from genome assembly GCF_000455745.1 of Alligator sinensis. Taxonomy (NCBI): domain Eukaryota; kingdom Metazoa; phylum Chordata; order Crocodylia; family Alligatoridae; genus Alligator; species Alligator sinensis. Next base: position 4,696,752 of record NW_005841867.1, on the reverse strand, counting down.
CTTTCTGCACACAATGCTACTGTGCAGTAGTCTCAGGCTACCACACAGTCAGCATCTCATGTAGATGCAGGCTGAGAGTAAATAATAGGGCTGCATGAAGCTTGGGGTACTGATTCGATTCAGAGGAAATTCGGCCCAATTCGGTGGCCGAATCTCTGAATCTGAATCGAATCAGGAGACCAATAAAAAGGTCTGAATCAATTTGAAGCTCTCCAAATCTATTCAGAAAAGATTCAGAGAGCTTCAGAGATTCGGGCAGTCCCCTCGCCACCATAGGGACCTGAACCCAGACTCCATGCTGGTAAGTAGGGGGCGGGGGAACGGGGGCTGGAAGAGGGGGAAGGGGGCTATAGGGGGCCCCCACCAGGCCCCATCCCCTGCCTGCTCCCCCAGTCACCCTGAGTGCCCCTGACCCCCACCTGCTCTCCCAGTCGCCCCCCACCATGGATGCCCTGCCCAGCCCCAGTTCCCGGGTGCTGCAGCAGCCTCAGGGCTTCTGGGGGCTCATGGCAGAGCTCTCCCATGCAGCATGGGGAAGTGGGGGGCAGTGGGGATTGCCCCCCCGCCACCTGGCAGCAGACAGTGAGTCTCGAGCTTTTTTTTTTTTTTTAAGAGCCGGGAGGCTGGGGCTGAGCGGGACAGCTATTGATGGGGCTGGGAGAGCGGGTGGGGGATGGGGCTGGCCGATTTCGAGATTCGGCCAATTTGGCAGCAGCCAAATCAATTTGGGACAGTGATTTGAATCACCAAATCGAATCACTGTCCCCTGAACTGGCCGAATCCAAATCCAAAGCAAATACTAGCCATGTCGCACAGGCCGAGTAAATAATAAATCCCTTTTTACTTCCTCTTCACTATTTAGTATTTTATGAACCCTTATTATACGCCCCCCTCCCTTTTCTAAACTGAATAGGCCTAGCTTCTTTAGCCCGGCCTCATATGGAAGTGCCTCCATACAACTAATCATCCTTGCTGCCCTTCTCTCTACTTTCTCTAGTTCTTCTATATCCTTTTTCAGGTGTGGGGACTAAAATCAGGCACAATATTCAAGGTGTAGATGCACTACAGATTTATAGAGGAACAACATGACATTTTGTTTTGTTTATAATTCCCTTCTTAATAATCCCCAACAGTTTGTTTGCCTTTTTGATTGCTGCTGAGCACTGGGCTGATGTTTTTAGTGAACTATCCACAATGACAGTTCATTAGAGGCAGGTTCTGTCAGACCAACCTGGTGGCCTCCTATGACCAGGTCACAAAAGCCTTGGACACAGGTATCGCAGTAGACATAGTCTTTCTGGACTTTAGGAAGGCCTTCAACACTGTCTCTCACCCCATTCTCATTAAAAAACTAGAAGACTGTGGCATCGATACCTACACAGTCAGATGGGTCACTAATTGGCTAGAGGGCCCAGAGAGTGTTAGTGGACAGGTCTTATTCGACCTGGAGGGATGTGGGCAGTGGGGTCCCCCAGGGCTCAGTCCTCGGGCCCGCACTGTTCAACATCTTCATCAACGACTTGGATGAGGGGGTGAAAAGCACCTTGTTAAAATTCTCAGATAACACTAATTTGTGGGGAGAAGCGAGCATGCTAGAAGGGTGGAATAGACTGCAATCAGACCTGGACAGGTTATAGGGGTGGGCAGATGAGAACAGGATGGGTTTCAACACTGACAAGTGCAAGGTGCTGCACCTCGGGGGGAAGAACCAGCTGGCTGGGGAACTCCCTTCTCATCAGTGCAGAGGCAGAAAAGGATCTTGGAGTCATTATTGATGCCAAAATGAACATGGGCCAACAGTGTGGGGACGCAGTCAAGAAGGCCAACTGGACCTTGTCATGCATCCACAGATGCATCACGAGCAGGTCCAAGGAGGTGATCCTCCCCCTCTATATGACATTGGTCAGGCCGCAGTTGGAGTACTGCATCCAGTTCTGGGTGCTGTACTTCAGGAGGGATGTGGACAACATGGAGAGGGTCCAGAGGAGGGCCACCCGCATGATCAGGGGTCAACACGGCAGGCCCTACAAGGAAAGGCTAAGGGACCTGAACTTGTCCAGCCTCCACAAGAGAAGGCTGAGGGGGGATCTAGTGGCCTGTTACAAACTAGTCACAGGGGACCAGCAGGCTTTGGGGGAGTCCCTGTTCCCCTGAGCACTACCAGGAGTAACCAGAAATAATGGTCACAAGCTGGCAGGGGGCAGATTCATGCTAGACATCAGGAGGCGCTACTTCACTGTCAGGGCAGCTAGGATCTGGAACCAACTTCCAAGAGAAGTGGTGCTCGCCTCTACCCTGGGGGTCTTCAAAAGGAGGCTGGATGAATACCTTGCCAGGGTCATTTCACCCCAGTATTCTTTCCTGCCATGGCAGGGAGTTGGACTTGATGATCTGCTCAGGTCCCTTTTGACCTACCAACTATGAAACTATGAAACTATGACTCCGATATCTGCTTCCTGTATGGTAATAGCTTAAGTAGAACCCATCATAGTGTAAGTATAGTTTGGGTTATTTTTGAGCAGGTGCCTCACTTTACACTTATCTATATTGAATTGCATCTGCCTTTTAGTTTCCCATTTGCTTAGTAATGCAAGGTGGATGTTAGATGAGGGAGACTTCCTTTGGGGCAGCTCCTTGTCCCCCTTCCTCCCACATTTGGGCCCAAATATAACTCCACTGGTTCTCCTAACTTATTCTATGGCTGCACTCATGGGCAGTATAGAGTCTGTTTCATCAGTGTGGAACTGAAGCAAGAAGAATATGGGATCCTGCCCAAGAGTCCCCAGACAATTTTTACAACCGGCTGTCCTCTGTTGAAAGAGCCATTAGAGTGTGCACTGCTTTTGGGGATAACACCACTTCTCTGCATCACAGGCACTGTTCAGACATGGGACATGAAAGGCTTTGAGATAGAAGGTGTGCAGTGGGTGCATCTGTGCTGCCTCTACAGCACCATTGTTACTTCCTCTTGGAAGTGCTAAATGATGGCGCAGTACCAGTCTATACCGTGCCATGCTGGCAGCGCATGGTTATTTTTAGCTGCTATGTCGCTGTACCTATGCACTATACTGAGGGAGCACATTGCTACAGCGATGTAGTATGGAATCACGATTTTTGCCTGCAAACGCTATGTCAGCATAGCATGTTGCTATAGCAACATAGTGTCATGTGTAGACATGCCCAGTAAATGCAAAGCATAGCTATAATAAACTAGCATTATCAAGTGCTCTAGTCTTTTGAGGGTGTCATAACCCAATGATTTTCAGTGCCTCGGCACATTGGAATTTTCCCGCCACATGGAGCTTTCTTTGCACGGTGGATTTCTCAGCTACAGAGAGAAAACCCTGGTGCAAAAGAGTTCCCGCCCCACGTATGCAAATTAGTGTCCCACTATTGGTCAATTATAAATTATTCCTACGTGGCGGCTAGCAATTGGCTCACTAGCCGTATAAAGGGTTAGAGCAGTTTCCGCCCAAGTTGGAGGACTCCACAACCATCTCGTGGGGAACTCTAAGCACGCTGTGGAGCCTAGCAAACTCCGCGTATGTCTTGGAGGAGGATATAGGGGCCTGATCAGCTTCTAACCACTCCCAGTCATAGTGGAAAATTTGACGTACCCCCCGTGTTGAGCATGCGGAGTCGTACATCGACGACTCATCTCGGTTCGGTTCGACAAGAGATCTCACTTCTGTTTGTTTGTGTGCAACTGTAACTCAAGCAAGTTTCCTTCCTGCACTGTGACCATCGGCAGTAGTAAACCTTTGTTTATACAACCAATCCGCTTCCGTGCCTAACTCTACTCCGTCGTGGAAAAACCCCACCTGACGATCCGGGCTACTGGCTATAGCCTTAGACCACCCTCAGTCCCGACAGAGGGGTTTAGGTTGTAGCCATGTTGGTCTAAGCACATAGGCAGACAAGGTTCCTTGGGTGAATTTGGTATCTATCTGACGACCGATACTCTTTAATCCCGCAGGGCTTGGTCCTTGGACCGATACTCTTTAATGTCTTCATCAGCGACTTGGATGAGGGAGTGAAGTGTACTCTGTCCAAGTTTGTGGATGACACAAAGCTATGGGGAGAAGTGGACACACTGGAGGGCAGGGAACAGCTGCAAGCAGACCTGGACAGGTTGGACAAGTGGGCGGAAAATAACAGAATGCAATTCAACAAGGAGAAATGCAAAGTGCTGCACCTAGGGAGGAAAAATGTCCAGCACACCTACAGCCTAGGAAATGACCTGCTGGGTGGCACAGAAGTGGAAAGGGATCTTGGAGTCCTAGTGGACTCCAAGATGAACATGAGTCGGCAGTGTGACGAAGCCA
>NW_005841867.1:4681676-4689604 GCF_000455745.1 Alligator sinensis | reverse complement strand
GGTGTTGGTGTTGTTCCTCTGATGGTTGTTTTGTGGTTGGGGAGCTTGTTCTTGGAGTAATTTGTTCCATTTCTTCTTTTTATGTAGGATGAATGCTGTAGAAAGTTTTTCGTAGTCTCTTTGTATCCACTGTATATTGTCAGGGAACATGCATGGATTTCTGTCTTTTAAGTTGTTGTAAGACTTTCTTCCCCCCCATGGTCACAAAAATAAAATGGTATGAACATAAAAACTGAAGTTCTATATTTTAAAGCTAACTAGCATTTATGGCCATGCCAAATAATGGAAAAGGCAGGCAGGAGTGTTCCCCTTTGCAAGAAAATTCTTGCAGCATCATGTAAACAGACCTTTTTGTGGTATTATTATTACCCAGTTTATACTGGAGCTATGCAAACAGAGACACATAAAATTGTGCTCCTAAAAAGTTTAGGTTCCCAATAAATATTTTTATCATTTTTAATATATAGTGTTTGCAACGTTGCCCCATTACATAGAAGTGATCCCAGAATGCAAGCTAAACTATTAAGAGGTTACTGGAGCCATCAGACACTTAAAATAAAGATCATTTCTGTTCCTATTAATCTAGACTGTTGCCCTAACACTTCTTTAGGTTCCTTTCCAAAATTTTCAATTATAAATAGAACTGCAAAAAATTGTTTGTACTGTCTAATCATCAAACAGGCTTTTAAAACTAGGTTTCACTAGGACCTTGGGCTATGGAGACATACATTTTTGTGGCAAGAGAGGGTCCACTGATAGTGAGACTGATATATCTACACTGTGGAAGGGCATGGGGGTGCTTGGAAAGATTTGATTTGGAAGTGTGTGTAAATTTGTTTGTGACCTGGCTACAGAAGCAGAGTTTTTTGAGCTGCAGTACACTACAAGATACCTTGTCAGTTGGTGCAAGATAATCAAAGTCATGAGACCTGAGTTTCAGCCTTGGCTCTATTCTACAAGTCTTTACTGCCAAAATTAGCTTCCTTGGGTTGGTTATCTTGATGTAAAACAATAATGAAGACAAGGCACTACTGTTTTTACCTGGATAGGATGATATAACACTGAAGTTACCTTGCTACCTACCTAGGGGAATCAGTACCTGTGTCCCATTGCTGTGAAAACATAGCCTTAGATTTTCTTTATATCTCTGGGTAAGTTAATGGGAATGGTGGATTCTTGGCAAACTTGAACATCAACCTATTTTTATTTTGATGTCTGTATAGATAGTTTCATACCCCAATTCCAGTATTGTGTTAAAAAAAAATTATGACTCAGACCTCCAAAAATTGTGAGAATGGCTTAAAAATAACAAGGTTTTAAAATATATATATGAAGGTCTTTTGTTTTACTTCAGGCTTTTAAGGAATCATATTTTCAAACTTTTACCACAGCCAGGACACTGGACACTTTTTTTCCTAAATAATGACAGCTGAAATTCTTAAACAATAGTTTGACTACAGGAGCAGGGGTGCATAAAGAGATGGATAAATACTGGTAAATGGATGTGGCTATTCATAACTTTAAAAAACTGCGAACACCTTTAAAAAGCTTAGCTATTAAAAAGTTATAAATAAAAGATGCATGTAAATATAAAATATTTAAATAAGCATTTAGTGCATACATCATGTAACAAATATCTAAGCAAGTAAAATTTAATATTAGAAGTTCCAACAGTAGCCTGAACTTTGGCTTCACAAGACACAACTGCTAAGAAATACAATACTTCTGTGAGCTTTATAAGGAAAACTATAAAAGGTCATAAGCAAGTGAAAGACAGCAGCAGACTTCAAAGGGAATCAGTCCAGTCCATATAGGACTAGTATATTACACCAACCTGCATGGGCATGGGCATCGTCCACAGCTTCTAATTTCTGAATACCAATACATTAGACTGTATAAGATTACAGCAAGACCCTTGTGTCATATGTCAGTTTATGGCATCCTTTCTTCTGCAAGAAATGGTGGAAATTGCAGCCTATGACATAGATGGTTTGCAATGTCTCATGTGACTGAATAGTCCAGTCTGAGATTTGCATGATCTGCGGTAGTGGTTGCAAATGTATATGTCATGGTTGGGTGGCTCGAAAGCTGCTTGCTTTCTATGGACTCTTTTCTCTTCATGCTGTTGGAGCCAATTCCTGTCATGGACTTTAATGCTTCGGTTAAGATGACGGCGTCACTTGTTCCAGTCACTTGCCAGGGTTTCCCATTGGCCAGGATCACTTCCAAATGCCTTCATATCTTACTTAAATGTGTCTTTATAGTGAAGCTTGGGGCATCATGTTGTTCTTGTTCCCTCCGATAATTCCCCATATAGCATGCCCTTGGATATACATCTATCTTCCAATCTACTCAGATGGCCTAGCCAACGCTGTCATCTCTGTCTGAATAGACCTGTCACACTTGGTAAATTTGCCCTTTGAAGAACCTCTGCATTGGTAACTTTTATCTTGCCATTTAATTCTGAGTATGCCCTGTAAACAGTTCAGGTAGAAGCTATTTAACCTTTTCTCTTGATGTCCATAAGCTGTCCGTGTTATCCCACCATACATGAGAGTGCAGAGTACACAAGCTTTCTACACTAGCATTTTGGTCTTGATGGTAAGCTTTGAATTGTTCCATGCTCCTTTAGATAGTCTGCTGAAGGTGGTGGCAGCCTTTCTGATGTGAACATTAAGTTCTTCATCCAGTGAGAGGTTGGTGGTCACTGTAGAACCTAGGTAGCTGAACTTTTGGACTACTTCTGGCTGGTTCTCATTAAGGGTGATTGATAGATCTTGTGGAACTCCCTGTCCTAGTACAACTGTCTTCTTTACACTGATAGTGAAAGTGAATGCCTGAGAAGCTCTTGAAAGGCAATCCATGAGTTCTTGTAGTAGGTCTTCATTGTGGGCTATAAGGGCGGCAGCAGCAGCAGCAACTAGAGGCTCCCTGATAAGCACCTTTCTAACTTTAGTCTTTGCCTTAAGTCATGACGGGTTGAAGAGTTTCCCATCCAATCTTGCATGAAGGTACACTTTACCTTCCATATCTTTAAATACACAATTCAGGAGTACCGAGAAGAAGATTCCAAAGAGTGTAGGAGCAAGAATGTATCTTTGCTTCACTCTGCTTTTCATCTCAAAGCTGTCCAAAGTGCACTCAAACTGAACAGTTGCTTTCATGTTGTCATGGAAGGAACATATAAAGAATTAACAGGACTGGTGGGCATCCTATCTTTTCTAGGACTGCAATTAGGTCTGCTCTGCTGATCACGTCAAATGGTTTGGTTAGATCCACGAAGGTGATGTACAATGGTCAGTTTTGCTTTCTGACTTTTCTTAAAGTTGATGCAGGAAAAATATCATGTCTATGGTTTATCTTCCAGCCCTGAATCTGACCTGAGATTCAGGGTAGACACAACTCACCAGCTGTTGTAAGCACACCAAGATGGCCCTTGCAAAAGCTTTCCCTGCTATACTTAGTAGCGAGATACCTCTGGAGTTGTTGCAGTCACCCTTCTCTCTTTTATTTTTATACAAAGTGACAATGTTTGCAACAGGCATGTCTTGTGGTACCATACCCTCTTTCCAGCATTTGAGCAGCAGCTGATCAAGATATGGTCATAGGCTTTCTTTCCCACACTGGAAAATTTCCACTGGGATGTCATCTTTTCCAGGAGCCTTGCCACTTGATAATGAATCAGTGGCCTTGCTTAGCTCTTCTACAGTGGGCTCTATGTCTAACTTTGGCATGATCTGTAGAGTTGGTATTTGGTCCCGTGATTCACTGGTGATGTTTCTTTCTTGTGAGTATAGCTCTGAGTACTGTTCAACCCAGTGAGACATCTGCTTGCTTCTATCCGTAATGGCTTCACCACTGCATGATTTGAGAGGGGTAACCTTGTTGATCCATAATTAATACATACTTTCCTATAACACATGTTCTGGGACTGTAGGTATAGGGCATCATTTTCATTTTCAGGCTTTTTAATATTTTAACTTCATTTTCAGGCTTTTTAATTGTAACTTCTCGGTATTATTTATTCTGCAACAACCAATGCTTTTAAATTAGTGATGCTTTTTTTTTCTTTTTCTTTTTGTTTACATTGCATTAAAAACATAAATGAGACTCCTGAAGGACTTACAAAGTGTATGGACTCCTGTAATTTTTGTACTTAAATACATAAAACTTTAAACATTGGAAAGCACCAGGTTTTTTGTTTTTTATTTGGTTTTTGTTCCAAACGTTCACTCCTTCTTCAGATGCAAACAAATCAGAAGCTTTTGCAATTACAATTGTGTGTCTTTGCTGTTTAGCTGTAGGCTTAAAATTCACTATTTAAAAACCTGAAGGATGGATATGAAAACTTGGGCTCAAAACACACTATTGCCAGCAAGTAGTGTGTATGTGTGTATGCATGGGTGGGCATTATACAAAAGACCAGAATAATGCTTTGTGTGCTGACCTTTGTTTAGCTCCTGAGCAGGAGTAATAGGTGGTCACTCAATATTGTGAAGACCATACCCCAATGGGTATATGTTGTGTGGTCTGGCATGTTATTAAGATATTTCTTCAAGCACTTGGTTGAATATCATCCATGATGAAATTTTGCCTGGCAGCCAAAAGGGGCTTTGAGTGGAACATTTTTGTAACTGCCTGAGTATTTTTTCCTCAAGGCTTTATGTCTATATATGGAATAGTAAATATTAAAAGATGGAAAATAAGTGAACATGACAAAAACAGGCAAAAAAGAGGAAAACAAAACCTAAGTACCAGTAAAAGTAACCATTTTACAAAGATCAATCAAGATAAAGGTCAGTGAAGTAGGCTGGCAATTAGCCTTTGGCTCTGTGAAGAAAGTACTTTTGACTAGTTAGAGAGTCCTTTATTCTACCAAGGTTAGTTATATACACTTACAAAGCATTATACGCCACCCAGCTTGCAAACATAAGGCCAGAAATAAAATGACACTTTTTGCCAGTTGGCTATATAATATGCAATGGCCAAATGCCAACTGGCTGCTAATTGTTATTGCAGTGCAATGGGAAACAAAGCTCTTGGTATGAATACTTTGTTTGTTATGTTCTCCCTTGAAATACTTCAGGAACTATTGCTAACTGCAGAGTCCAATTCAGTTCTTACTAAAGAGGGATTTGAATGCTTGCTACCAGACTTAAAGACTGCCTGTTGCTGAGATTTATTACTGAGGTGGCTGAAGGGTTATGTTGTATTTTACTTTTTTGGGTGCCCAAAGTACTGTCCAAAAGATGGTGTAACCAGTTCCATATGGGCCTGAATAAACTAGTGCAAGCGATGAAAAGAGTGGTAGGACTGAAATGGCTAAAAGCTTGGCTTATCACAAACCCTGACAAGTATCCCGCACACCCAGTGGGCACAGACAGAAATAACATTTGTCCCATGATCGGCCCCCTGAAATCACTCTAAAAATGTGCCCAAACAGAAAAGCACGGCTAGAGAGCCCTCTGATCACATGATAAATAACCCTTATTATACAAGGGTTCAAATGAAGCTGCTTCTAAGTGGAGCGACTCAGTTAATTTCTTCTGCTCTGGCTGCAGCACAATGATCTGCAGCTGCTGTCTCTCAATGGCAGGGTGAGACAGCAGGGGAGGGTGGTCTATTCTGGGGTTTTCTCAGCCCAGCTGGAGTGGGGATGCCGGTGGATTGGAGCCCCTCACCTCAGAGGGGGCTCCAGTCTACCCACTTCTCCCACCCAGCTGGAGTGGGGATGCCGGTGGATTGGAGCCCCTCACCTCAGAGGGGGCTCCAGTCTACCCACTTCTCCCACTCCAGCAGGGCTGAGAAAACCCCAGAAGGACCTCCATCCCCTGCATTCTCCCCTGCTCCCATCTAGACACAGCAATGGAGCTGGGAGCAGGGCAGGAGGGATGGAGCCAGGGGAAGATGCAGCCTCTGTCCCTGGCGAGTCCAGAGGAGAGCCAAGTGCATGATCAGAGATCAGGAAAACCGACCTTATGATGAGAGGCTGAGAGCCATGGGACTCTTCAGCCTGAAAAAGCGCAGGCTCAGGGGTGATCTGGTGGCCACCTATAAGTTTATCAGGGGTGCTTACCAGGATCTGGGGGAATGTCTGTTCACCAGAATGCCCCAAGGGATGACAAAGGTCACAAACTCCTCCATGACCATTTCAGGCTGGACATAAGGAAGAACATCTTTACTGTTCGAGCCCCCAAGGCCTGGAATAAATTGCCACCGGAGGTGGTTCAAGCACCTACCTTGAATGCCTTCAAGAGAAATTTGGATGTTTATCTTGCTGGGATCCTATGACTCCTGCTGACTTCCTGCCCCTGGGGCAGGGGACTGGACTCGATGATCTTCCAAGGTCCCTTCCAGCCCTAATGTCTATGAAATCTATGAAATCTATGGATTGGCTCCAAACTGGGGCCAATCTTCCACTTTCCTGATCCAATAGCTAACATCTGTCCGATTGGAGGGATTGATCTAACTCAGGGGTAGGCAATTATTTTGGCTGGAGGGCCACTTCATGAGGTTTAGTGAGCTGTCAAGGGCTGCAAGGGTAGCCCGACCCCGTGACAGGTGCCCCGCCCCCTGGTCACCATACTGGTGTCAGAAGTCCCATCCTCTAATCCCTGACCTTTGTCACCAGAAGTCCCTGTCCTTGCCCTGGAAGTACTCCTTTTTGGAAGGGTGTTTGCCATCTTGGAGCCAGAAAACCCCCAAATTATATACTAAAAATCTAACATGCACAATAACATGTTTTAATTTTATTTTTAAAAGGGTTTTTTTGTCCTGATTTGTGTGTTTGCATCATGTAAATAGAGGTGATTGCATAATAGCTCAAAATTAAGTCTTATTCTTGTATAATGAGGAGAGGGGTGTGAGGGTGTGGGTGTATGTCTGGTGTGGGGGAGGGTGTGGGGGTATGTGTGGATGTGGCTGGGTATGGGGGGCTTGTGAGGGCTGTGCTTGTGGGGATGTGTGGGGGTGTGTGGGTGGGTATGGGGTTTGTGGGGTATGTGGAGGGGGAGGGTGGCTGGGGTGTGTGTGGGGTATGTGTGCAGGTAGTAGTGAGTGGGGCTCTCCCCAGAGATCTGTGTGTGTGTGTGGGGTGGTGAAGGGGGAGTATGGTTTTTGTGGGGTGTGTGATTGTGTGTGGGGGAGAGTGTGATTGTGGGGTTTGTGGAGGAGGGTTTGTGGGTATGTTGAGGTGTGTACGGGAGCCCCACTGAGCCAGTCAGCACCTGCCCCTGCCCCACAATAGCCTGGAGCCCATGCACCCTGCGGTGCCTCCCCACCATTGCCATCAGTGTGCAGCCCCAGTGCACCCCACACCTGCTCTGAACTGGCAAGAGCAGATCAGCCAGATGCGCACACAGCCCTGACCCAGCTCCCATGGCTGCTCTGCACCACCCGCCCATGGCACGTCCTGCTGCCCCCTGGGCACACAACAAAAGTGGGGTAGCTCCATGCTAGGCTGTCTTTCCAGGCAGCTGCTGGCCCCAGTCTTGCGGTACCAGTGGGGACCTTGACTTGCCCTGGGCCTGTTACAGACTCACCTGCTCACACTAAAAAGCTGCAGCAACAGCGGTGCCAGAAGGTCAGAAGTATGCTCAGCATGGGGGAAAAACAGCCCCTTCCCCTCAGCACTGCCCAGAACTTCCTGCAGCAGCCACCTGGAGCCCATGCTGGGTTGCCCTATGGCTTCTCTGTGCTGGCCCAGCTGCTCTGTGCTTTTGTTCACCTTGAGCTTAGCCCCTGCTGATGCTTTGTAAACCCATGTGTGCCACAGGGCTCTCTCACACTTATTTTGGCACAGGATGTTCAAGTTGTCCATGTAGGCCAGGACCTTGGTCTCTTCCTTGCTTTCTCTGGGGATCTGGACTCCATACATCCTGGGGTCCTGCCTGATGTGCTGGGCCAGGGATTCAATGGCACATATGAAC
>NW_005841867.1:4673330-4681645 GCF_000455745.1 Alligator sinensis | reverse complement strand
AAAGAGTGGGCAGCCCTGGCGTACTCCCAACTCTATCATGATCCACGCGCTCAAGAACCAGTTGACCAGCACCTTGCCACTTACATGCTGCCTGATTTATTTTTTTTTATCATAGCAAATCAGAGCTCCCCCTGCCCCCTTTGCTCATCAGGACATGCGCCCAGCTGCAGCTGTTCCCCTTAACTGCTTTGTGGTGCTGAGCAGGCCTGATATGCTGGTGCTCTGCCCCCACCCATGCCGTTGCTCCTCACTCTCAACCCCCAAACCCCTTCATCTCTGCCAGTGCCCCTCACTCCCAACCCACAGGTCCCTGGACCTGCCAGTGCTCCTCACTCCCAACCCACAGCCCCGTATCCCTGCTGGTGCCCCTTACTCCTGTCCCACAGCCCCCACTCTCCAGCCTTGCTGGTGACCCTCACTCCCAACTCATAGCCCTCCACCCCCTCAAGTGCTCTTCACTCCTGACCTATAGCTCCCTATCCTTGCTGATGCCTCTCACTCCCAATCCACAGCCCCCTAGCCCTGCTAGTGCTCCTCACTGCAAACACATAGTCCCCCACCACCCCAGGCCTTCTGGAGGGCCCCCCACAGCTGCCAGGCCTACAGAGCCAGGACCAGGGCCATGGCCCTCGGTCCCCTACCCAGCCCAGCAGTGCCTGAACCATGGTTCCCATGGCCAAGTGGTGTGCAAAGCATAAAGCATGGAGCACAGGCCCTCCCTACTACAGATGGCATGGCCAGAACAGAGTCTATGATGGGAGGAGGAGGCTGGATGTGGGCTGCATGCTGTAGGACTCAGGGCTCCCTGCCCTGCTGCCCTTTCTCAGGGGAGCCTCCACATTCCACCAGGTGGGATCCAGCACAGGAGGGTGAAGAGGCTTGGTGCTGCCACTGCTGCTACTACTGGGAGCCCTGTGCCAGCTGCACCACCCTGGCAGGGTGCCCCCTGCCCATATGGCAGCAGCAGGGGTGGCAGCACGGAGTTGTTACTCCCTATTGCTGCCAAGTGGGCAGGGGACACCACACCATGGCAGTGTGGCTGGTGCATGGCTCCCAGGGGGGCAGCACTGAGCCTTTCTGCCCTCCCATGCCGGGTCCCACCTGCTCAGCCATGGAGGCCCCCAGGGCAAAGACAGCAGGGTAGGGGCCCCCAAACCCTGCATCAGACAGCCTGTATCCTCCCCAGCCCTGTGCACAAATCTGAGGGGGCATGTGCCCCCCCCACCGCTGCATTCCTCCCACCCTGGGAGTGCATGCAGCTGTGGGAAGCCATTTCCCCTGATGCCCCCTGGATGAGCTGCCCACTCTGTCCCACTCCCTGGCTGCCTCTGTCCCACTCCCTGGCTGGGTCCCATGGCCATAATTCCTGCCCTGGTCCCAGGCCCCAGGTATTACCCCAGCTGAGGAGTGTCCCCAGCCCCAGCCACCAACCCTGTCCCACTCCCTCCCTCACCATAGGGGTCTTAATATGCTCCCCCCAACCCTGCCATGCATTGCCTATACCCTCTCTCCCTCCATAAACTTACCTGCTGGCAGCTGGGGGAGTTGCTAGTCATATGTATGTGCAGTATCCAGGTGATTATGGAGGGAGATGAGAACGCAGCACATATCACCCAATTTCATGCAGCTGCAATTTTGAGGAAATGGGGAGTATTTCAGACCTCTTTGATAAATCCATGGGTTTGGAAACAACTGATTCATTACATCAGGATGGAAGGTTTCATGCAGAAGTATAAAATAGGGAAGGTAGGATGGGAGGTCCTGAAGAATCAGAAGAAATTGATGAAACTTGTAAGGGAGAGAGACTGGATGGTTATGGTAGGAAATTCATAAAAGGACAAGTGAAGAAGGTGTAGGGAGCGGTGGTGGGTAAACAACTAAATGAGAAACATGCTGACTTACCGTGCATGGTTGTAAGAAATATCTTGCCAGTGAGAGAGGTGTAACATGGATGGGTCTTGACGAGCTCATCTAAGTGCCCAAGGGAGAGGTACAGGGAAGAAAAAATGGTGGGATGCATTTTGGGAGGGTACATGTGCAAAGGGGGTATGGGAAAGGGTCCACTGCTTTCTGTGTATCACCAAAATAAAACCTGTTGTTAATGTGGGAGATGTTACTAAATGGACTCATACCAGAGGGACCAGAGGAAACATTATTAAGGACTTTATTAGCATGTTTTAAAACTAGTTTATGGAAAGTAAGAAATCTCTGGTTTTTAAAGGGTTGGTTTTCACTGGAGGAGAGTGCCTGAAACTGGGACTGCATGAATTGAAATACTACATTAATTGGAACAAGGAAGAGATCAGAGAAGAAGAGGCAGAGAAGTGGAGGAAAAAGGACTGGCTGCACTTGTTTCACTAAACCAACAGAGAGAACTGGTGGAAGAGGTGGAAAGTTTCAGGTGGTTACTGAGGTAATAGGTTTCCATGGGTTTCTGTATGAAGAAAAAGAGTTCTGTAGGGTTTCTTTTGCGGGAAGTTGAAGCATGTTGTTTCAGGGTTTAATATATGTAGCTGTATGTTTTTAGATATGTAATTGTTTTTTATTATATGAAATTTTGATAAAACAAGGATGTTCAATACATGAAGCTTTGTAAGTGTAGGGTGATAAGTGTGTTTTATATACAATTTATTACAAAAAAAAGTTCCTATCAGTATGTTTGCCCCATATGGACCATGTGTTTTATAGTCATCCTCAGTGTTGACTGCATTTAATCAGCTTGATTATAGTTGGTTTCCATTACTGAGCACATGCTACTTTTGGCAGCAGTTTAATGATAGACAATGTATTTAATGAGGTTTCCTTGTATGCAATTATAAAATATGGGGATTTTCTCCCCATGCTGATTCAGGGAAAATAATCTCATCCTGTATTGGGGTAATTATGGTAAGTTGTAAGAAGCAGCAAAGCTCAGGGTGCAAGACAGAAGTGAAGCTCCCAGGCCTAACTCATGGCAATTCATAGAAATTGCCATAAATTAGATCAGGGATGTGCAAAATATGGCCTGTAGGCTGGATACAGCGCACAGACAGGCTTTGTCCTGCCTGCAGCAGGTTCCTTGGTCCTGCCTAGCTCAGGCATTGTCCCATGGTGGCGTGTCCTGCAACTCCCTGGGCACGCAGCAGGGTTGGGGCAGCTCTGTGCTGCACTGCCTTTCTAGACAGCCCAGGTGGTGGCAGCTGGTGGCCCCATCCCTGCAGTTCTGGCGGTGACCCACATGCAGCTCCAGCCTGCCCTGTGCCTGTTGCAGACTTGGCTGCTCAAGCTGAACAGCTGCAGCAACAGCAGTGCCAGGGGGCAGAAGTGTGCTTGGCATGGGAGAAAATTGGCCCCTCTCCCTCAGTGCAGCCCAGGGCTTCCTACAGCAGCTGCGCGGAGCCTGGCTGTGGGCGAGCTCAGGGACCTGGAGTCCCTGAGGGTCCTGGTCCCCCACAGGGGCGTCAAGATCCTCGGGGTGGAGTTTGACCCTGAGCTAAGTGGACAAACAGCCTGGGAGAAGAAGAGGCCAAGGTGAAGCAGTGGTTGGGTCTGTGGCATGCGTGCCACCTGTCCATGGGGATGCGCATGGCACTCATGAAGGCGCTGTTGCTATCAGTGCTTCTGAACACCACACTGGTCTTCCCCCCTCCAAAGTGAATCACCCACAGAACGCAGAGAGCCATGTGTGTCTTCTTCAGGGGATCCAGAATGGAGAAGGGGGCAAGAAAGAACCTATAAAAGAAGAAATGGACTGGGGGTAGGGGGATGCCAGACATCCACCTGTTCCTGCAGGCATGGTACACGAGCCAGATCTGCAAGCTGGTGACTGGGCCAGCAACCAAAACAGCCTGTCTTGTCAAGTATCTTGCAGGTCATGTCCTGAGACCGTTGGTGGTGTATGCACCAGCCAAAGGGAGACCATGAAGCATGGAATACCCCTGGTTCTACAGTGCACTGAACAAGTTTCAAAGTGCATATAGGCTACAGAAGGAAAGCCAGGTGACTATGACCAACCACAAAAAGATGCAAAAGGCAATCAGAGACAGGGACAGGCTATCAACCATGGAGCTGCTTCCCAAAGACAACTGCCAAGCCATCTGGGATCGATTCTTCCACAAGGACCTCTGAAAGGACCACAGAGACTTGAACTGGCTAACAACTCACCGTGCACTCCCAGTGAAGGCATGGAGGCACAGAGGGAGGCGAGAGACTAGTCCCAACTGCCCAAGGGAAAGCTGCCAAGATAAAAGCAAGACCATCGACCACTTCCTATGGCTCTGCCCATGCACCAAGGGGGTGTGGAAAAAGGTAAGCCAGCTCCTTGAAGAAGTGACAGGACTCAGGCTGATGACAAGGGAGGCGGCACTGTATGGACACCTGACTAAACATCAGGGGTCCGCAACAACCCGCTTCGACCAGTTTGTGTCCTGCATCATAGATTTCATAGACTTTAGGGCTGGAAGGGATCTCAGGAGACCATTGAGTCCAGCCCCCTGCCCCAGGGGCAGGAAGTCAGCTGGGTTCAAAGGATCTCAGCAAAATAAGTGTCCAAACACTTCTTAAAGGAGTCCAGAGTAGGTGGACCACCTTGCACCACCTCTGGAGGGAGCCTATTTTAGGCCTTGGGGGGCTCGGACAGTAAAGAAGTTTTTCCTTATGTCCAGCCAAAAATGGTCTTGGAGGAGTTTGTGCCCATTGGTCCTTGTCATCCCTTGGGACACTCTGGTGAACAGATGTTCCCCAGATCCTGATGCACACCCTTGGTGTACTTATAGGCTGCCACCAGGTCTCCCCTGAGCCTGTGTTTTCCAGGCTGAAGAGTCACATGGCTCTCAGCCTCTCTTCATAAAGCCTATTCTCCTGCCATCTGATCATGTGCATGGATCTCCTTTGGACTCTCTCAAGCTTCTCCACATACTTCTTGAATTGTGGAGCCCAGGATTAGATGCAGTACTTCAGCTGCAGCCTCACCAAGCCTGAGTACAGCGGGAGGATGACATCCTGAGATTTACTTGAGAAGCATCTATGGATGCGAGACAGAGTTTGATTTGTTTTACCACCTGCAACATTGCATTGGTGACTCATGTTCATCTTGTGGTCAGTCATGACTCCCAAGTGCCTTTCAGCCTCGATGCTAGCGAGTGTAGCACTGCCGAGCCTATAAGCACGTTCCCAAAGTGGATTACCTTACATTTGTCGGTATTGAAAGTCCACAGGAGTACCCTGTGGCAATGCAGGAACCTCCTGTTATACAGACACACTGAGCTTGAGGAAGCAGACTGTGTTAAAATGTTTCTTAGTGAACTCCAGTCCTACTACCAGAAAGCAGTGGGAAAGGATGGAGAAGACGCAGCCAACTCCACCTGGAAAAGCGACACTTGGCACAGGTTGTTAAAAAGAACTCCTGGGAGGGGAAGTGGACTCGGAGAATGAAGAGGACAACAATGCAACTGGACCCAGAGACAGCGAGGAAGACAACAACAGAATCAGCAGCAGCAGAAGTGACAGCGACATCAACAGTGAAAAGGACTGTGAATGAACTGAGAATATAAAGCCCCAATCGGGGTTTGGACTAAGGAACCGTGATTGGGTTAGGGAAAGGCAATGGGTGGGGGCGCAGGAGAGTGGGTGCATTTATTGTAACAGGTGTGTGGGTTTCTTAATGTGGCTTGAGGGTGCAACAGAAAATTTATGATAGCAGATGTATATATATATAACTATATATATATATAGAAATATACATTTTTAAAAATGCATAGTTTGTGCTGGCAGGAGGAATACCAGGACCAATCAGGTGGCTTTCCTACTGGCAGGGGAAAACCACTTTTCTGGAAGCGGGTAGTACCCTCGCTGAGATAATGCCTCCCACTTTTGCTTCCAGTGGGAAGACCTTGGCTATATGCTGACTTTGTGGAAATGGGAGATTCTTCCCTAGCTTGCTCCTGTGGCCACAGGGAACTCAGGGGCATCAGAACCCTAAGCCTCTGGGCTTGGGCCTGCATGTAGGATGCCTGCCAAAGGATTTGGAAATATCTGAAGCCCCAGGCAGAGATGGATGATGTTTGCTGGTAGTAGAGTTGCATATGGTTCATGAATGACTCACAGATTTGCATTTGATTTGACTGATTTAACTTGGAACATGAAAAAATGTCCTTAAAAAATAATTGTACTATGTATGTTCATTGTCATTTCCATTGCCATCATTGTTGCTCTCTTCAGGGGATCCATCTTTAAACAGTTTATGCCAGTTCTCTTTTCCATATGATGTCTTCCATTTCTTCCCCATTGTCTTCCACCATCTTTCTGTAGTACCAGTACATTTCACTCAATCCCATTTTGATGTAGCTTTTCACTGTGAGGTTTGTGTGTCTGTTCATGAGCCAGTTCTTGGTCTTCCACAGGGTATTCTTGAAGCAGCAGATGAACTGGTCCAAGTGGGTTGTTTTTTAGGGTAAAATTGTACGTAACACTTACTAAGGGCTCTTAAAACATGAGTATCCACACATTAAAGCTTGTTAACTTGTGCTAAGTGCCTCTGAGCAGCTCAAAGTTATGCCACTTCAGGCAAGGGTAACTCTGGGCTGGGCTACCTAGCTTATGTTAGGGCAACTTTAGTCTGCTCCACAGAGATAATAGAAGCAATCTACAGTCCTCCAGCATCCCAGGACTCACCACTTCCAGCCAGAGGAGGGATAGAGCCCAGGTGTCCTGGCTCCTAGCCACACCCCTGCTCACCAGCCCTCTAGTGACAAGTTAGAGCTGTGCAGGCAAGAAGCAGTATTAACCCTCATTATGTGACTGCTCATAGTGGGTGCATCTACACATGGCATTTACTGCAGTTGCCAAATTAGCTTCACAGTAAAATGTCAGTGTCTACACATGTGGTGCTATTAGGACAGAGTAAACTAATTAACTCCACTGTTGGATAGTACTGCCAGACAAAGATTATTTTATGGCGGAGTTATTTGCTTCACCACAATGCATGGGTAGACACTGACGCGGCTGGCTGGGGCACAAGGGTGCTTCAGTGCAGGGGTTGCTCCTGGCTAGCCCCACAATAAAGTACCCTTATACCCTAGCCAGACTCTCTACAACCTGTTAAGCCAGTTCAGAGCAGCCCTGGACTGGCAGGCTGACCCCTGGGGTTCCCTACCAGCTGCGGCTTCTCCACCCTGGCTCAACATGCTGTGGTTCCAGGTGCACTTGCAAATGGCTCACCTGGGAGCAATAAACTCTGGGGCAAACTGCACCAGAGTTTATTCATGTGTAGATGCACCCAGCATGTTCTAACTTTAGCACTATGTAACGTTGCACAGACTTGATATATTCTAAGTATAACATGTAACTTCACACTGAGGGTCTGCCACACTGCTCAAGCAATGCAAAAAGGTCAACAGTGGGTGTAAATTACATTTACGCTCACATGAAGTATTTACTCTACCAGCAGGGTAAAATAGCCTTGGTGTAAATAAGAACCAGGCCTAGCACGTTTTGCTTTTTGTAAATATCTTTCCAAATACAGCAGGTCAAGTTTCACATCTCTGACTAATTTCCCAATCACCAACTCCAATGCCTTAGAAATATGAAGTCTTTCAGCAATGGCTGTCAGCTAACTGGTCTTTTAAATTAAAACTCAGTCATAAGCATGAAGTAAGCGCAGTCATAGTTTGCTTCTTCCTTTAAACTCTTATAACCAACTGTCAAACCACCTGGAGAAGCGCTCTTAAAATATGCAAACAGAATGAGTTAAATAAATAGTCAATCAAATATTCCTCAAACATAAGTTCCAAATCACTTTCCTCTCATGACCCTATAATCACACCAGACTTGATCCATCTGAAGTCAACAGAATGAATCAACATGCTTTAGGTCCATGATTTTAATAACCAATTGCAGTTAGCTGTTCTTCCAGTGCCTATTAACATTTATTCATATTAAGCGCACACACAAAAAAATTAAGTGTTAGAAATAAATCAGACAATTCATTTCTTAACTCAATTTAATAAAACTCTATTCTCATTTGTGCCCTCAAACAAGTAGACAGGTAAATCTTTTATTCATCATTAAAACAGGTTAATTACTATTTGTATTGCAGTTGCTCCAAAAGCACAGAGGCAAAATCAGGACCCAGTTGCACTGGGCATCCAGCAAACTTATGATAAAAGATGGTGCCCTCCCCAAGAAAACCTAAGCCTAAGCATTTGCATATGCTTAGGCACATGCTTAATTATACAAATGTAAGTAATCCTGTTGTTTTCATAGATTCATAGATGTTAGGGTCGGAAGGGACCTCAATAGATCATCGAGTCCGACCCCCTGCATAGGCAGGAAAGAGT
>NW_005841867.1:4613245-4672074 GCF_000455745.1 Alligator sinensis | reverse complement strand
CAATGACATCAGCCAGTGCCTTCAGTACCCTCGGATGGAGCTCATCCGGGCCTGCCAACTTAAACGCATCCAGTTCCTCCAAGTGCCTCTGCACCATCTCAGGGTCTACGCTTGGTAGTCTGGCATCCTGCTGCTGCCTCTCTACAATCCCAGTGAGAGCTTTGTCTTGTCCCTCGCTTAGGAAGACTGAGGCAAAGAACTCATTGAGGAGTTCAGCCTTGCCCCCCCTGTCCGTCACCAATTGCTTATGCCCATTTAGTAGAGGTCCTATTCCTCCCTGGGCCTTCCTTTTATTCCCTATATATCTAAAGAACAATTTTTTGTTATCCTTAACTTGGGATGCCATCCTCAGCTCCATGGTACCTTTGGCCTGTCTAACTGCCTCCCTACAAACGCGAGCAGAGGAGGTATACTCCTCTTTAGTGATCTCTCCCCGTTTCCACTTTTTATATGCCCTCCTTTTGAATGAGAACAAAGTTAACTATGTACCTAAGTGTTTCCAGGATCCAAACCTAACGTAAGGCAAGATGTAAGTGAAAGTAATAAACAATTGGAAGCGATGAGGAAGACAGCATGGAGTAAACAAGAGAAAGTACTTTTTAGGCAAGACATAGTTAGTTAACTTATGGAATTCATTGCCACAGAAGGTGGTGGAGCTAGATAATATAGCCAAATTAAAAAAGGGACTGGATAAATTCATGGTTAATTGATCTATTAATGGATATTGAACAGAATAGTTGGAGATGTTTCCCCTGGCATCTCCAAACTAATAATGGTGTATGCCAGGGAGGATACTGATTGATACCCAGATCAATACTCTCCCTGTATAGCATAGCTGCTGATTTCTATTTTTAGATGAGCAAACAGTCTGACCCAGTATGGCACTTCTTATGTTCCTTAAATTAGCAATGACAGAAATAATACATTTTGAGCTGCTTTGCTTCTGATTTTGGCTCCTTTTTTTTTTTTAACTTATTTTTAAAAAATGAAAAGCTGAGATTTTGGTGTATCATATAATTCTAGGTTTTACAGTTATGAGAAAACATTAAATAGCATGAGCATTGTAATAGAATCTGGATCATTGATGACACTGCCAAACTCACATGAAGAGGTTTCTGCTAAAATATTGATAAGCAGGAGGAGAAAGATCAAGGAGATTTCTAGATGACCATGGCAACAGAACTACTGTAGAACCTTCATGGAAACATGCACTTCTTAATCATGGAAAAGTGAGGCTGGAAAGATCACAGGATTTCATCTAGTCTATCCCCCTGCTCAAAACAGGAACCTCCTTGTCTAAGCCATCCTAGCCAAATGCTTGTCTAACATGAACTTTAAAACTTCCAGTGGTGGAGATTGTACAATTTATCTTGGAAATCTGTTCCAGTACTTGAGGTGAAAAGGACATTCCTGTTATTATATCCCAGTATGCTATGGACTTTTTTTATAACAATAATGCACCATAGGCTCATATTCAGGTTGCAGCCTGCTCTAACTCTTGTGTGCTTTTCTGCAGTGCTGAAGCTTAGCCAGCCCCTTCCCCATTTGTGTCTGTGCATTTGATTGCTCTACTTCAAGTGTAATACACTTGTCCTTACTGAATTTCTTCCAATTTCTTCCAGACCATTTCTCCAATTTATGAAGGTCATTTTGAATTCTAATCCTATCCTTCACAGTGTCTGCTATCCCAATCTTTTCACAGTTTGTGCCATTGCTTTCTAGATTTTCTCCCTGCATGCCCATATACTCTTATACTCATCCTTTTGTACTATGGCCAATTTCCACTCTTTGTTTCACATCATTGAAGAGATCATTGTTTACTCAAGCCAGTTTCTGGCTGTGCTTACTGTCCTTCCTTCACATCAGGATTCACATGAAAATTTTCCAGGGTTTTGATTTCTGACATTATTACCATAAACCAGAAGCCACATACACTATTTTTTGTGAATAGAAAGGGACACTACAACTGTCTAACCAGTTAGAACTGTCTAATCAGATTGGTACTATCAATTCAAATATTTGCCACTATTTCTGTACAGACCTCCCATGAGAAGATTTTACTCAAACAAATAGTGCACAATATTTATTTGTAGGCATTTCTGCAACAGCTGCTACATAAAGATTTCATTTCTAATCCCAATTTGTAAATTACACACACAGTATTTCAAATAAAAAATAATGGAAAGAGAAGAACTTGAAAGCCAACCTTCCTATAGTAGAATTTTAATTGCCCAGCAAGAAATATGTTCAGGGCAGTACAAAGCGAAACAGCTTGGATAGTTTAAGCTTTACTGAATTCTCCTAATAATTCTGATGGTTAATGTACAGTTTAAATTCTCAGCCATTATTACTGTTTGTTCACAGGGAATTTGCCACCAATAATACATGTTTTTAATATACAGTTTTAGGATACACCCAAAACCAGATTTCAGCAGTGGAAAAAAAACACATGAGTTGGGGAAGAAGAATAGGACTTTTAGTGTATGGTCAGCAGCTAGAAGATTACAAGGGCCAAATCCAGACATGCAGGTATGCAGTACCGTAGCAAGAGGGGGTGGGGAGCAAGTGGGGCAACTGTCCTGGGTGCTAAAGCAAAGGGGAGCCAACAGGCGCTGCCTGGCCAGGGTGGGGTGTGGGACAGAGCCACGAGTGGACCATTTTTTTGGGGGGGGGGAAAGATGGCTCCTGCCACTGTGTGCACTTCTGGGCAAGCATGGGGGGGGGGTGCCCCCTGGATCTGTGCACAGGGTGAAGGTGGGCTCCTGCTGTGGGCTTGTCCCGGGTGCCAGACTTCCTTGCTACAGTATGCAGGTACATGTGGTTTGTGGCACTGCAAACCTCTTTGCAGCACCACCAACCAACAACCGGGGAAATCCCGGTAGCAAAAAACAAAAAACCCACACCAAAAAAAAAAGTGGCGTGGCACACACTCCAGGAGGTCACACCAGCAGGCACAGAGGCTCCTGAAAGATGCTTTGGCTGCTGGCCAGAGCTTCTTCCCTCCTCTGGCACACCAGGAGCTGGGAGAAGTTGGGAAACAGCAGTTTCCCCAAAGCAGGACATTTTGCCCTGCACAAAAGCCCACATGGAAGGGCGAGCACAGTGGCAAAAAGTAGCAGCACAAATGTATGCTGCTACTTTTTCCCCCTGTTGCAAGCGCATACCCCTGCATGTGGGGATGTGCCCAAGTTGACTTGTGCAGCAACAACAGAAAATTGGGATTTGTCTGATTTAAAGGAGGTGGGGATTGTTTCTCTTGAGTGATGTTACCTCATTTTAGAGTAGCACAGCAGTGATCCAGCCCTTCGATTCCAGAAATGAGGGATTCCAGATGTAGACTGCCATAAAGGCAATGGGATATTTTAAGTGTTTGTGGCCCTTAAGAATGTCCCAAAGGTTCTCATAACATTATAGGGATCTTTTAACCTGGCTTCCTGAGATCTATCAAGGTTTTCATGAAGTGCACATTACATC
Organism: Alligator sinensis; assembly: GCF_000455745.1. NCBI lineage: Eukaryota > Metazoa > Chordata > Crocodylia > Alligatoridae > Alligator > Alligator sinensis. The sequence goes on along the minus strand of NW_005841867.1, from coordinate 4,668,600 downwards.
AGAATTACCCTACACATTTATTTTGAAAACACATAGGCTGGGCCCTGTGCGTTATAGGGCCACAGAAATTATTCCTTGTTGCAGATTTGAGCTTCTGAACCTTAGCTTTCATCCTTAAAAAAAGATGTTCTTAGTCTTTGTACCTATGAAAAGCCCCTTGGAAGTGTGGACATCATTGATGAAGTGGTGCCTACCTAAAACTACAGAGAGGTGCAAACATAAATTATGAACTGCCCCATTCACCTGAGCCCTGCTTCTGCAACTAGAGATTCTGCCATTTTCCCTGGTTCCACAGACTTTAATAGTGTTGCCACAAGAGTTTTCTGTTTTGCTGCAGTCAGTAACGTAACTACAGGTGGGCACCAGCTCTGGGTGTTCATTTTGAGGTGTTGCAAAAGTGGCTGCTTCCATCCAGGACAAACAGAAACTGTTTGTTAGGCCTTTGATTTTTGTTTTCTGCCCTCCTTCCCTGGGAGGGCCTGCCTGCATCTGCCTGCTGCTGGCCAGCTTTCCCTATAACGGAGAATTAGTTGGATGACAACATATGCTCACTGCTCTTCCACAGGATGGCATCAGGAAGCAAGAGTTCAGCCAGCAGCCCGGAAGGGAGCAGCCAGAAGTGGAAGGTGATGAGCTGAGTTGCCTGGAGGATGGAGAAGCAGCCAAGGCATAGAGAGCCAAGACGGATGAGCTGTTCTAGTTATGTGCTCCCTCTTCTTTCCTGGCATATTTCATTGGATGGTAATCTGAGCTAGGCCAGTGCTGTCCAGATGAACAGATTACCGTCATCTGAATATGTCCTCACCACGGAGGACACTTCGGGGATTGGGATTACTGATTTGGGAGTGACCAGACTGACCTCATTCAAATGTAAGAAGCCACTCAAGAAGGCCACACTGAAATGCATCCTTACTGATTCTTTTCTTTCTCGCTAAAGGTGCCAGGATTTATGAGGACAAACCCCCTGATACTTAGTGCTGCACCAAGCTACACAATTCTATGAATTCTTCCACAGCATGTTGTTAGAGACTTGTCTTTCCTTCCAAGCACCTGGGCAGAAGTGGTAGCCCTACTCGGCCTGCTCACTAAGCTTCTTTCAAATTGAAATATTATTCCCATTTTACAGATAGGAAAGTAAGATACAGAGAGATTCAGAGCTTGTTTACACAGATACATTTATCAACAGAAATATTCTGCTAAATGTAAATCATATATTTATAACCAATTTACTGGGCAGTAAATTCAGGTGAATTAAACTGCACCCAGGAACACATCTATACATGCTCCTGTTGGGTGCAGATTTGTACCTGATGGGATCAGTCAGGTCCAGGGCTGCTCCTGCCCTGCTCTGCCCCACAACAGCAGCCAGGGGGAGCTGATGGCTTGGGCTGCAACTGCCCAGGTGCCAGCTTGGGCTTGCAGGGAGCATGGTGGGGGGCGGAGGAAGTCACAGACTGGCCACTTCCCTCCCACCCCCAGCAGTGGCAGCCAGAGCACCATGTCTGTGAGGCACTTGCAGAACACCTCTTCCTCCACCCCCTGTAGTAGGGCACTTGGGCAGCTGCCCATGAACCTCAGGCCCCTAAGGCAACCCCAAGACCATGCACACTACAGACGTTTTACAACAAACACCAAACTTTATTTCCCTCCACCATACAACAACCAAGCCTCCTGCCACAACAACAGACCCCCTCCTTTCCTTCCTCCCCAAACACTCCCTCCCTTCCAGCAGCACACCCCTCCCTAACCCCAAAGTGCACCACCAATAACGGACCTGCACCTTATGCAACTATGTACAATGTGTTTTCTCAACTGGCAGGGGTGGGGTGTGGGAACAGTGGGGTGGAGATGCTTATGGTGCAGAACCTGGGGAGAGGAGCCTGGCAGCCCAGCTTCTGCTGCCACCAACTCAGGTGCAGAAACTGCGGAAAGCCCAGAAGGCCAAGAGTCCTCCAGGTGCTCCTCCACCACAGTAACCAGCCACTCCATCAACACTGTGCAGTCCTGGGTCTGGCACTGACAGAACCAGTGCATGCAAAGGGCACCTGCAGATGGTGGCAGGGTCCTTCAGTTCCCATCTTCACTGGCAGCTGGTGGGTCTCCCCCATGTGAACCTGCTGGTTCTTCAGAGCAAGGACAGAAAGGCTCTTTGTGAGACTTTGCAACATTTCAGAGATAACATGCACTGTACCAAGGGGCTGTGTGCTGCCCACTCTCAGTTCAGGGGCTGTGCGCACACAGATGCCCAGGAACCATGGTAAATTGACTGGGTGGGCCCTTTTACCACAGGCAGCCTGACTTCCCCATAGTCTACCCAAGCTGGGCCAAGGGGGCCAGGGCTGGCCCCTGCTGGCAGCTGATGCAGTGGCTCCAGACCAACTCCTCCACTTCTCCCGGCTGGCTAGGCAGTTTGCTTCTGTGCCGCCAGCCCTGGGGCACCTGGCTTTTGGGGGTGAGGAGCTCCTGGCCAGCTGGGACACAGAGCTCATGATGCCCCACCCCTTCCCCCAGTGCCCCCCTCCTGAGAGGTGCCCTGGGCCAAGGCCCCCACCACTCTGGCCTGTTCCCCAAGACTGCCCCTATTCAGAGTCACCCAGGTGTGCCACAACTAGCTGTTTGAGTGCATCAAGGGGTGCCTGCTGATCATCATGCACTGCTGATGATCATCATCATGGTTCCCCAGACACAGCTGAAATCATGGCATAGGGCTCTGAGCTTTGAAGGTGTCCCAGGCAAGCCCACACTTCCCCACAATATGTACCACCACCTGGAGGGGCATCTCTGTCTACACTATGAGTGCCTGACCCCTACAGCTGAGGAAGAGATCATCGCTGCCATCATCGAGTTTCTCCACATGTGATGGACCCCTGGCTGCCTAGCCGGGGGCCCATGGGGCACTCAATAAAGTCCTGTAGTGCCTTCCACCTCCCCACCCTGTGTGTTGGGGAGAGAGACTCCGTGGGCAGGGACAGAGCTCAGCCAGGCAGGGTGGAGAGGGAGGGGGAGGGATACAGGGACCCTGGCCCCAGGCATGCAGCCCAGGGGCAGGTGGGTGATCTGTCATGGACATGGGTGGCTGCAGCACCACCTCCACCACTGGCCCTCCTCCCTGTGCTGAGCAAGTGTGGCAGGGCCACCTGGCAGTCAAACTTGGTCCCTGGCTGCAGTGATATGGTCTGGGTGCTTGTGCGGTCCAAAGGTCCCACCCACTGAGCCACAGGGCCTAGCTGCCCAGGCAGTAGCCCCCTCTGGGGAGGAGCTGGAGCTGCTTGGTACTGGGGCCATCCCCAGCCTGTCCTCCAAGCTGGGAGCCTACTGGCAGAATAGCCGGAGTAGGTGGTGGCTTAGGCTGCCCAAGCTGCCAGGTGAGGCAGAAAGTGGGAGGCAGGTTCTGCCCTTCAAGAGTCCTGGGGGTCACAGCTGGGGTCTGTGGGGCTACAGGGCCCAGGATATGCCTACAGTAGTGGGGCAAAGAGCCCATGGGGTTGGGGCTGCTGACAGGCCCCAGGGGTCAGCTGGGGTCCACAGGGCTTCAGGACCCAGTGTGTGCCCCCAGCAGTGGGGCACAGAGCCCACAGGGAAGATAGCTGCTGGCATGGGCCCCTGGGGTTAGGCCAAAGATCCATCCAGAAGCCAAAGAGCTGTCCTTGTCAAGTGGCTGCAGAAAATGCCCACCACATGGCTCAGCACCAAGCAAAAGGCTGGACCCCTGCTGGTGTGGCTGACTAGGAGTAGTTTACGCTTAACATTAGCATTAGTTTAATGTGCTGTTGTCTAGTACCTGTATCTATTGGTAATAGCAAATGGGGCATTAGACTAATCTAATGCACAGTAATTGCTGCACACATGATGGTGACACTTTACTAGGTAGTACTATTACATAAGTACATTTTAATGTGCAGTAAAACATCTTGTATAGACATGACCACATAATAGCTAATTCACACCCAGGGTTACTTGTTCTTGTTCCCCAAATATGGCATAAGAATATTCACACATGAATGTAGAGGGACCCAGGCCAAGCAGCTGCACTGGGATGGGCCCTGCATGCTGCATGCTCAGCAGGTGTCTCACTCTCTGTTTTCAAATCTTTCCTGCCATGACTTGGTGTAAGTGAAAAGAGATATAAGGAGGTAGTACCTGGTCAGAAAGAGTTGGCTTAGGCTGGAATGGGTCATGACATATATGGGTCTTCTGTGGGGCTCCTCCTCCTCTACACCCCACCCCTTTCCACTTGGGATCCCAGTTGGTGCTTATACAAACATTTGGCTCTCCTGAATGGCTGGCCTTTCACCTCAGGTGAAGAAAGAAGAAACCATGTTGTCCAGAATCAGCACATCTCAGCTGTGATCACTGGATTCTACTGCAAGTTCAGAATCAGCAGTTCATGGCCCACATAAAGGAACAAAGAAACTGGTAACAACATGGGTGACTGGTGCCTCTTGAGTCAGGGGAGGTACATGCCCCCCTGACACCAGTCAGTGACTGGAGGGGTCCCCGGTGGCCAATCATGCTGACCAGAGGGGGGCAATCTCACTCACCAAAAAGCAGCCATGCCGCTTCCAGAAGTCCCGCAGCCACTTCTGGAAGCAGCGAGGCTGCTTTTACTAGTGGCCCTGCTCCCCAGCCAGCACTCACAGGGGGGGCACCGGCGCTCCCACCTGCCCATCGCCTAAACACGGAGCACGGCATGACGAGGGGTGCACCAGCACTGTCGGGGGTGCACGTGTACCCCCATGCACCCCCTACATGTCTCCACTGGGTAACAACTTAAATAATTGTACCTTAGGCTTTTCTTTGGCCCCACAGGGCACTTTAGTAGCCTTTCCTCAGGCAAACCTAGTCCTCTAGGGCTTGCTCTGTATTTGCTCAGTCCAGGTGAGCCTGTCTGTCCTAGGTGGACCCCAGGAGTAATGTGGGGCCAGGGCTGTCATGAACCCTGGAGTAGCCCCTCGGGGTACCTGACTTTTCCTGGCAATGTAGCAATCAGGAATCAGTCCAGAGAACTGAGGTGATCGAGATTCTGGGTTCCTGGTCCCCTTCCTCCATGGGGAAATTCAATGAAAATTCTTACCTGTCCATGTGTTCCCCCTACCTGGGGCCAATATGTGCTTACATAGGGAGTTCTGGGTTGATGTGAACAGATCTGGCCCCCTCACTTGCCCCCAAGTGCCTTGCTGCTGCCAGAAAATGCTAGGAGCCCCTGAGGGGCTCATTATCCCCTGTACCTGCCACCTCCAGACCCTAGGCAGTGCTCCCTGCACCAACTGCCTGTTCGCTCTTTGGGCTGCAGCCTGAGCCCACGTTGGGTGGGGTTCAGACCCCCACACTGGTCTTAGAGCAGAGCCCAGGGAACACCTGCTGTATGCTATCTGTCTGTCCATCAGCACAGCAGAGCATACCCTGGGAGCACAGGCTCACCATTTCCCTGTGAGCCTGGTCAAGGATCTGCTGTCCATGGGGTGTGCCCGTGGCCTCTGTCCTGGTGAGTACGGAGCTCAGCTGGGCCCCTGCTGCAAAGAGTTACTAGTGTTGGAATATAAGTACAGTTATAGTTCTGCCAGGAAATTTCCCTGTGTAGTCAAGCTCTTAGCAACTTGTCTAAAGTCTCATAGGAAGTCTATGAGAGAACCTGGAACTGAACACAGTATTGAAGTAGCATCCTAGTACAGTTGTCTGCCTTAGTCAGACAAACATCCTTCCTCCCAGCTTTTTATGAGGTTGTGTTTAGGAATCAGTCTATGCAATGTCAAAGGAATTAATACATTTCTTTCCTTATGAATACCATTACTTTAATACATTTTTTACAATCTGAGAAGTAAAAATAAGATACATGTTATACTGCCCTTTAATCTTAAACTCACTCTTCTTGGACTTGTAATCTTAAAAGTGTATTTCAAGGAAGTTTGGGGGTTTTCAACCCTTTTTAAAAGCCATACAGTACCATTTCCAGACATAGCACATAATTTTCAAATATGAGATCTTATACACATCTCTCTGTTCTCCTCTTTGCTACAAGTAAGCTGCACCTACAACTTCTGCCTTCTGGACAGTACTGTAGAAACAAAATTTGGCATACAAGGCAAAGCCCACAGCAGCAACCCACCCTTGCCCTGTGCACAGATTCGGCGGGGCACACGCCTCTCTCCATGCTTGCCTGGGAGTGCACACAGCAGCAGGAGCCACCCTTCCCCCATCCTCGTGTGCCCCCAAATGAGTTACTCGTGGCTCCATCCCATGTCCAGCCCTGGCTGGGCCGCGCCTGGTGGTGTCCCTTCACTTCAGCACCTGGGCCGGTCGTCCCCTGCTCCTCCCCCACCCCCCACGGCACTGCTTCTGGAACACCTTAAATCTTGCTGCAGATAATGGTGGTCATTTCAACAGAGCATTCTTGCATTAACTTCTTATAAGCCTGTGTTTAAAAGTAATTTTCTTTGTGATAAACTGCCTTGCATACAGTGTAGTCAGATTGTTCTGCCTAGAGCATCCTAAAGAGTAGAAATCACCCCTGTGCAGGAGGTCAGCGTGAGGCCCTCAATATAATGTGCACAGGCTGTTGGGAAGGATTTTCCAAAGTGCCTACAAGACTTAATATGTCAAGACTCCTTGATACCTAAGAAAGGTATCATACATTTCTGCCTAAACTCTTCTTCAGTGTAAAAGTAGATTCTCAGATAAACACCATGCACAGATAATTTATTTTTTTCTCCAGAAAATTGAGACTTGTTTTCACTAACTGCCTGCTGGGGCTGTGCACTATGGGAGGAGTGGGGGGAGGGGTCCCCACAACCCCCCACCCTCCCTCACACCTACACACTGCACATCTGAGCTCCATGCTGCCACTGCCCCCCTGGGCACAGGATCTGGGCTGCTGCCAGCTCTAGCCCCCCCCACTCTGTGCTCCCACCCAGCTGCAGCTCCACCCCTGCCATCATCACTTCCCTACCTGCTGCCCACAGTGAGCAGGATGCCAAGGAAGCTGAGTGGGTCCCCAGCAACAGCAGTAGCAGCCCCACCCAAAAGATGGCTGCTGGCTGGGCCAGGCCTGTCTGCCCATGAGGGTGAGAGCAAGGTGCAATAGGGCACCTTGAGGGGGTGTATATGTGGATGCCTTGCTCGCACCCTCATGGGTGGGAGGTCTGGGCAAGGTATAATTTGTTGGTGCGTACCGCAGACTGGATGAAAGTGCCTGGTGGGTCAATCTGGCCCATGGGTTGTATTTTGCCTGCCCTTGTCTTAAAAATTCAACCCAAATTTTTCCATTTCTGATTATTTATTGAGAAGTCAACATTTTCTATGGAAAATGTTTATTTTTTTCACTTTTTAAACAGTTTTTAGTGAAAAAAGCCTATTTTCCTACAAGTTCTAACCCTCAATCATTTAGGAGCTTTTGAGTTCTGACTTTTAAACAGTCAAAAAAATCCCAGCTGAATATAGCTAGAAAGGGATGGAGTGCTGCCCTCTAGTCTGAATTGGAGCAAGACTTTTTTTCTTTCAGCATGTAAAGAAATAGGCTGGAAATATTTGGGTGAGCAGTTCATAGAAATATAGCCTGCTTCCTCAAAGAAGGAAAAAGTGAAGCAGCTTCCTAAGGCTGATACAACATGAAAGGAAAGTCTTTTGTAATGGTTCATCATTCACAAAACCACATCTGCATAGTGGTCTGCCCAGGGGTGAATTTAAGGTAAATGATGAAGACAGAGGCTTCAAGCCTGGGTTGTTCATCACAACTTTAAGACTACCTAGAAGGTGTTCAAAGAGGCAGAAATTTCTACCACTAAGAGCTAAAGCCCTTCGCACGGACAGGGAGGAGACTGGTCTCTAGAGCTCACCTCTTCCCTGACTTAAGAGGCACCAGTCACCTATGATCCCTGAATTTCAAAATGGCAGTGGGGGTGCTTTAACTAAATCTGTACAGAGCATGTGTACAGATGTCCTTAGAGCAGGCACCCAAAGGCCATCAGTGTCATATGCCTGGCTATGTACCTTTAGAAAGACCCTTATCATCTATACCTCATTCCCGCATTTGCAAAATGGATCAATACTGTTTTTCTGGCTCTCCTTGGGTGTGTCTACACATGCATTTGATTTGGGAGCAGTTTACTTGTGAGAAAACTATTTGTGAGTAAATGCTCCCGGGCAGGCATCTACACGTGCAGGATCTCAGGAGGAGATACGCTGCTCATGGCAGCAATCTGGTCCCACCCCCACTGGCCCTGCACCAGCCTCCTGCAGCAGCTAAGGGGAGCTCTAAGGGCTGGCAGGGAGCACAGCACCACTAGATAGCTGTATCCTGGCAGGGGCTTTTCTGTATCCTGGCAGGGCATTCTCCCTGCCCCTGGGGTAGCAGCCTGCTGCTGGGGCAGGGACAATGTTCCCCTGCCCTGGCATCAGGTAGCTCCTGGCCTTGGCTCCCCAATCAGGGGCAGGGGACTTGGAAAGAGCTGCAGAGGAAGGGCAGCTCCCAGCCCCCTCCTCCGGTCTGCTGGTGGGGAAGCTAGCAGCGAACCCCTCACTGGATGGGGACAGTTCCCAGCCCTTGGGGGCTAGAGAGCCTATTCCCTGCCCAGCTCTGTGATCATGGATCTCCCAGCCTGAGCCTGTGATCATGGGGCTAGGGCTGGGACATAAGGTTCTCCCAGACCAAGCCCCATGATTGCAGAGCAAGGGCTGGAAGCTCCCTGCTGCTGGGACAGGGGGACATTGTCTCCTCACCCTGGCAGCAGGCAGCTTCCAGGGATGGAGAGTAATCTCCTGCCCCCTGCTGCCCAGCTGAGCAGGAGCACATTTGCTCCCAGGGGTCTACATGTGCGCTACTGCACAGTTACTAATCATGAGTAAATTTGCCACTTGCCTTTGTAGGTGGCAAATTTACTCACAATTAGAGCCAATTATTGCACAATAAGTGTCTTCACATGTAGGCACGGGTGCTTCCTAGCATTAATTAGCCCTACTGTGCAGTAAAGTGTCTCATGTAGACGTACCCTTTGTTAGGGAGAAACTAGAGATGGTAGGAAGTAGTTCTCTTCTGCCCATCCTCATGCAGCTTGGATGACAGAATTGCTCCACAGTGAAATTAATTAACACAAACGATTGCAAATGCAGCATCAGTGTTCTGGGTATCTCCAACTGACATTTAGGAAATCAAAAGATTTTTCCAATTTGAGGGAGAAAGAAGGCTGTGTATTAAATACTAAAATAGAAACAATCTGGCATTCTGGGACATGCCATAAAAGACTATTTCACAAAGAAAAATAGAGTTCCAAAGTTTCAATAAGGTAAAAATCTTACAACATTTTATTGAGGAAAAGGCCAAATGGAAAGTAGCTGAAATATCTAACTAGGTTCTGTCTTTTTCTGCAATAAAATTTTGTGTGTTCTTTTTAGCTTATTTGTAATTTTGTAATTGTATTTTTCTTCATATAATATGACTCAGAATTCCAAATCATTTCTATTTTGGCCAAACCAGAGGGTGTTGAGGTTTTGTTTCCCCAAGCATCAACAAATAATGGACCAGTTTTAGATCTAATAAAAATAAGTGAAGCTCAGTAGATTCAGCACATTGTGCAGACTGTTAAATATCTGACTTTCTCCTTTTTGGCACTGTGACTCAGTAACAACTGCTGGAGTTTATACTATGAGCTTACAAACATGAATGATGCATGCCCTGGAGGCTGGGGAGGCATGGCGATTGCCCACAGGCAGCAGCAGCAGTGTTGGCAGTGGGGCGTGACAGCGGTGAGTGGTGTTGGCAGCAAGAGGGGCAAGGGTGATGAGTGGCGACCACCTGCAGGCACGACCGGAAGTGTCGGTGGCACTTTTTGCAGTGGGTGCACCGCCAATCTCAGGGGTTGTACGTGTACCCGCGTGCAGCCCCTACACGTCGCCAATGCTAGACTATACATTTATGAGCCTTGCTTCACCACTGCCAGAGCAATGGGGGGCATTTGTCTTAGCTAGAATTTCATTGCATGTTGTCAGAAGGTGTTAGCTAACATCTTCTAAACAAGGCAAGGTAGACTTGAACATGTGCTAAACAGGTCGAGTGAGAGCCTAGGTTTCCACAAGACCAGCTAACATGATTGTAAATGTGTTAAGCTCTGACCACACAAGATGCTTGTAGCAGGGAGCTTTGTGCTCCTGCTACTTTAAGGGAAGGCAAGCTGTAGAAAAGCAGGCTGCAAGTGAGGCAGAGGGCAATCAGGGGAGCCACATCACCCAAAAGGGTCTGGGCCTGTACAATATATAACGTAGGGCCTGAGCTGGGCTGGCAGTCTGACCTGGAAGAGCTCCTGAGCAGAGGGGCTGCAGCAAGGCTCCTGAACAACACCTGACCTGGGGTGGGCAAGACTGGTGATTTACAGATTGGGAATGTAGGGGCGGTGGAAGTCTCAACTGGCCCGGGAGCAAGGCCAGGGCCCAAGAAGCAGGACCATAGCCACTAAGTGATGAGGGCAGACAACAGGGGCGAGAACCAGGGTCAGGGACCTGGAATCTATGAGGGGTGAGAACAATTTGGGCCAGGTGGCCTGTAGCCTGGGAGGGGCAGAATCTGTTGGAGGAAATAAGGCCTGAGCCCAGGAGATGCACAGGATGGGGGCCTGGGCCATGGAGCAGCGGGGAAGGAGTTGGAAGTATAAAGAGACAGCGGCCTGAGCCCAGGAGGGGCAGAGAATGCAGGCCTAAGCCCAAGAAGGGTGCAGATTGTTCGAGGTACAGAGGCCTGAGCTTAGGAGGGGCCAGGACAGTTAAAGGCACTGGGGCTGGAGGCCCCAAAGTGGTGGAGACCATTCTAGGTTTAGGGGCCTGCAATGATGACACTGGGGATGAAGGCCTATGGATGTGGGATGGATTTGATTGGACGATAAGGCTTAACACCCAATGATGTAGGTAACACCTGTGAGGCTTGACATGGCTAAAAGGAGAGATGAGGAGGTCACATAATTAGCCCTTAAGGCAATGAGAAGTGATACCTGTGATCATAAGTATGAGATCTCACCTGGGGAGTCCTGGGGCAGCTCCCTTTTTCTAAAAGACATGGCAAGAGAATTGAAGGGGAGATTGCCTAAAGAAAGTAAAGGTTACAAGGGCTGAGGGGGCTCCAAGGGCATCCCAGTTACAGTACCCAATGGTGTTTCAGCTAATGGAATCTAACAAGATGTATAAAGCCAGAATTGCATCTTTTGGAGAAAATGCATAGCGTATGCCTAGCTCAAAAAGGCCCTGATCCTCAGTTGAGATGCCTAAAAAAAAGGCAAAGGCCAAAGAGCTGCCTGTGCCAAACACTCCATTCAGCTAGCTTGGTAAAGGCCCTGTGGTTTCTATAACTTATAGAAATACTTTGGGAGTATAGGGAGGACTTTGGGAGTACTTTGTGTCTTGTAAGGTCCACATTATGTCTTGCAAGGCAAGGCACTTGCAAGGCACTATCAGAATGCACATATTTATTAAACAGAAAACCACAGGATAATAAGCCACATGAATATGATTTCTATAATGTAACTCTAAACCCCCCTAAAATTTAATAGGATAATAAAAATCTTCATAAAAGAGAAGACAGTATCTTTGCTATGGAAATATCTGGATAGTTTTAAAGGGTCTATTAATTCTTATTGCCTACCTCCTATTTTCCATTCCTAGGAAAGCATGGATGTGATGTAAGACAGACACTCATACTTGCTCATATAAGTATCAGATACAGTGAAGGGAACAAGAGAAGTACCCGTGGCCTCTTATGGAAGTCCATGGATCTCCTCATGCCCGACAGTAAGGATAGCTACAGAGCTACACACTGAGAATGAATAGCTAGCTGCCTGCACAGCACCTCCATCCTAACGTGTCCCTGTCATCATTTCTGGGGATTTGACAGAACAGAAAAAAATCATCTTTCTTCTGAGCTTTGCTATATCCAGCACCATTTCTTTAAAAAAAAAAAACCCAACCCCCCTTCTAGATTTACAAGGCCCTAAAGGAGAAACCTGACTCCTGAATAGAGAAAAAGCTGTGCCTAACTAGCTCTGTTTCTGTTGTGGACACAGTTCACAAGCCCTGAAGACCATGATAGTATCTTTTTCTGTAATCACATACACCAGTGAACCCATTTGAACATGGAAATATTTGCACTGAGGTAAATGACTACACAGGAGAACAAGGTCTAAAGAGCAGCTATGCTGGGAGTCAGTGGTACAAATATAAAAATACTAACACTACAAACAAACGGTGACAACCACTGATACAGCCGCAGTCATTGCAGCATTTTTCTATTACCTCCCCACCACACACCAACAGTATTCATTTTCTCAGTTTATCCTTCTCCATCTCAGCACTTTCGATAGTCTTTCAAAATTTCCCTCAAGCCCCCTAGTGTTCACAACTATGAGAATTTTTCCTTGTTAAAAAAAAAAGAAAAGAAAAAAAGAAAAGAATCCAGCTTGAAATGTGTTATGTATTCTGCCAGCAACTTGATGCTAATGAATTACAGAACAGAGGTTGGCAGAGGAAACCTTACATAAGTTTCATTGTGCTCCATTATACTTACTGACAGGGTAGCAGATTTTGCTAGAAAGTGAATTATTCCAACTGAAAATAAATCAATGTAACTGTTTTCCTGTAATTTTTATATCAAATATCGTTTGTTTTTTAAAATAAATGTCTTCTTTCCTTTATAATATTGTCCTTTTAGAGACAAGCCAGATGTGTATCTACTTTGTGTATATAAAGAAAAAAGGATTGCACGGTTGCAGAGAGACAGATTCTACAGTGTTCCCTTAAGCACCATTCATCTCAAATTAAACTCTCTTTGGAAACAGAATCCTTGTCTGCACTTGGGATTTGTCCAACTTGCAGACATTGGGGTTAGCCAACAATATATCTGTACTGGTATGAACTCCTGGTGTCAATGGTTCAATCCAAAGCAAGTCATGGCTTGGAGTTAGTCTATGTTACAGTGCTCCCTACTGGAGATGCAGCTCCCCAAACCTCAAAAGCTAATGCATTCTCATGTCAGTGTACTCATGCTGACACCAACACCTGAGTACATTGCTATGAAAGTGCATGGGGTGGGAGGGCAGTGGGGGGATGGGATTTTTCATTCTCTGACACTGCTAAACTTTGTAGTGTAGACCTGACTGTGTCTTGGTAGCTTGCTGGAGTTTCAGGCAAGACTAAGCGGTGATGCTAATAAAATCATGGCTTATAGTAATTCACAGTGCCGTAGCAATTAAGTTTGGCACACGGGGCAAAGCCTGCAGTGGCAATCCACCCTCGCCCCTCGCACAGATCCTGGGGGCACCCCACCCCATGCTTGCCCAGGAGTGCATGCAGTAGTGGGAGTCACCCTTCCCCTGTCCCCGCAACCCCCCAGATGAGCTGCTTACAGCTCCATCCTGCACCCTGCCCTGGCTAGGCAGCACCTGGTGGCGCCCCTTCACTTAGGCACCTGGGGTGGTCACCCCACTCCCCCCACCCCTTTTCAACCTGCCTCACAAGGGGTTTGCAACAGTACAGATGAACTGGTTGCTGGCTTCTGAGAGATGAAATCCCCAATACAGACACAGTCAAGAAATAAAAGTTGTCATTCACATAAGTTTGCATGCATGCAATGTTAAAGATGAGATTTGAAATACAAGGAGATCAGTAGATTTTCAGGTAAAATTGCTAAAGCAGCATCAAATCTGCTCCTTTCCACCTGCATGAATTAGGATGATCTACACGGGTGCATTTTTGGAAAAGATTTGTTCCTGCAGAAAAGGAGTGCAGACAGTGGGTGGGATTGTATTTGTTTCCACAGATGCAGTGTGAATCTTCAGGGCATTTACCACCTCATGTTACTTTTTCTCAGCTTGGTGGGAGTCCCGCAGTGGGATCTAGTAAAGAATGTGCAATTGAGATCCGCACTTCAGATCCAGAAGCAGAATGTTGTCTTTAATTTGCAAAGTATACATGCAAAGAGAACCCTAAATCTGATTTTTATTGTTTATGCATATAACATTCTCTTAGTGTCAACAAAGGCTTATGCATATAATTTCATTTGTTCTGTTTTGTTTTTTCTTCCCTTCAGCTCCCTCTACCATTCCTCCTGCCTATGTTTCTTTCTTTTTCTCTTGGGAAGGTACACACACAGCCTCAGTGCGATGAGTTATATATTCACAGGTATAAAAAAATGATACATTGCTTGTGCTGGCAAATAAACAGGATTTTGAATTTAGAGATGAAGGTGCCCCAAGAGCTGCATGTGACGCAACATCTGTACACTTTTGAAGGTATTTCCAAATAAGATTTCCTCCAACATGGGAAAAATGCATTATTTGAGACTATGTACATAATATGCTTATAGGCCTTATATGTTACCAGCAGGGATCCTGGTTTTCCCTGATAAAAAATTGCAAATTCTCTGATAAAAAACCCAAATCTGTGATTAAAATTAAAGGTCCCTGTAACAGGGTGGCCTCCTCGTCAGGTCTTTGCCAGCCGCCCTGCTCCTGGGATAACCACCCACTTTGCTCGCCTGCCACACCTTGATGGAAATATCTGACAGTTGTTACTAACCTGGCATTTCCTGGGGGCCCCTATGCCACTAGGAGCCCCACCAGACCACCCTTCCCCAGCAGGGTGCAATTTTACATCTTACCCAGGACAAGTGGTCACTTCCACCCCATAGCCCCTGCCCTTACCTCCTGATTATGGCCAGAGCAGCCTCTCAGCCTGATGTTATCTCCTTCCTCCTGCAACAAACTGCAGCCCAGCTTATATCCCTGGGTCCACAATGGCTACCCTCATCAGGCCCATGGCTGCTGCCTGTTTTCTGCCCTTAAAGTGGCAGGCACCAAAGGTGCCCTCGCACAGACCCTCACAGCCCCCTCCCCCACTCACCCCTGCTAGTGCCCCTTACTCAGCCTCTCAGCCTGATGTTATCTCCTTCCTCCTGCAACAAACTGCAGCCCAGCTTATATCCCTGGGTCCACAATGGCTACCCTCATCAGGCCCATGGCTGCTGCCTGTTTTCTGCCCTTAAAGTGGCAGGCACCAAAGGTGCCCTCGCACAGACCCTCACAGCCCCCTCCCCCACTCACCCCTGCTAGTGCCCCTTACTCCTCCCCCCCACAGCCCCCTGGCCCTGTTGGTGTACCTCACTCCCCCTTACAGGCTGCAGCAGAGTAGAGCATGGAACCAGCTCCCCCTCCACCCCCTTCTGCCTGCCGCCTACCTGCTGCAGGCTCAGGGGGAAATTCCCTGCCTCTGTGCGCACTCCCAGGGAACAGGGGGGACACCCCCCCCCAAATCTGTGCATGGGATGGGGAGGGGTGGGTGCACACTGTGGGCTCTTGCTCCCTTCCAGCTATCCTCCCCCAGGGCCTCTGCAGCCCAGTGGGTGCGACCTGGCACTGCAGGGCACAGTTCAGCTGCACAGGAAAGCAGCTTGCCACTGCCAGCTTCGCGCTGCCCTGGTGATGCCCTGCCCTGCCCATGTGTTTGCAGCAATGAGGGGCAAAATCCCATGTCACTGCCCCTGTGTGCGTAGGGGATGCCTCACCAGGGCAATGCAGAGTTTGCAATGGCAAGCAGATTTCCTGCGTGGCTGCACTGAGCACCAGGTTGCAGCTGCAGGACTGCAGAGGCCCCAGGGGAGGGGAGCAGGGCCCACAGCATGCCCGAGCCTGCAGTGCACATCTGCCCCACCTCCACCCTGCACACAGATCTGGGAGGCATGGTCCTCCCCCTGGGAGGGCGCACAGCATTAGGGAGCCAGAGCCACCCCGCTGCCCCTGAACAAGCTGTCCACAGCCCTGTCCTGCTCCCTACCAGGGCCCTGCAGCTGTGCATTGTGGCCTTGGCCCCAAACTCCACACACTGCCCAGCAGGGCAGCAGCCCCAGCACTGCCCAACTCCCTTCCTCCCTCCCTATGGGGGCCTCAATCTCCCCCTCATTTACCTGCAGGAGCTGCTCTCCAGGCTGCCTGGGGCCATGTGCACATGGCGCCCCCTGCCTGACTGCCCTCCTCTTGTTCCCTCCCAGCCCCCTGCAGGCTGCAACTCTTCCAGCCTGCAGAGAGCTCACTTCAAAACTGCAAAATCCATGCATTTCTCTGCTGAAATGAGAATTCTGCATTTTACTCTAGTAATGGGGGAATTCCCCATTTAACTGTTTTTCCATGGGAAATGGAAAGCCCAGAACCCTGGTTATCAGTGGTAAAAAAATATTTTTAAAAACTGATATATTGGATCACTGCTGGACAAATGAATTTTTACTTACAGTAATAGGAAATATGATCATCTTATTTTCACCCTACAAAATGAAGGCTACACCCTATTGAGTGTTAGATCTGCTCAGCAGGTGCTGGAGTATCAAAGGCAATTTTTTTGTCATGAAATGTCACCTTTTTGTAACTAATATTGTATGTGAGAGGAGTGTAAAATTTCATTCAGCAAGCAAGCTAGAGGTACAAAATAAATATAAATATTTTAAATTAGGTGAAGCCTAATATGGATCTTTTCCTTACACTTATTATTATTTACATGTTGCTAGGTAAGTCCACAGCATGTTACCAAGGGAGGTGCCAGTGTAATGCCAACCTGAAAAAAACAACATGGATAAGACCAAGCATAGTTTAGAGATAAAAGTGCAGAGATCACACAGTGAAGGAATCAATGTAAGAATGACTTGTGCAAAAAGAGTTTTGAGGAGAAGAGTTTGAAGGAGGGAGTCAGGCTGACAAGAGCCAGGCAGGAAATGCAAAGATAGGAAGGAGCAAGAATTTACAAAGGCAAGTGTGGGAAAGGAATACATAGGAATCATTAAGACCACAGAGGGCTAGGAGGAGCATATGGCCTAAGAGCTTCATATAGCAGAAGGAAATGCTTTGCCCACATTTTTGTGCAAATACTGGAAAGAATGTCTGCTAGTGTCACTTTCCATCTGTTGTGTTTTCTGGATGGGCTGAAAATGCTTGATGTTTTCCAACTTTTCACAGGAAAAGATTCAGGGATTTTCCTTTCTACTCTTGCTCTCCTCCCCGCTCCTTTTCATTTAACATTTTTAGTATTCAAATTAGGAGATTTTCAGTATCCCAGTGTGAAACTCAAAAGCCTTTCCCTAGGCAGCCTGGGAGCATATCAGAAATAAATGGCATGAGAGATGGAAAAAGTTTTTAAAATGTGAGACTGGCAGGAAATACTGGCACATTTCTGTTTGATATTTACTTTCTTGGCACAGGATGACTCTTCTAGCGCCAATGGAAAATCCTTGAGTGCCAAGCCTTTTTCAGATAATCTGCATACAAAACACACTTTGAATTGGCACATAGCATCTGAGATTAAGGCTTAACCCTAGCCAAAATATATATTTTTGGATTCTAACATTGCTACTAAGTGAATTAGGCAACTTTGTAATACTCAAATGCTACATGTGACTAATTTGAAATTGATGCCTCTGAACACAGCCAAGGCAACTTATTTGTGGAGGCTGGTGACACCTGATAGAGGAGTAAAATCAGCCCATTAAGGCTTTGAATGCCTTAACTGTGTGCACAACTGGGTGCATCTACACAAGACGCTTTACTGCACATTAGACTAATCTAATGTACAGCAAAGCATCAGCATCCACATGTTCATAGGACTTACTGCGCAGTAAATTAGGCTGTGCCATTTGCTAATGCCAACAAATACAGATTCTAGTTTAATGGCATATTAGCTACTGCGCAGTAACACGTGTAGACACTGACTGGGAGCAATCTGCTCCATATCAATCTTGGCAGCAGCAGGGGGCCACAGGAAGCGGTGGGGGTGGGGGGAAGTGGGGAGCTGTCCATGGCCTCCAGCACTGCTCAGCTCCCAGCTGCCCCAAGGAACTGGGAGCTGACCAGTGCCAGGATGAGGGAGCTCTCTGTCCCCAGTCCTGGCACTGTTCAGCTCCTGGCCTCTCCCAGGCACAGGCAAGGAGCAGGAGCTGACTGGGGTGTGTGCTGCATGAGCAGCAGCAGGGCTGAAGGGACAGAGAGCATCCTCTGTGCATCTCCCCCTGCAGTCCCTGGTGCTGCTTCCTCCCCCCACACCTCCCCCCTCCCCCCATTCCAGCACTGCTTCCCCCTCATGTCTCCTCCCTGGTCCTGGCTCTGCTTATCCCCAACATCTCCCCCGACCTCCAGTCCCAGCACTTTTTACCCCTTGTGTCTCCCTCCTGGTTCCTGGCACTGCTTCCCACTCCATATGTCCCCCCCACAGTCCCAGCACTACTTACTCCCATGCTCAGGCATGGGGCATCACCCAAGCCAGCGCTATCAGGTTGGGCTGTGGTCCCAAGCTCCCAAGCTATTCCCCACTCACCGACTCATGGAGTTGTTTAAGTAATCCTAATTCACTCTGTTTGAGCCCCTGAAAAAATATTAATGCATGTACTTTTTTAATATGACTTCATTTTAACCTTAAAAGCTAAGTCACAAAAAGGTTGCAAGGGAGAGGAAGACCAATTCATCTTCTGTGTTAACATTTTTCAAGGTGCCCAGAAGGCTGGAATAGAAAAGTACTTGAGGTTAGATCCTATTTCACTGCTTAAAATTGTTGGACTTAGCTTCTCTTTCTTCCAAGCTAATGTGATCAGGCATTGTGGGATGGAGGGTGCTTTTGCAGGGAGAAGATAGCCTCATTTTGCTTCTGCAGAGACATAGCTTTCCTTTTCTTTCAGTGAGAAGTCTAGTGCACCTCTGGATGTGGAAGCTATGGGTAAGAACTGTCCCATTCTCTTCAATGGGCAGTACTTTAGCACCTTCACTATCAAACTGGGCTTGTCAACCACAAGTGGATTCATCAGGTACATGACCAGACCTATTATGTGCATACCATGGTCTAGAGGATTGACAGTTGACTTATATTTAAGTATCTCCCAGAGGCAGATGCTTATTCAATGAGCAGAAGCATAGCTCTCTACTCCCTCAACAGGGAGCCTTAGTCTGTGCTAAGACACCTCCACTGTCACGATTTTACTCCAGAGAAATATCTTAGTGGG
This sequence comes from Alligator sinensis, assembly GCF_000455745.1. Lineage (NCBI taxonomy): Eukaryota > Metazoa > Chordata > Crocodylia > Alligatoridae > Alligator > Alligator sinensis. The sequence goes on along the minus strand of NW_005841867.1, from coordinate 4,649,600 downwards.
TTGCGGGACCTGAGTAGACAATGTCTACATGAAGCACTCCATCGATCTAACATGGATATTGTAAAGTAAACTTTCCTTCTCCTCCATAAGTAGCCTCTTACAGTGGTCCTCCACCTTTTTAATCTTAAGGCACCCCTCCATAACTTCCCTGAATTTCACAGTGCATTAAACTGGTTGAGAATCACTGAGCTAAATTTCTAAATTCAAAAAAGATATAAAGAAGTGCCTTGAGGTTAAAAAGTTGAGAACCACTGATCTAGGTCAGGGTGCCAAGTAAGGGTGGGAGGGGGGAAGGAAGTCACCCTGCCATGCCCTGCTTTTTCTGCCCCTTTCCCACCCCAGTCTGTACCTGAGGTTGTTCCTCTGGGGTCTCACATGCTGACAGCCAAAGCCACCTACCCTCTGGCTCCTTCTAGTGGCCCCCAGAACATGAGGGGAGCAAAGGGTATAAGTTTGGCTGCAAAATGAAGCTCTGGCCCCACATCCTTCTGCAAAAGAGCATGCTACTAGGAGTGTGGGGGTGGCTGGCACAGGGGATTCCAGGGATAGGAGAGAGCAGTAGCACTGGTGGTGTCTAAAGGAGCAGCCACAGGCACTGCTGGGGTAGCTGGGATGGGCATAGGACATCAGATGGGGGCTGGTGAGCACTTAACTCCTTACAAAGAGGCCAGGTCCATTCACACCCTTAAAAGGATCTTGCATAACCCTGTTAAAAATCACTTGCCTAGTAGTTAGAACATTTCCTCAGGACATGGGAAGTAGGCCACACATGGGAGACCTGAGAGTTAAGCCCTGTTCAAACTTGGCGCGGGAGGGTTGAACCCACATTTCATTTGTCCCAGCAGAGTGCCCTAACACCAATTTACAAGTTAGGCTAAACTGAAGTGGTGGCAGCATTAATTGATTCATTGCTGTTCCCAGGCCGCCAGATTTCTGGATCCATGAGGAACAATAGTAGATCACTTCTGCATGTGCACAATAGGAGCAATAATGAAGACATGCAAATAATTTAGGCCTCTTAGCAGAATTCAGGCAAAAAAGAATCCTGTTTAGGGAATTATGGTAAAAACAGGCATCATATTTGAGTGAGTTACAATTAATCAGAGTCAAAACATGGGAGAGGCATAGTCCTTTATATACCCAGCTTGTCCTTGGAATGAACTAACATTAGCCCCAATTTTCACCTCCTACCCCCTATCCCAGAATCTGTTTTTACCCTAAGATGCCTAAAGTCTGTGTAAGTGCCACTGATGTTTTCAGGGAGTTAACAGATTTAGATGCCTAATAGGTGGAATAGGATCTAACCCAAATGTGGATTTTTTTTCTTTAATTGAAGTATTATTAAGGCTGTTTTTAAAAGGCTGATGATACATCTACTCAACATGGATTCCAGGTCTCAATTTTCTGTTATGTGGGATCATATGCTTTTTGAACTTCTATCCCATTAGAAAGCAGTTCTGAAATAATCTTTCTGAATCAGTTTTTGTTGTCAGGAATAGAATCAAAATTCTAATTCTTCAGTTATGGTCATTAAGGAGACAAAGAAACACACTTGTGTTTTTAAAGTTAGTTGAAGCATTACCTCAAAAATAAAAATAGAAAGTAAAGTAACTCCTATTTTTTTATTTAACTTACCATAGGCCAAAATATGAAATATAGCATATTAAATTAAGCACTCTTGCCATGATTTGTGCAATTACTCTACACAGCAGTTATTTCATTATCTTCAAATAAATTATTGCAGATTTACACAGTGTACAAAAAGAGACGCTTGTTTTCCTGTACTCAGTGACTACCACCACCTGGTATTGCCAAGTTCTGTATTATCCTTTTCTAAGATGGCTTAAGGTCAAGAATGTATTGAAGGAGGAAGATTCGATCTCCCCTAGATTTCCAATATTTGACTAGCTCAATTCCAACCTGCCAACAAAAACAGGTTAGTATTTATAGAGTTGGCATTCAAAGGAATTAGACACAGACTTTTTCTTAGATAAGCAATTTATGTCAGTCAGGCAAAGTCACCCAAAATATGGTGGGGGGGTGAAGGGGGAAATAAACTTCTTCTGTATCTTCAGATCAAAGATTTCATTATTTAAAACACTGTCAGGTTGCCTTTCATCTTTACAGCTGGCAAGCATAGAAAAATGTAATGCAAATAAAAGCAACTGCAAAAAAATTAATTTTAATTATATAAAGCTCCCTCAGTCCTTTGAGGCTCAGCGGGATGACAAGTAACATGTGACTCCACAAACATGACATAAAGACTTACACATAGATTATGGCTATAGAGTAAACTTGGCTGTCCCCAGTGGCGGCACCTTCAAGCACATTGCAGGGCTCCAGGCAGGCTGCCTACTAACCCGCAAGCAGTGTAGCCAGGTCTGCACAGCAGTAAAAGCAGTCTACTTAGCACTGTCACTCAGGGGGTATAATTAGCCCACCCCAAATGTCACACACAGGCAGCTACCTTATGGCTGGTTTACAAAACAGTCTGCCCAGGGAAATTACCATGTGCCTGAGGGCACCGTTGCCAGGTATGTACAGACGTAACCATATAATATAACAATTCCAGAGGCTGACTGGATAACAGTGACCATCAAACTGCCTTAGATGATTTATTTCTGAGGTAATACTTTATCATTGCTTTCTGAATACTTTTACTTCTTCATAACTCTTGCACCCTTACCTACTAAATTTATGGGGGCATGACTGGAAAATTCATATATCTACCCTTATCCTATAAGTAATGCATGATAGTGAATTATTTGAAAAGAATGTAAAAAGTGGGGTACTCGCTAAATTAAACATACATTTAACCTACAATTTCTCTCACAGTCTCCAATGGGTAAAAAGTCTCATGGTCACATTTTAGTACATAATACATTCATTTAGCTTTCAAAATGCTTCCCTGAGTATTGTCTATGTCAGTGGTCCTCGACTTCCAGTTTACTTCCAGGGTCACAAAAATTAATACTTCTACCTCTTCCCTGCTGCCATATTTCTAGACTCTAGGAAGTCCTTCATGGATGACATGCCCCGGTATGCCAGACTGCACCAGCACATGAGGTCCCACTGCAGCCAGATCTGTCATGCAGAGTTGAGCCAGTTCACAGGATTGGGCCACAGCCAGATCCACCATGGGGGGTCAGACTGGTGTGCAGTCAAGCCACAGCCAGATCCAGCATCCCAGGCTGGGTTGGTAAACCTGATTGCACCAACAGACCTACAATGCATGCTGATACCATGCTGGATCAGGCCTGTGGACCAACCCTGCCCACAGGATCTGACTTTCAGACTGTTCCTGCACCACTCATCTAATCTGCAGAGCTGGAAGTTTGACCATCACTAGTCTTGCCTTTGTCATTAACCAATGCCATCAGCTAGCATTTTTTTTAGGGCTTGTCTCTGCCACTGCAGGAGTGGATTCCAGTGGGGCTGGGCATTTCCCACCCATTCGTGCCCACTGACATGCTCCAGAGTCAAAAGTTTGCCAATGAGGCTGCTCCAAGCTTTTCTCCAGTGGTTGCTGTTAGACCCCAGTGCAGCCTCACAGGAGAATCTCCAGGTCTGAAGGATGAGGTAGGCTGAGCCCTATCCTGGCCAAGATCTGTCATGGCAGCACTATAGACAAAGCCTTAGTTTTGCAAAAGAAAAAAATTTTGCTTTTTGAAAATAAGTAAGGAAAATCTTTAAAATACTCAAATGCAGTTGTAAATGCACTGGAGACAATCCAGAATGGTAACAGTGATATAACCTGTCCAGTGACACACAGATGTAGTCTGTAATTTGCTCTGTAATTTTTCTACTCTGTTAAACTACAGCCACTCCATGACTATAGACTTACAGTTTCCAAAAGGATTCTGCAATGGGTAGTTAACTCTTAGTTTACTGTCTTTTATCTGCAATTTTTTTCAGTTATGAGCTGCCCTCTACTATTTACCTTCCCCATACTAAAGTAACATTGAGCAATAAAGGAAAAGAATGTCAAATTGTAAGTGATAATGGACAATAATTTACCCCTACGTCTTCTGTTATTTTAATTTTTTTACTTTCCCAGCAAAATATCTAATGTATATTTTCATTAGTGTGTTTTCTCAGAACAACAGGGTAATAGAGACCATTGAATACATCTTGAAAGAGTGCTTTTAACTACTAAGAAAGGGGGATGGGGAACCATGGAAGTAATTTGCTACTGAATTTCTTCATAATTACAGGGTTACACCATATGCAAAAACAGTAGGTTTCTTTTGAACTTTTATGCGGGTGAAAGGTGAAGACCAAACTGAACTGGGTCACTTGTTAATTCTTCTGCTGATGACAAGCTTGCATGTAAAATAATCAAAAGAGTCTAAGAGGGTTCCAGGAACTATGCTCACATGGAGAACGTTTAAAGTACCCAAGTTCAAGAAGCCACTAAAAGATGATGTTGGAACCTTCATACTTTGAAATGGTTTCTGCAAGTGCAACTGATACCACTGAAACTTTACAAATAATACTTCCAGTTGCTGCTCAGTTAATGCAAGCAAAGTTTGTGTCCATTTTAGCTTTCATAATGACAGCTCTTCTTTAGAGGGCTTTTCAGTGCCTGAAGGCATTTGATGTTGTACTGCCTTCAGACTGATTTGGGTTGCTTTCAGTGTTTCAATACAACCCTGATAGACTTGACTGATCTCACTACATGATGATCAGTCCAGCAGTTAACGGCTCCTCTCATGACACACGTGATATGGACATTTTAGATCATGCGCTCTTATGATGACATAGTCAAGGAGGTGCCATTGTTTTGAGCAGGGAAGTTGTCATGTTGTTTTGTACCTGTCATGTTGTCCGAAGACAGTGTTACTAATGACAAACTCATGCTCTGCATTTACTAAATAAAAAGATACCATTGGAATTGGCCTTGCCCACTCCTTCCTTCCCAATGGTGCCCCTCCACATGTTAAAGTCCTGGCCAACTTCAGCACTGAAGTCTCCAAGAAGGATGATCTTGTCCTGTTTCAGGGATGATAGTCAGGATTTCATCACGGTCAGCATAAAACTGTTCTTTCTGTTCTTCCACAGCATTGCATGTTGGGGCATATGTACTGATGATGGTAGCAAATGAATTGTTGGTCAGTTGGAGGCAGAGTCATGATGTGCTTGTTAATGGAACAGGAAATTCAGTCATTTGGCCAACAATGTGGTTCCTAATGGCAAAATCAATGTCATGTATTTGCAGGTTTGCCTATGCAGAAGAATGTGTAGCTACTCCATCCTCCCTCAACTGGCCTTTGTCTTCATGTCTGCTCTTGCTGGCAGCAGCAATATTGATGTCATATGGCAAGAGTTCTGGGGCACCAATAGCTGTTCTGCATTCAGGTCTGTCACTGTTCAGGTCATCTAGTAGGGTTCATACATTCTAGGATGCAAAAGACATTTTTGTATTTCGACCACAATTACAGTGATCTCCCTGGAAGTGGCTATCCAATTAGGTAAGGTAAAGTGGGACAGCTTATGTTTGGGACACTTTTTCTAGCCTCCTCTCCATGTGGGGTGAGCAGAGGGGATCCTAAAAAGGACTGCTCAGTCATGATCACAGCTGCCAAATTACCCTCCTGTCAAGGATGAAGCGACCATCATGTGACAGCTGCCTGTGTGTAGATCAGGTGTGGGCAAAATACAGTTCATGGGCCAGATCCAGCCCACAAGGCCATTCTATCCGGCCTGTGGAGCCCCTAAAAATTTTAGAAAATTAAAATTTATCTGTCCTTGGTTCCTGTCAAAGATGACAGGAACCAAGGGCAGTAGGACCAGGGGAAGCCCCAGAGAGCTCCTGTAACAGCAGGGCCTGCCCGGCCCCACCCCGCCAGCTGGAAGGCCCAGCAGGAGCTTCTGGCCTGGGACCAAGTGACTGCCTCAGCGCTGGAACCTCAGGTAAGGGGGGGGGGGGGGGGAGGAAGGAGCTGGTGTCAGTGCAAGGGAAAATCGGCCCCACCCCCGCCCCACCCCGTGCCCAAAGCTCCCTGCTGCAGCTGCTCACAGCCCATGTGGGGCTGTCTTGAGCAGGCACAGGCAGCCCCATGCAGGCTGCAAGTGGCTGCAGTGCGGGGCGCTGGCCACAGTGTGGGCGAGTGGCCGCTTTTCCCTGGCCCCGCGCTCAGCACCAGCTTGAAACCTGCCTGCCTGCACAGCCAGCCTGACTCATGGTGCTTTTTGTGAAGAGCCATGGGTTAGAGCAAGGAGCTGCACGTCTGTCAGTGCCCATTAAGCATTATGCATTTGGGTGTTTTTGAGTAAGACATCACAAATGTTTCATAGTTTCATAGTTTCATAGTTTCAGGGTCGGAAGGGACCTAATAGATCTTCTAGCCCGCCCCCCCGCCAGGGCGGGAGAACAACCCAAAAACACAAACAAAACCACTCACCCTAAAAACAAAAACGGGACTCAAATGAGTCCAGCCAGGTAAGTATCCAGCCTCTTCTTAAAGATCCCCAGGGTAGGGGCCAGCACCACCTCCCTTGGAAGTTGGTTCCAGCTCCTAGCCGCCCTGACTGTGAAGTAGTTTTTTCGGATGTCCAATCTGTACCTCCTCTCCATCAACTTGTGCCCATTATTCCTTGTTATGCCAGCAGGGGCTAGGGGAAACAGCGTCTCCCCCAAACCCTTCTGGTTCCCCCTAGTGAGTTTATAGACGGTCACCAGGTCCCCCCTCAGCCTTCTCTTGTGGAGGCTGAATAGGTTCAAGTCCCGCAGTCTCTCACTGTAGGGTCTGCCCTGGGTGGCCCTCCTCTGGACCCGCTCCATGTTGTCCACATCCCTCCTGAAATGGGGCGCAAAGAACGGGGCACAATGCTCCAGCTGCGGCCTGCCCAGCGTCGCAGAGAGGGGGAGGATCACCTCCCTGGCTCTACTCGAGATGCCCCTGTAGATGCACGACAAGGTCCGGTTAGCCCTGCCAACCATGACCTCGCATTGTCGGCCCATGTTCATCTTGGAGTCAATAATGACACCAAGATCCCTTTCCGCCTCCGTGCTCTCAAGTAGGGAGTTCCCCATCGTATAAGTGTGCTGCTGGTTCCTACTACCCAAGTGCAGCACCCTGCACTTGTCCGTATTGAAACACATCCTGTTCCTGTTTGCCCACCCCTGTAACCTATCCAGATCCTTCTGCAATCTCTCTCTCCCTGCTAGCGTGCTCACCTCCCCCCAAATTTTGGTGTCATCAGCGAATTTAAACAGGTTGCTCACCACCCCAACATCAAGATCGCTGATGAAGACATTGAACAGCGCAGGGCCCAGGACCGAGCCCTGAGGGACTCCACTACCCACCTCCCCCCAAGTCGAATATGATCCATCCACCACCACCCTCTGAGTGCGACCCTTCAGCCAATCTGCAATCCATCTGACCGTGTAGGCATCTATGCCACAGTCGCCTAGTTTACTAATTAGGATGGGGTGAGAGACGGTGTCAAAGGCCTTGCTGAAGTCCAGAAAGACTACATCCACCGCGACACCTGCATCCATGGCCTTTGTGACCTGATCATAAAAGGCAATCAGGTTGGTCTGACATGATCTCCCCCTAATAAATCCATGCTGATTGCCCCTGAGCATCATTTCTGATGCCGGCCCATCACAAATGTGCTCCTTGATGATCTTCTCAAAGAGCTTCCCCAGGATTGAGGTAAGACTGACGGGCCTATAATTGCCCGGGTCCTCCCTTTTCCCTTTTTTGAAGATGGGGACCACATTAGCTACCTTCCAATCGTCTGGCACCTGGCCCAAGCACCACGATCGCTCGTAGAGCCGTGCCAGGGGCCCTGCAATAACCCCAGCCAGCTCCCTCAGCACCCTGGGGTGGAGAGCATCCGGACCCGCTGACTTGAACGCGTCCAGCCCCTCCAGAAGCTCTCTAACCCGGTCCTCCCCAACCTGAGGTCTGAAGGCGATCCCCTCGCGTCCGGCTTCTATCACAGCAGGGAAGTCCCGGTCCCTGCACAAGAAAACGGAGGTGAAGAATTGGTTAAAGAGGTCCGCTTTATCCTCTGACGCAACCACCAGATTGCCCCGCATATCCTGCAGGGGCCCCACATTACCCGGCGCCTTCTTCATCCTCCCAATATATTTGAAAAAGGACTTTTTGTTATCCTTAATCCTGGACGCTAATCCGAGCTCTATCTCCGCCTTGGCCTTCCTAACAGCCCGCCTGCAGGCCCGAGCAGAGGAGGTATACTCCTCTTTGGAGATTACACCCCCCTTCCACCGGGCGTACGCCACCCTTTTGGCAAGCAGGCATTCCCGGACACCCTTGGTGAGCCAGGGGGGCTTTTGGACACTCCTGCCCGCCTTGCTTCTTGTCGGGATGGACACCCCTTGGGCCCCGAGTATCGTTTCCTTAAGGAACGACCACTCCTCTTGGACGCTGAGTTCCTCTGCCCTCAAGGACCCCAGTTCCTCTCCCACTAATCTCCTCATCTCACTGAAGTTGGCCCTCCTGAAGTCTAGGGCCACCACCTTGCTGCGGGCCCTTGACACTCTACGCTGGATGGTGAATTCCAGCACGCGATGATCACTATTGCCCAGGTGGTCAAGAACCTGGAGGCCTCTTACCAGGTCGTCGCCTGCGGCCAGGACCAGGTCCAGCAGAGCATCTCCTCTGGTGGGACTGTGCACCTCCTGAATCAAGTGGAGGTCCTGCAACTCGGCCAAGAACCTCCTGGAGCGGTCCGTCCCGGCTGACTGCTCCTCCCAGCAGATGTCCGGGTAATTAAAATCGCCCATGACAACTACATCCCTTGCTTTTAGTGTCTCCGCAAGCTGGCCTGAAAATTCCCTGTCCAGCTCCTCCTCCTGATTGGGGGGTCTGTAATAGACCCCCACCGTCAAATCCCTCTCGCCTTGCCCCCCCTGGATCTTGACCCAGAGCACTTCAGCTCGCCCTTCCCCTGACCCCATACTGCTGGCAGAGGATGTGTAGTGCTCCTTGACATAAAGTGCCACCCCCCCCCCTTTTCTGCCTTCTCTATCCCGCCTGTACAGCCTATAGCCCCTAATGTTAACTGCCCAGTCATGGGATGAGTCCCACCATGTCTCTGTTAACCCTACGACATCTGGATTTGAACTAGCTATTCTGAGGGCGAGTTCCTCCTGTTTGTTCCCCATGCTACGAGCATTGGTGTACAGGCATTTAAGGCCTTGCAAGACTGTGTGCCCCCCCACCCCCTGATTAGCCAGACCATCAGGACCCCTGTTACTTACCTTTGCACCCCTTGCCCTGATGGCAAGACCCCCATTACTTACCTTTGCACCCCTTGCCCTGATGGCAAGACCCCCATTACTTACCTTTGCACCCCTTGCCCTGATGGCAAGACCCCCATTACTTACCTTTGCACCCCTTGCCCTGATGGCAAGACCCCCATTACTTACCTTTGCACCCCTTGCCCTGATGGCAAGACCCCCATTACTTACCTTTGCACCCCTTGCCCTGATGGCGTCTCCTCGTCTTCCTGCAGCCCCCTCCCCCGGCGAGTCTAGTTTAAAGCTCGCCGTACGAGATCAGCCAACCTGGAAGAGAAGATACGCTTGCCATTAGGGGAGAGATGAAGCCCATCCCGCCCCAGCAATCCCCCCTCCCGAAAGCATGGGTCGTTGTCAAGGAACCCAAGGCCTGCCCGGCGGCACCAGCTGCGTAAGCGCTGGTTGACCTCACCAATGCAGGTCCCATGCCTCTGTCCCCGCCCCCTCACCGGAAGGAGAGAGGAAAAAACCACCTGTGCCCCCGTCTCCTTCAGCCTGGTCCCCAGAGCCTCGAAGTCCCTCATAATACGGTCAGGGTTGCCTCTTGCCGCGTCGTTTGTACCCACATGGACGACAACCATGGGGTACCGGTCTGCAGGCCGGATGCAGCCCGGGATCCTCTCCGTGATGTCCCTGACCCGAGCCCCAGGCATGACGCAGACCTGCCGTGACATGGGGTCGGGCCTGCAGATCGGACCTTCCAGCCCTCGCAGCAGGGAGTCCCCGATGACTAGGACCTGGCGTTTTTTCCTCCTGGTGTTGTCTCTCCTCCCAGTCTCTGTCTTGCGTGGAGCGGCATCGTCCCCTGCAGGGCCGACCCCTCTGCCCTCATCCGTCGCCGCTGCCAAGGCATCAAATCTGTTCCCCAGCTGAATCTGGGGGGCTTCCACCGCTCTCTGCCTAGCAGCTCTAGATTTGGGCACCATCTTCCACTCCAGCGATGGCTGCGACTCCTGTGGGGGCTGTACCATGGGCGACCGGGCCTGCAGGGAACAGAAATAGGCATCAATTTCGTCCTCTGCCTCCCTGATCCCCCTCAGCCTACTCACCGCAGCCTGGAGCTCACCCACCCTGCTCCTCCAGATGTTAGACTGGCTTCTTAATCCATTACAATTAGAAGGAGGCATCCATAAATGTACATGCAGTCAATGGAATGAAGAAGCACTTCCCCTAAATTCTTAGTGCCAGAGGGGACCATTTTGACCATCTGGCCTGATCTACAGAATAATACAGACAAAATATCATGCAAAATGTCTATGTTCTGCTTCCTTTTAGAAAGTTTAAGTAATCATGTCATTGATAAAACCCTATTGTTTTGTTTCCCAATTTTCAGAGATGCTTAGTTATCCATAGCTTCCACTGACTTATTTCAATGTCTACATAACCTCTTATTAACATCTGAGAACTACCATTGCTGGCTACACTCTGGTGCTGATCTTCATCTTAGATGTCAAGAACAAGGATATCATAATCCATTTACTGTTTAGACAGATCATTACCCAACTCAAGCAGTAGTCAGAGAAGTTCCAGCTCTCAGGCAACAAGGCCAGTGTTGATCCTGACTTGACCACAATGATTTATGGACTCTAGCAAATTTCAAAGCCTGCTGAGCACAACAGCATTCCATCCTTATAAGAAAGAGAACTAAAGAGCCAGTGAATTGCTATAATACCATTTACAACCATTGACATGTTGTACACACAGTCTATTTTGATTGAAAATAAACACTCCAGATTGGTCAATGTAGCAGTATTCTTAGATAACTCAGTGATGCTAAGGTCTCACAGGGTGGCATCTGCAAGCAACAATTTCTATCATCTCCAGCTGGCAAGGAGATTCCATCCTGGCTGATAGCAATCTTCCCACAGTTATTTACATTCTCCTCACCTCTTACCTGTAATAAGCAATGCCATATACATGAGCATAACAGCTTCAGCACTTAGGATCTTCCACCTAGTATGGAATACCTCACAGCATCTCCAGTAGCCAAGGCTACTGTGCATATATCAAATCTATCCTCAAGGTCTCAGTTCTTACCTTAAAGATGCTCCATGGTCTGATGCCAACTTATTTAAAAGATAGCTTTAGCTTTTAGAAGGGGAACCATACTGGAAAACAATAATTTCTCTGGTAAAAGGGAGCTCTCTTCAAAATATGTACAGCTCATCTGTACAGACAGAATTTTGTTACAGGTCATTCTGGGACTGCGGAATGATCGCTCCAAGGAATGATCACAAACTTCACCACCACCCAGACGGAGGCACATTTTTTTGCTCTTGCCTTCTCTAACATAGACACATAGTAACATTCAAATATATACCTTTAAACATACAAAACCACTGCCTCCCCAAAAAATCCTAAAAGATAACTCCGCCAAAACAAGTCACATCACTGCAAATGCATCTTCCCATAAGACAAGAACAAATAACATGTGATAGTTATACTGTTATATTGCTTGCTATACAGCTGGAGCATTCTCAGCTGGTACAGTGGTTAGAGTGGTATATGAATGAGATTAAACTCAAAGTTTAAGTGGCTCAGCATATTTTAAAAGCTAGCAGTTAGTCTGCTAAGTGTACTTACTCCCTAGAGCAAAATGGTTCTACAGAACATGTTCATGGTCCCCTAATTAATATGTCAACTTTAATTTCATATGCTTGTCCCTTATATCTAGTGTTCTCAACTTATTTTCACATCTGAAACCCACAAATGCATTAATAGGTTTATTATATCTAAGAACATCATTGCCAATGGTCTTTCAAATGGTACTATCATTTATGCCTGTACATGGTGGAAAATAGTTGGAAAATGCTCACATTCTGGTTTGGTCAAGTCTTCAAACTTCAGTTCATTATCAATATACCTGTATTTGTTTTATTTGGCTTGCTGACACACTAGAATGCCTTTCCATGTTAAATGGGCTGAAAGGTATGATTTTAGAAAGCCACAAATATTATGAAGAATGAGGTCTTGAAGAAGAGTTCTTCCAGAAAAATTGTATTGGTTTCAGAATCTGGAGAGAAGATCCAGAATGACACTAATGTTAACATGATTAAAATATTGTGGTGTAAACCTAAAATGAATTAACAGTGTAGTAAATAGATTTCTATTTACTGAATTGTTCATTCATGTGTTTGACATGTTACCTGTAAATAGCTCTGAGTAGACATTGGCCTGCTTCCTTGTCTTCAAGTAGTAATAATATGGTAGCTTTACTAATAATGCTGAAGCAAAGAGAAATTCAGTGATTTACCAACGGTCACAAAAGAAATCTGTGGCAGAACCTAGAATTAAACCAAGCTTTCCTGAATTTAAGCACCTTTGTTGCAAAGGCCCTCCACTGGTAACCTATTACATGAAAGCATAGAGGCTAACATCTCCATTTTCAACATGTCCTTACATGTATGCTTCCTGTGGATAACACTGATGATACAACTTGGGAATTTTTTGTAGGTGATCAAATTCAATGGGCACTATGATCAGCTAGGGAAAGCTATCTTTGGAAAAAATAGATTGGATTGCCAATGACTGAAAAAATGTTGCTTGCTATGACTCTGAATGAACTGGTATTTCCTTCCTCATGATGGTACTGACATCATGACCATCTATAAATATGTAAAAGGTGAAAATCAGGAGCTGGGAGAAAAAATGTCCACAAGGGCACCCCAGGGGGGAACAAGGAGCAATGGCCATAAACTGTTAGAGGATGGTTTCAGGTTGGATGTAAGGAAAACTTCTTTAGGATAAGTGTGACCAGAATCTGGAATAGACTTCCCAAAGAGGTGGTGCAGTCCCCATCCTTGAAAGTCTTCAAGAGGAAACTGGACAGACACCTTGCTGGATCATTTAATCTCAACACTATTCCTGCCTGGAGCAGGGCAGTTGGGCTTGATGATCTTTCTAGGTCCCTTGCAGACCATAATTTCTGTGGTATCTACGATTACTGTGAGAACAAGTTCAGCTTTGTCAGGATGAATTAGATTATCTAACAGGTCTCTTCCACCTCTAATTTATGACAGTGATCAACTATAGCTTTCTGATTTTCTTGATAACAAGGGCCAATGATAATAATGATGATAAAGCGCATGCCCTTTGCACTCTTTGTGGTTTGTGTAATTTATATATTTAACATTTTTCAAGGCATTTACAGAATCAAAAAAAAAGTTAAAAAGATAGCTTAAGCATGTCCAGATCTGTCTTTCATGCAACCATACAGAGTGCAAATATGCACAGGATGATCATTGGTGGCTTAAATGGCTTTTATCATAACAATATTTAAGCTTAATTTCATGTGGTTTGGAGTTTCTTTAAGACATACGTTGTCTAGGACAACAAATCACTTCTAGGTAGTTTTCTAACCATTTGATTCTGCTTTAAAACGATTAACAACCAAAAGCCCAATGGTTGGTATGTTTTTCATGTCTTAGCAAAGAATTCAAAGATGATGATGCTAAAGATAGCAAGAACATTCTTCAGAAGAGTTAGCTCTATATTTTATTTGTTGACTAAGTTAGGATGATGCCTTCTTTGAAGCATTCTGCTTGAATCCTATGTTACCATGGGGGAATAAATGTCAGAGAGACTTAATTTTAGAAAACTGTAATTTTTTCAAATGACCTATACTCAGAAAGGGTAGGAAAAGCTGTTCCTTCTCCCATCCATAGAATCCCAATCTTTTCATTCCCAAATCTCCTGAATTTAAAAAAATAATAATAGTTAGTAGTTGGAAAAAAACCCAGGTATGACTACAATGCCAGATATTACAATTCTAAATGTACTACTGCAAATCTTCTGACTCCAGTATTTCATTCTAGCATCAGCATCACAACCCTTCCGAGTAGAAGTAGACTTTGAGGCCTTGCAAGTCAGTTTTCTAGTGGAGGAAAAAACAATTATTCAGAATCTGCTTATATATTTAAGTTAATGTTGCTTTACTTGCCTACGTAAACCACTCCTTAAACGTGATGGTAGGCACAGCAATCCCTTCATCTAGGTATCTCAGCCCAGCATCAATGCCTGTTTCAGTCCTATCCGAAGGAGTGATTGTGATCTGAGCCCAAGATAGACAGCAATCTCTCTTTTTGCTTACACAACTCCTCTCCCATAGCATCCCTGAACAAATCTGTGCTTGACTCAAAACTGATAACGAAGCATATGTTCCAAACTTACTCACAAGCAAAGAAAAAGCATTTGAAAGACTACGGTCATGCCCACCAACACTGAAAAGTACATGAAACACCACCTCTGGTGATGTCTGTGGTAGGACAGGGATAAGGATCAGATGAAGTGCTGACAAAAATTTATAGTGTGTTGTATGGAAAGAGGCAGAGATAGAGTGTTGCTGAGAATCTGTTTGAAAAGAGATCAGGATTGGATCAGAGGTTCTGAGATGTTGAGGTCAGTCTTGCCAACCCAAAAAAACATTTTTACTGACAATCTGCAAGCTTTTTATTGACAGCCAAACATGGGCAACTGGTGCTGCCTTAGTGCTGGTGCACATGACCCCCCCTGCAACCAGTCCTGCTGACCGGGGAGGGGGGAGGAGGGGGGGGGTGTCCCTCTTGGCCAATCCTGAGATGGCCAATCGCTGCAGCTGCTTCTGCTTCATACTACCTTTCCCTCCAGGAGCGGCTGCAGTGATCGGCAGGCACTTGCAGGGGGGGCACCAGCACTCCTGCCTCCCCCCTGACCCATCACCTAAGTGGTGAGCGCAGATGGTCAGGGGTGTACTGGCACTTTCATGGGGTGCACATGCACCCCAGTGCACCTCCTACACGTCGTCACTGCGAACAAACTTTTTTACTGACATGTTTTTACTTACACTTTTTATAAAATGGAAATGTAACTCTTCTACCAGGCCCTGCCTTGCTGCCAGGCCCTGGTTCTAAGGGATGGATTCAAATTTAGGACTTTAACATCAACCACAGTAAAAAAGTAAAAAATAAGTTTGATATCAGTAATAAATTTGCAGTAAAAAAATATTCTTGGGTTAGCAACCCTACTTGACTGCAGCAATGGTTTTATACTGTGCTGTTCCCTCCCTCTCACCCTGCCAGGGGTCCCCTAGTTACCCCCACAATGCTCCCAACTTCACCCTGAGGTTCCCCCACTCTATTCCCTTCCCCCAGCCTTACCCTACTGGCCCCACTCCCCTTGTCCTGGCACAAACACCCCCAAAGAAGCCTACCTGTTACCCAACAGTATTACAGGCAGCCTGGGACAAAACAGCAGCAGCAGCACATGGATGAGAGAACATTCCATCAGATGCTTTGCTTCCTTTCAGACACCAGGTGGCAAAGCTGTGCACGGTCTGTCAGAGCTTCAATCAAGCTGTGGCTGCTTACTGTTTTTACTGACAGCTAACATTTTCATTGACTTTATTGACAGCCACTTTTAGCCTGATTTTTTACTGACATTCAGTAAATATTTTGACAGTTGGCAACCCTGGTTGAGGCAGAGTTGCCTTGTGGACTGGGAGTACAAGGGAGATTTTGATAGACTATACATACTATATCCTCTATAGACAAGTGTCTTAAATATATTATATGTCTGGACAAAGGTGCAAGTGATATGATTAAAACTGAAGTTAAAACTTATTTCATTTCTTAGCCACTCATTTGTGATTTCTAAGAATAGGTCTTTTATAGGGTCTGCCATTTGTCTCAATAGGCCCTTGTGAATAGTAATAGAATTAAAACTTCAAGAGCCAGTTCCTCAGTTGGTATAAATTGGTGCACCCCAGCTAAGCCTTTGGTCCAGATTATTCAAGAGCCCAACTGTGTTTTTAAAATTCAAACAATTTTAATATTTTCCCCCTTAGGTTACTGAGAAAAACCAGAGTCAATACTAACCAACCATCTGATTTATATAAATTTCTTATAAACTTTAATACTGGTGCCTTAATACACTTAAGAGCCACATGGGACAAAAGAACACGGAAAACTTGCATGGAAAGTCAGTGGGAAAGGATCTGGTTTCTTAATTATAACACAATAAAGGGCATGAATTTAAAATGACATATTTTAATATTTTCTATAACCTCTCTTGGATGCTACAGAAAACAAGTAAGTTAGTTCTGAGTCCTGCACAGTTTTGTTTGTTGTACATAATCCATGTGGGAGGGCCTGATTACATACTCATGGGCCATATGGTCATATGTGCTTACTGGGGAATGAAAATGATCAGCATTCTGGATGTGGAGTCTGCTGCTGCTTCCCTAACTTAGTATATAACTGGTATGTTTGAGCTGAAGAGCTTTCTTTCAAGAAAGCCAACCTGGATGAGGATCAGATTAATGGTGGCAGAATCATGCTAAGGCACTGGAAAGACAGAGCTCTCCCAAAAGATGCAGAATGAACAACTATTCTACTCAGATTACATCTCCTGGGAGAATAGTTTATAAAATGCAGAACAGGGGAGATTTTGCTAAAAACATATGGAAATAATTTATGGATTATGTTGATGGGTCTGGGTTTAATGTATGAAAATATGTAGTACTTTCCTATTTATTGAAAGGACTGCTATATAATGAAGGGTTCATCTTTAAATTAATGCATTCTCTCTTCATGTCATGAATTGTTATGTTTTGAAGGAGGTCAGTTTGTTTTGGGTTGATATGATTTTGTTTTGTTCTTCAGGCAAGTTAATAGCTGGGCTGTGAACTTTTTGTGACCAAGGAGGCAATGATTATATGTAACTATGTTTATATAAATGTCTAAAGAAGGAGAACTGTACCGGTATACTATGCCAGTAAAGTGGATGCAGCTATACCAGCAAAGCTGCCTCTTGTACTGTCATAATAAAGCATCCTCAAACAAAGGAAGCAAGTTGTACCAGAAAGAGTGCAGTTTTGCTGATATAACAGGATCATAAGGACTTTCTCTGGCACATCAATGTCAGTCAGCAATTGCAAATCTACATACCCCTGACCAACATAGATGTATCATGAGAAACTTGTAGTGTATGTCTTGACTTAGTTATATGATGTGGGTCTGGTCTTAAGAGATGTTAAGCACCACAAAATCCACTTAAATCAATGTAACATGAGGGTGTTTAGTACTGTGTGTCATTAAAAAACTTTATGAATGATTTTGAGGAGGATCTGTCCCTTTTTCCTCAAATGAACAGCTCCACTAATAATTCACAGTGGGCAAAATTTAGCCCAGTGAGCCAATACAAAGCTTGTGTATTGCCTAAATCCACTTAAGCCCCCAAAATAGGCTACAGATTTTTTAATCTCACCATGAGAGAGACTGCAGGGAGAGAGGAAAGGTTAATGGATTATGGTGGAGTTGAAAAAATAGGAAATGGAAGTTGAAGAACTCATGCTGGGTAGGGTCATCAATACCAGGGAGCAGGTCCTAGTTAGGGACCTACTTAAATTTCAGTGAGACAAAGAGTTTTTCATGGCCCATTTGTTGCACACAAAGCTGATTTCACAGGCATTTCACAGCAGCCCCACCCCTTGGTGCTGGCTGGTGGAGAGGCTCAAGGGAAGAGGAGGGATAAGGAGGTGGCCACCATCTTGATTACTGGCTGCCCTTCATGCCACCCTGCCTCTCAGTGCTGATTGGTGGAAAGGTCCTGGCGAGGGGAAAAAAGACGAGGGGGCAGCCATTATTGTTTTGTTTGCTGCCCTTAACGCCACCCTGCCAGCTGGCATCTTCCCCTCTTGTCAGTGAGGATCACTGACTCCCACTGGGGACCCAGCATTTTATTTTTAAGGGTTTTTTTGTTGATTTTATAGATTTTGCAGGCAATCCCAGATTTTGCAGTTTCTGAAACATCCATGAAACTGTGATTAAGTACATCCCTTCTCCTAATGAGTAACCGGTAACAACAAAGGTCATGACAACGAGAAGCTGACCTACTCTTGTTCTTCCTGGAAATTTCATATGATAATAGCTGGTAACTAGCTAGGGAGATCATGGATGGCCAGTGTTCCCTCTAAGGAGTAGCAGTCTATGAGCGCGTTGCTTCAGTCCGTGAGCGTGCCGCTTTGGTCCCACCTCCCCGTTTCGGCATGGTCTGCGAGTAAGTGTCCTGCAGTAAGTGTCCAGGTGGGAGCAGGCAGAGTTTGGCCCTATGTGAAGCACTGTGGGCCCCACCCACCACCCTTCTCCATGCTAACTGCTGCCCAGAGCAGCACAGTGGAGCGCTGTGGCGCAGCCATGGGCCGGACACAAGCTGTTGGTAGAATTGATGCTGTGGCCCAGCCATGGGCCGGACACAATCAATTGACAGAACTGGAAGGGAGGCACCGGGGCCAGCGTGGGACACTTACCAAAGGTAAGCTCCTCAGTCCTCATGCAGGGCAGGCAGCAGCTCCTCCCCAAGGCAAGGTGAGGTGGGGGTGGGGTTGGGGGCTGGGGACTGGCGTGGGCTCTGCTGGCTCTGGGGCTCCACTCCCCAGCCCTGATGCCATGTGCCTCCTCATTCCCCAAGGTTATACTGGGGCATGGAGCAGTTCCCTGGAGCTGGTGGAGCCTGTCAGCCTCCAGCCCTGGTCCCCGCCTCGCCATGCCTCTGGGAGCGAGGAGACACATGGCATTGGCGCTGGGGAGTGGAGCAGTTCCCCAGCCTCAGCCCCCAGCCCCCTTCCCCTCCTCACCTCCGGGAGCACATAGCCTCAGGGAGGAGCCACTGCCTTAGCTTACCTCTGGTAAGTGTCTCGCGCCAGCCCTGGTGTCTCCGCCGCGCTCTGTGCCCAGCTCGTTGCCCAGCTCCTCTTGGGGAAGCCGCAGCCCAGCTCCTCTCTGGGCAGGTGCGCAGCATTAATAAGCTTGTGTGCAGGATGGTTTTAAAGCGTGAGGGGCTGCGCATGCATGCAGCTTGGAGGGAACCTTATCGATGGCTACTGGTTGGCCAAACAACCCGAAGATAAGGTCCGTGGCTGAGAACTTGGACACGTGTTCAGGTTAAAGTTCACTGCTTGGGAAAGTTACACCTGGATAAGTTAAAGAGTGAATTCAAACCAATAATGTTATTATTTATGGCTTCCCAGATAAGTAGACTTAGTTCAGTATGAGACTCTTTTTCTAATTTAGCTACGTTACTTTAGAAGCTAAAGATAAATGAACTAACGTTTTAAAAACACAATGATTCCTGCATAAGAGTGCCTACATGACAATTTATAGTGGTATAACTGCCAGAATTTCTGATGTCAACAAACATTTGCATGATGCTTCCTCTAAATCTTGTATGATTAGTGGGGAAATGGAAAGTGAAAGTAGTAAAGACCAGTAAAAGGAAATAAAATGGCAGAAGGTACGTCTACACTTCAGTCAGAAGTGTGATAGCTCACCTGTGACTCTACATACTGCAGTCTTCAATATAGGGAGTTCGGGTATCGGTAACTAGCCACAGCAGCAAGGGCTTCAGCACAGGCTGTGCCAGATTACCTAGGACCCAGGGTATGGAGACAGTGGGTTGCTCATGCTGAAGTCCATGCTGCTGTAGCCTCACTGCTATAACTACCAACTAACTAGACAAGAGCTGGCTCAGGGATATTTTTCTCATGCTGCAGTCATACCTCTGATTGCAATAGAGATGAATTCTTAGTCAGAATTGGGAAAGAATTTGTTATGACAGTTGAAGCAAGACAATGTGACCATCTTGGCTATATTTAAGAAAAATCAGAAACATTTAGCATGTGTCAGTGCTCACATTTTTCAGTGGCATCTGGGTCTGTGAAGTGCTTTCTAGACAAAACAAAGACCAGTAAGCAGAATGGACCATCAGAGAATTCCAGCTACTGAAAGGTGGCAATAATCATAGTCTGTTGGCACATGAAGGAAAATAAAGGATATGTAGCCATGTTATAAGACAAACAATATTCAATAAATATTCCCAAACACTGATGCTGCAAAGTCTGTTGGGTTCATATTGGCTGGTAAACTCTCTAGCTGCCATTGTACCATCTGTAGTTTTAATATTCAAGCAATGTTTCATATTCAAAAAAGTACATTGTCTCTGTACAAAGTATGCATTTGACTCTAATAAACATTTCTGTGTATGCTTCCAAATGCTTTCCTCAGAATGAGGCAATTTCCCCCTTTGTCTAGAGCAATATGGAAACTGAACACTAAAATGTGTTCTAAGTAACTTCATTAACAGCTTATGGTATTAGCAGCTTTGTAGTCTATAGTTACATCTACAGCAACATCTATCTGTACAACACAGATTGGGAGCCAGAAAAGAGATGGTGCTAAACATCTCCAGCACCATTCAGTTCCTCTTCTTCCCTATGTCTAAAACCCCTGTTCATGCCTCCATAAACTAACAGCTTTCCCTTTAGTTTGCCTCCTATCTTACACCCGGTCTACAGTACACAGTTCTGCCAGGAAACCTAGGAGTGAATGAAGCAGAGGAATTACTCAATTACCCTCAATTTGCAAGAGTCACTTCTGTTAGTACAATCCAGTATTCTGTTGGTTTTTTTCAACAAGAGCATACTGCGGGCTCATGGTCCACTATAACCCACAGGTCCTGTTCTTCAGTACCGGAGCCTAACCATTTCCCAGTCCATATTTTTACATGCAATTATTCTATCCCAAGTGCAGGATTTTGCACTTGTCCATGTTGAATTTCATCTGATTGACCACAGACCCCTTCTACAGGCAATCCAGGTCATTTTGAATCCTCGCCCTGCCCTCCACAGTATCCATAGCTCCACCCAACGTGGAGTCATCTATATATTTGCTAAGCATGCACTTGATCCCATTACCCAAATAATTAATGAAGAGGTTAAACAGTACAAAACCAAAGACAGACTTCTAGGGAACTCCAACTGATAGCTCCTACCAGCTAGACATTAAGCAATTGATGACTACTCCTTGAGTGTGATGGTCCAACCAGCAAAATTATACTATGAAAACTGATCTTTCACTGAAACAGCTTTATTATACAGCTTTTATAACTGCCTCAGTACTACCATTGCTTTAAAAGGCATGCCAGGATTCCTTTACCAGAAAAATACTCCTCCAGGAGACACAGCCATATTCTACTAAGCACTCAGACCCTTGGGCTTACAATCCTTTGTCTTCGGCTTGCTAAGTTTTGTGATCTTTATCACATGAAAAGTTGTTTTGACTCCCAACAGTAAATTGATACAGTGGTTTAGCTATCTTACAATAGACATTAATCAAATGTTTAACTAATCCAACATTATTCCTCTAGCATAGCTTTGTTATTTGGGGCAGAAGGAACAGAAGACACATGAAGAAACAAAACAGAAACCCTATTTTAAAGCAACTGCCCCTATTAATAAAGACCAGGGGAAGGAAAATAAAAAGATATAGACTATGTAAGCAAAGTTGTCTCCAACATAATGTTTTCCAAAGTTTTCTTTGAGGCATCAGCAACTATAAGTCTGCCTGTCAATCTACCTTCAAAGCCTGAAACCAATTTAATGCAGGCAACAGCATAGGAGAACTGTAATGGGATATGGAGTCTTTCACCTTCAGGTCACCAATTTGACTGTGGCCCAAGTTAATAGTGACTGAAAGTCATTACCATCTGGTGGATATTCAGTGGCCTATATGAAATGAGTTGGTGGTCTCAGTTCAGTTCCTGATTGACAGGTGGCCACAGTACAGAAACCTCCTTTATAATTAGAACTAACTAGCAGTCTCAAAGATGCCCAGGTATTGAAAGAAGATGGGGATTTAACTATCTTTCAATGTTAAAAATGGTACTGGTAAAAACTGACTTTTGGGGACAATACAAGATATTTATGCTGCTGCTATCTTGATCACCAAAACTGTTTAGCACTAAATTATTTTACATTTGTAATATTTTTTAAGAAAAACATTTCCCTTTATAAAGCATTTCCCCTTCAGAGTTATTGATCTTCATACGAATAGGACTATATGACATGGGCACCTGGGATAGGAGGACTAGACTGAGTGACCCAGAAGGTCCCTTTTAGTCCTCTGTTTTGGTTTCTTAAAGGACAAAAGCTGTTCAGGACAGGTATGTTAGAGCATATCTTTAACTTGAAAAGGTTGTCATAGCTCCATTGAAACCTCACCCAAGGATTTGCCTTGTTGAGTTTGATGTATGTGTCTATTAGCTATGCTTTTTCATGATGTTGGGCTTTGAGGCAAAAGCATTGTCTCAGGCTGAAGGAGAAAGCATAGGATTGGACAAGAGACATCCTGCATTCTAACTTTGAATCTATCACTGATTTATCATATGGGTGAGTCACTGCAGGCACGTCTACATGAGATGTTTACTGCGGAGCTGACTAATTAGCACCATAGCAAACTCTCAGCATCTACACGTGCGGCCCTATTAGGCAACAGTAAACTAATAAAAGCTGTTGTAGGACAGTACTTGTAAACACAAGTATTATCCTATGGCAGAGTTATGTAGTGAGCCACAACTCATGTGTAGATGCTCATAGGGTTGGCTGGGACATGATGGTGCTTCAGTGCAGGCGCTGCCTGCTGGCTAGCCAGCACTGAAGTACCCTCATCCAGCTAGCTCCTCCTCAGCCACGTTGAGCTGAGTCGGAGCAGCCCTGGGCTCCCTGGCAGCTAGGGCTGCTCTGATATGACTCAACATGCTGCATTCCCAGCACATGTGTAAACACCACACCTGGGAGCAATAAACTCCAACTCAAACTGCACCTGAGTTTATTGCTTCAGGTTTATTGTACTTGTAGATGTGTCCCGCATCTCTTTAACTGCATTTTTTCCATATGGAAAAAGCATGCATTATTTTTTTCACGTCACAGTAGGAATTAATCAGTTAATGTTTGCGCATCACTTCAGAAGAAGACTTAAATAACTTTGATGTTCAATTGCTGACTCCCATTTCTTCT
The DNA here is from genome assembly GCF_000455745.1 of Alligator sinensis. NCBI lineage: Eukaryota > Metazoa > Chordata > Crocodylia > Alligatoridae > Alligator > Alligator sinensis. The sequence continues at coordinate 4,626,501 of NW_005841867.1, read as the reverse complement.
TACCTACCCTGAAAACCTGAGCAACATTTTAATGAAGAGAAAAAACCATAATGCAGAGAGAAATCTCTTACAATCTATTCTTACTCCACAAACAAAAAGGAACAAATTAAATGAGCTGTCATGTAGAAACTACAGTACAGACTTAAACCTGACATTATGTGTTTTGCAAAATCGTCACAAAGACTGTGGTAATTTAAATTATTACTTGTATAGATACTATAATGCATTCTTCTTTATATAGACTGTAGCTGGACCTCATTTGGACAGCAGATGGTGTCCTACTGTAAAACTAACTTGTACTCAGTGGAGAATCTTTTACAAAACTCTTAATACTCTGCTCCTTTAATTTATTATAAAATGAGAACGACTGATTTGCTTAGGCAGTAGAATAAATACAAAGGGCTAATGTTCTCAAAATTACTGTAAGAGACTTCAAAGCCTAGGTTCCATTTTCAAGTGACATAAAGCTCTCAATGGTACTTTTAAAAGTTTTATCCATGGCTCTTTTCAAATCTAATCACATCCCTAGCAATAAAAATAGCAATTATCAAAGGCATCTTGGTGTTCAACTTCATCGAAAAGATCAATAGAAGATAGGTACCTAACTGCTCATCATGCTACCACTGTAAACCCCATGCAATGCACATGATCTTCGTCATCATCATCATCGTTATTGATGTCCCATGTATAAGAATACGTAGTATAGAACTAGGGGTGTACCTGTAAATATATTATAGAATTTGTAATCTCATGGCAGCCTGAGCCATCCTTTTATTTTGTGTTTTTACAACAGAACATAGCTTCATTGTCAGTCATGACCAGGGCTCCTAGGCACGAACACGGTAAAAAAAAAATGTATGTACCTAACTTGGTTCTGAGCAGTCACTATGGCATTATTACCAAACAGAATTTCTAAGCAAGGATTTTGTTTGTGGAGTTTGTATCCAATGCCATTGTACCTGATGTAAGAATCAGTGAAGTTTGGCTGTATCCCAAAGCATCATTTTACTCACCCTCCCGCTGAACATGTCTGAATTCTCAGTACTGTAACTGTAATGCAGGACACAAACTGATAAATGACAAGGGAGGGGTAGAAACCACATGTTGTCCTATGGCTTTAGATGTCTGGAAGTGTGTTAGTAAAATATAGGAAACATCAGGCTCAGAACCTTTACCAGGTGTACTGTGTCCAATTCAAAATCGTAGACTTTAAGACCAAGTGAAACCTGAACTTCTTTGAGAATCACTCATTAATGACGTCTTTCATATGGTTTACTGAACTGCAGCTTAACCAAACTTGAATCTGATTCAATACTGAATTGACTTGTAAGACTCAGTCAGGGTAATCAAGAGTTTGCTAGCCCACCTTGGATTTACTGTTTGTAGAAGGGCAGAATTGATTTTGACCTCCGTACCACCCTGCTAGTCCCAAGCCCAAAATGCCGGTATAAACTATAACAAAGGAATAAGTTTCTCTGGCTATAACACCAACTAACCCGCTCTGGGTCCGAATGTAAGCAGTGGCTACCTGTCTGTACAACCTGGCTTTCCCTTATCCTGGGTCACATTCCTCTGCAAGGCAGCTGCATTATTTTGCCCCCTGCCCCCTCCAAAGTAGCACCTGTGCCAGCTAGGAACTCTCCTAGCCCCTCCTGCTCTGCAGCACCTTCTAATACAGCCTCCAGCGCCTAAGCCCTGCCCCCTTCCAATCAGATGACTCAGAAGACATCACAGGTGTGTTTATCCTGACCCTGAAGACCTGCCTGCTAGCCCTGCAGCTGCTTAGCTGCTGTTTAGCTGCTCTTAGCCTCTGAGTAGCCCTGCTGCCTGTCCCTTTTGTCTGCTACTGTTGGCTTTTGACTACCTCACCTAGCAAGTAGCTAATCCTTTAGCTGCTAGCTTCCCCTGAGCCAGCTCACCCTGCTGCATTTTTCTCTTAAGTCACAGGAGCCCCTTAAGTCACACTGACTCCCTGTTATGCTGACCCATAGAAAGTACAGGTTTTTCAGCATCCCAGAGCAGACTTAGCATCTACAGTACAAATAATACATGCTGCACATTAGATTTGTGACTTGCTTATGACACAGTTGTCCACTAGCTTGGTTACAAAATGCCACTTAACTGTGTTGCCTAACCATGTGTCAGGAGTATGTATTGCATGGTTTTGGCCCCCATCAGGTCAACATCTTTTCCTCATGTCAAGTCTTACTTTGAGGATGCTGGTGCCCTCTCCTGTCTTCCACCACAGTGGTTCTCACCCTCCAAAACTTGATGTCCCTCTACTGGGGGAGTTGGTTACAAGAGGAGAGTTGTGCCAATCGCATGTGACAGGGTAGAGGGTCAGTTTGTGGGGCTCTTCCTTCCCTATATCCCACCCTTACCACCTCTAATGGTTGTTCCACCTGGGTGCTTCCCTACTCCCAAAAATAAAACAGAAAGCCAGACCTCTCTACTCAGCTGGAAATACATCCCCTCTGGAGCCACTTAATCCCCAATTAAATGTCCAACAAAAGAGCACCAAAAAAGATATGCTGGGCACTGTCTGTCCAGTCTCCCCACCCCAGCCCCAAGTCTCCTAGGCAGTGAGGGGAATTCAGGCTTCTGTGGGCCCCCATGCCTTGAGGCCCTCAGACTTCAGGGCCCTATGGGAAACTATAGGCCAGTCAGTCTTACCTCGATCCTGGGCAAGCTGTTCGAGAAAATTATTCTGGCACACATCCAGGAGGGGCCAGCAGGGAAATGCATGCTCAGGGGCAACCAGCACGGGTTCATCAGTGGCAGGTCATGTCAGACCAACCTGGTGGCCTTCTACGATCAGGTCACTAAATCATTGGATGCAGGGGTAGCAGTGGATATAGTCTTCCTGGACTTCCGGAAGGCTTTCGACACTGTCTCTCACCCCGTTCTCATTAGGAAACTGGGGGACTGTGGCGTAGACACCCACACAGTCCAATGGGTCGCCAACTGGCTAGAGAGCCGCACCCAGAGGGTGGTAGTGGATGGGTCCTTCTCGGCCTGGAAGGACGTGGGCAGTGGGGTCCCGCAGGGCTTGGTCCTCAGGCCCGCCCTGTTCAACATCTTCATCAGTGATTTGGATGAGGGGGTGCAAAGCACCCTGTTCAAATTTGCTGATGACACCAAGATGTGGGGGGATGTAGGCACAATAGAAGGGAGCAACAGGCTACAGTCGGACCTTGACAGGTTACAAGGATGGGCAGAGGAGAACAGGATGGGGTTCAACACAGACAAGTGCAAGGTGATGCACCTGGGGAGGAACAACCGGCACCATACCTACAGGCTGGGGAACTCCCCTCTTGTCAGCACGGAGGTGGAAAAGGATCTTGGAGTCATTATTGACTCCAAGATGAACATGGCTCGGCAGTGTGGGGAGGCGGCTAGGAAGGCCAACTGTACCTTGTCGTGCATCCACAGATGCATTTCAAGCAGAACCAAGGAGGTGATCCTCCCCCTCTATGCGGCACTGGTCAGGCCGCAGCTGGAGCGCTGCGTCCAGTTCTGGGAGCCGCACTTCAGGAGGGATGTGGACAGCATGGAGAGGGTCCAGAGGAGGGCCACTCGCATGATCAAGGGACAGCAGGGCAGGTCCTATGAGGAAAGGTTACGGGACCTGAACCTGTTCAGCCTCCAGAAGAGAAGGCTGAGGGGGGATCTTGTGGCCTGCTATAAACTAGTCGGGGGGGATCAACAGGCACTGGGGGAGTCCCTGTTCCCCCAAGTGCCGCCAGGAGTGACCAGGAATAACGGTCACAAGCTGGCGGAGGGAAGGTTTAAGTTGGACATCAGGAGGCGCTACTTCACGGTCAGGGCGGCTAGGGTCTGGAACCAGCTTCCAAGTGAGGTGGTGCAGGCTCCCACCCTGGGGGTTTTTAAGAGGAGATTAGATGACCATCTTGCTGGGGTCATTTGACCCCAGTACTCTTTCCTGCCATGGCAGGGGGGTGGACTAGATGATCTGCCCAGGTCCCTTCCGACCCTAGAAACTATGAAACTATGAAACTATGCAGACCTTCCCCTCAGCAGGGCAATCAACCCAAATGGCATAGCCGGGTGATAGGTACAAGGGATAAGGGAAAAAAAGAGAAAAAAACCCCACTCTCCATGTAGAGTTACACGCCGCAGACCTTTAATGGACCCTGGGCAGTCCCTCTGAAGGGGTAGGAAGGGGGAGTTTTCATAATACCTTCCCTACTCTGCTTCTGTGCTGGCTCCCTCCAGCTTCATGAGTGCAGCCTCATGCCCCCATTGTCTGTACCTCCTTCAGTGGTGGTCCTCCAACCACCCACCTTTTTGCTGAACGCCTCTGCTTCATGGATGTTAGCAGGCAGGCACTTGCTGGAAAGCTTTCCTGGTGTCCTGATCTCAGGGATACAGGAGGCTTTGTCAGGCTGCCCCTCTCTGGGGCCAGAAGTTCTTTACCTATCTCACCGCTAACCAGTCATGATAGGGCACTCACTCTGGAAACACCGCTCTGTGCTCCCACAAGTGTTCTCCCTTCTCCTAGGGTAAGTACAGAAGATTTACTCCCTGTTCTGGGACCCACTCTGACTCCTAAGCTTCCTCCATCACACCACATCAGCATCTTATTTAGTGGTTAAGAATGTACATAATCAAACTAAATAAAATGATGAAACCCGTAATCTGCAGGTTGTGCTGATTTGTAGGTCTTTGATTTATGGCCCTGTTGGGTTTAGAGTGAATTGTTTCTACAGAGACCAGTCCCTCTAATCTGAATTTTACAAGAAACGGATGTGCTAAAAGAAACAGGGCTTCTGGTTACATTTTCAGCCTGATTTACAGAGCTGTAAAACTCTCAGTATCAGGGAGCTGACACCTATTTTGGGAGAGCTGCAAACATTTGCTTTCATCTGATTTTCCCCCTGGGTTTCTGGGCTCACTTCATGCATGAGAGAGCATATCAGGTGTTAAGTGCAGGGATGCTGGAGTTGGACAGCAGCTTGATGTGAAGGATGCTAAACTTTTAAGTTGAGAAGAATGAAACTGTTGCTAGAAATGAGTTGGGGGAAGGGGAAAATGTAAGTTGGGGCTAATAGATGGAGTCAAGCTGGAGCTGGGAATGAGGCTGGAACAAGCATTATTGGGTGACAGTGGTGGAGAATGAGCTGAAATTGTGCTAGAATGATCTGTTTGTAGCGTGAGTGGCTTCTAGAGGACAATCGTGAGCCATTGCTAGCTACAGAACTGAAAAAAACCTGAAAATATAGGTACCACAAAGGAGAGAACAAGAGCCATCCTACTCTGCTTTGTAACAGATTATATCCAGAATGACTCAACTTCATCTCCATCTGAGTGACAAGAAATCATGAGGAATCAGTTGACTGGATGAAAGCATTTGGGCTCACCCTAGCCTTCTGCCAATTAATACATTTCCATCCATCTCTCTTTAGGGTTGCAAAAGCCAGTTGATTTATAAGGAAGGACATCTCAAATGAGAACTCTTATTCTATTCACATCCAAAACAGCCAAAAATGAAACCCTTGGAATTTGCTTTAATACTTTTGAGGTCAAAAGTTTTTACAAGTTAGTGCATAATAGCATTAATTATCTTTTGAATGATAATCAGTACTCTTCCATGTGTCAAATTACATGTAATAATAATAATAATAATACATATTGTTGTTGTTGTTGTTGTTGTTGTTGTTATATTCAGGGCAATGCACAACATGGGTTAAATGGAAAAACCAAAAGAGCCACTGTTTTAAACTAGAAGTCTTTAAATCCTCTAACCATCATACCTAAAGCCCTGATCCTACAGCTTATTGCAACAAAGTCAGTAAGGTCACACACATGCACAAGTATCTACTCACTTAGCTGCACATATTACAGTATCAGGACCTACTTTTTTGTATATTAGCTGGTATGTTATCATCTCCATATCACCTTAATTTAAAACAACCTCATTTTTAAAACAATTATAAGCACTACAACTCACCTGTAGTATGGTTTAATAACTGTAGTATATTTCATAGTTAATAATGTAAACTATATTTTATTTAAAGATGTCTGTTTAAAATATATATATTAAATAAAAATAGTATACATGTTATTGCCCCAAGAAGTACAGGCCTAAACATGCATTACTAATTTTCTAAGATTTACTTAGTCTTAATTTTTTAAATATAAGTATGTTCATTTTTCTAAATGAACGATAAAGACCAAAGTTACAGACAGTGACACTAGCCCAGTACACATTTATGAATAATTTTAGAAAAAGAGGCATGTTGCCATCCATGGAACTACTCACAGGTGAAAAAGTTATTCAAGTTCATAAGTGTCTGCAGAATTGAGCCAAATGCAGCATGGGCACAAATAGCCACTTTAGAGAAAAAGGGAAATGAATGCACAGATATACTATAAAATGAATTGCAGCAATTGAGAAGTCAAACAACTAAACATCCAAGAACTAAACATCCACACAAATATGGGCTCAAAGATGCAGGGGTCTAATCATAGCAGAAAGGAAGTAAGAGAGAAGTAGAATGAAACAGAAAGTTAAGGGCATATTAATACAATGTGCTTCCTGCCTCAGTCTCTTGATGACTGCATTCTTAGGCACAGGGACTGCATACAGGAAACATCCATGCATACAAATAATAAATCAATAAATAAGCATTGTGTCCAAACCATGCACCTCTAAGAGGACTGACTTATGCTCAGTTTAACATATGTGCATATATGTCTCTGTCCCATTGTATGTGTTGTGTATATATTAAACAGATTGTTCTGGAACGTCTCATTAGGAGAAGCCAGTAAAACTGCTGTTTCACTATTGTTTATGTATTTGTATTTGTCTTGTCTATACCAAAGGCATATTGTTGGCCCAGCACAGTTCAGTGCATCCTGTGTGTTTTGGACAGTTCCTCCTGCTGCTCACTGCCAGCTGTGTCCTTATGGACATGTTTCTTTCTCAATTCTCACCTCTCTGTACTGTCTCCTATACTCTTCCAATCACTACATGGAAGAAGGTCTAACCATTTTGTCTGTTTGGGTATTGCTTTGGCTCCACAGCACACTGCCTGTCTGATTTCCCATGGTGTGTACATTTTCCCAAATGGGTTGCTACTGGCTACTGTGTTTGGAGCCTCTTCTCTGAGCACTCTCTCCTTCTGGCTATATACTATACACCACTCTTCCCCAGCTGTACTTCTAGCATATGTGTTGTCAGAATGGCATGAACAAGGCATTTTTTCTTCATTTTTTCTTCAGAGGGTTCTTGCTTATGCCTTTTTCTGCATGTTTTGGGATGATCATATCCCTTTATTCATACAGCTGTATCGTACCTTGTTTTATGATTCTTTTCTTTCAATTTTTCATATACATTGGTATCATCTTGTTTAAACCAAAAATGTCATTAAATCAATAAGAAACTAGGACATGACAGCCCTAGTAAATATTTCACAAGTCAGCAATATACCCATTTGGAACCTGATCTTTCATGTTTTTTATTCAGGCAAAACTCTCAGAGAGGTCAACTGGAATTTTGCCTGAAAAGAGATTAATCATTGTAAGGTCAGCGCTTAATAATAGATGGAACAAAGAGGAGTTAAAAGAAGTTTGTTTAAGATCATCTGACCCACTGAAATACTGTATGTTCTGCTTTTTCTTTACACAAAAGATTTTTTTCCAAAATCTTTTAGAATATGAGCTAATTTTACTTATCAGTATCCAGAAAGCCCGTCCCCATAGGGTCCATAGAGACAAAGGCTGCCAGCCAATTACATCCTTACCTCTAAACTGAATGAAATAATTAGAGCAATGCAATTTTCCAGTAGTGCTTGACAGCATACATCAAAGGCACAGAAACTGTTTCTGGACATTAAAAAGATAAAATTCTAATACTAACTGATGTTTCCTTTGGTTTTTATTGCAGGTCAGTGTAAACAGATGCTGCTGGTTTTTAAAGTATGCGTTATACTATAATAAATACTGCTACTTTCCAAACTGCATCTATACTTGTTTCAATAGACATTGTGATAAAAATATTTTAAATGAAAATATGCACTTCACACAAGTTGTACATGTGCTTATACAGAGACATACATCTGTCTTTATATGCAAGTACACACATATACATATTATACATATGCATATGAATTAAACATAACACAATCTTAACTAAGGTTTGATATATACATTTACACACATTGGGTTATATTAGCTCACACATAAGCAATGCAACTTTATTTCTTCTGTGAAGTATCAGTTTGTGGGTTTGATCCAAAGCCTGTTAGTCCATGGAAAGATTCCACTAACTGTATTGGGCTTTGGATAAGACCCAAAGCCACTGATTAATTTTCCCCATACATTACAGTGTTCACAAACTCTAGATAAACTGAGATTCTAATTCCAATCATCATTTAAAATGTTTCCAAACTAAGTCTTTATGGGATGAAAATGTTCGTTTGTTTTTGTCTTTTTAAATATATTTGTATTTCTTTAGTCTGAACACTGATTCAGCCATGTTTAAAATTATGTGGACTTAAAAACATAGCTGTTCCCATACGTTCTAAGTGAAACAAATAGTTAGAAACTTCAAACTTGGTTAGTTTTATAGCCTTCTTTGTGGGAGGGAAAAGCATTATGTTAGAAGAAATTCAGTCCCGTGTTTTGAAATCTGTGTTTAAGAAATATGACTGTCAGTTTTATATTCTTCCCCCAATATTTTTACCATAAATTATTTTAATATGCATTTTTAAGTGTTGTTGTAAAGGAATTATTTTAGAATGCTTTTACTAAAGCCTCCTGAGCAAAGTACATATCCATTAAGGATGCTGCAGCTAAATTAATAGTTAACAAGAATATTTAGGTAAGCCTCATTTTTTCCAAGTTAATTAAAACACAAGGAGAATTCATTGTAAGATCCATTTATTGTAAGATCCATTTTTTTCAAAGACTCCCTCTGGTAAGGACACTACAGTTGAAAATACTGTTATTTAATCCTCATTTAACAGTGCTATTGAGAAGAATGCCTTAATTAAAAACCTGAGTTAAGCATGCCTGTTAAAATTTCCTATGTCTAGATACGGGATCCTTAGTAAATGCTATTTCTGTTTAGGATGCATAAGATAAAGAGATGTTGCTAAAAATATACAGCAATACTTATTTCTAAATAAAGCTTGCATTTAAATTACTCTAGCTGTTGTGATTACTGCCAAATAATAGATGGTTTTTCATATCCATGTCACTATACAAACTGCATCAATGGTACCTCTGGATTAAAATAAAGTAATTTAGGAAGGTCTTGTAACTAACTGTTTTAACTCTGGTTTTAACTGAGGCCTGCAGCACATATCCAACATGAGGTAATCCTGCTTTCCTTTTTTATAAGTAAAAAGAAATATATGTTCTTCATCTAGTTTATCGTTGAACTAAAGATGTAGATCTTCATTAATAGAAATGAGTAGAGCTCCAGTGATTTACGTCGGCATTCACAGCAACAAAGGATTTACTCCCTTTATGTTAATGTATATGTTGCACTGATATCACTGCCTTGCATGCAGGGTCAAATATGGGGCTATCATTACACAAACACTGAATTTCTAATTCAACCCATCTTGTCCTTTTGAAACAATGATTTTCCCCCTTCCTGAGACCTTTCTTACCCCACAAGTGACCTTCCTAGTCCAATTTTCCTGTCTGCACAAGGCTTTTTGCCCCTTGCCATCAGAGTTCCCTTGCCTCCATTCCCATTATCATTTCCCCTTTTCCCTCAGGCCAAAGGGTTGTTGAAGATAAAATATACAAAATAACTAAATAGCTTAATTAGGTCAAAATACAACCAGTTAATTGAATTAAGTTGCGGACACACGGCAATTTTCACATTTTGGAACTTATCCTCATGAAAACTCCTTCCCAATGAAACAAGACATTTCAAATGAAGCAGATTTAGAACCTGATCCTACACTATTCAGGTCAATGAGAGATTGTGTAGCATTGTTCCCTCAAGATATTTCCTCTTCACTGATAAACAAGGAAATATGTAACAGCTTTTGCCATTTAAGCTGACATCAGTATGTTTCAGAATTAACAGTCTATTGAGATGAAGGAACAGCTCCTACCAGATCTGTCTGGAGTCCAAGGCAACTATGCTAGTAAGTGACCCAGTTATAACAGAGGTGTCATCCTTTTTCCATTTCAACAAGTCAAGGGGCCCTTAGCCATATTGCATTATCAAGGAGAAAATAAGATGTTGGCATGGTTAGGCAACATAGGCAAGTGGCATTTTGTAACTGAGTTAGTGGATAACTGTGTCATAAGCAAGTCACAAATCTAATGTGCAGCATGTGTTATTTTTACTGTAAATATGCCCTCATGCATACCTTTAATGTCATAAGCTGCAAACTTAGAATAACAGCAGATAAATGTTTTAGAAGTATTTAAGAGCTAAATCTCTGAAGAAAATTGAATATTGTCAAGCTTAGCCTATCAATGCTTAACTTTCAGGCACCCAGCCATATACCAGAATCTTCAGCCTCAAGTTAGGTGAGGCTTCCTACACATGCAAGACAATTTTCAAAGACCACCATGCTGAGGAGGGACTACCTAACTTCACCTAACCAGGTGGAAAGGGGGGAAGCCTAAGCCCTGTCTCTCAGAGGTTGTCAGGAGGAGGAAGGCACCTATCTCCTGCAGTTAAATAAGTACCTACATATCACATCAGCCCTTTTTCATGAAAGTCAGTGTGTCTCATCCTCTTATATGCACAGCCCAGGCAATGATGATGGCAGGAATCCAAAAGGTTGGAAACGTGCTTCTCTTTCTCTCTCTGGCCCAAACAATAGCTATAGCTGTACAAAATGTAATATCTTCCCCAGAATACACAACAGCCTAATTATGAGGCACTCTCCTGGAATGTGTGACTTGAGTTTGAGATTCAGCTCTACGTCAGCCAGAGCAGGGTGTAAAAACCGATCTCCCAGCGCATGGGTGAGTCCCCAAATCAGTGAGTAATGAATGGGGTCTGTCAGCTGAGAATCTTAAGTGAGTCCTGGTCCGGAATTAGGCAGTGACACCCATTTCTCACCTACAAGTTAGTTTAAGCAGCTTCTTGCTCAGTTTGTTTGCTTTTGAAGTTACCATTCTAAGATACCAAACGTAGAGCTGTGAATTCTACTACACAACAGTCATTGCAGTATCCATGTCCCTTCATGGAGTTCGCCCATAGGAATTAGGCTTCCTTAGACACTTTGGGGGAAAAAAAATGACTCAACAGGTCTTCAGGGTCACGTTCAGAGGGACTTGCCATTATAAATATATAAATTGCATTTGAAATGGAAATTTTAAAAATTGAAAAGCCCAGAAATCCAAAAAAAGGAATTGAACGACACTCTCACAAAGCCTTTCTCCAGCGGTTCCTCCCCTGTAATACCGTGAAAAGGAGTGTGAAGCTACATTTTGATGTAGTTTGTTTACACGTATGTGGAGTTCGCTCAAAATAGTTTAACTTATTGGGACACCAGTTATTTCACATCAAGCCAGAGCCCATAAGTCTGCGGCACACACAATATCTGATCATGCGTGCCTTGGCATTTCAGAATTCGATGTGTTAGGTGGCACTTTTAAGCTTGTCAAGTTGTAGTGACAGACACACTGTATCAAAGACCTAAATCCCCATGTGTCTACTGTACATACAGACAAAACAGCAGAATTCAACTCCGTTTGGGGGCAAGAGTTATGAAAATGTCTTCCTTTTTGTTTTGTTTTAGTTTTCTCTTCCCTGCTCAGGCGACCCTGCTCGTTAGTTCCTCTGCAGAGCTTTTGCATGAACATGCTGCTTCTTCTAGAGGAGGCTGCCTATTCGTCTGTAGCTGCTTTGTTTTCATCACTGCAGTAGTGAGAGAGAGAGAGAGAATGTGTGTGTGCGTGTGCGTGTTTACATGTGCGTTTTGTGCTGGGAGGTGTGTGTGGATTTCTTTGTTTCCCATACATGATGGATGCTAGGGCTTGTCGCCCTATCAACAGGGAGACAAGGAGAGTTATTAGGAAACTTTGCTTTGGCTGCTCTCTGTCCTTGGGGCTGCGTGGCGCCAGCACCCTCAAGTTGAAAGGAAAAGAGCCATTCTCACTTCCAACTGCCCACTGAGCTCCTTAAGGCGACAAAGACACAAAAGTGAGTTTTATTTGCTGGTAAGCCAGAGGCAAGAGAAAGAAAAGCCAATTCCCCCTTAAAAAGAGCCGACAAATCCTTTTTGCTCTTTTGTGTGAGCTTTTCCTATTCACACGGAGCGTTCATCCGTGTGATTCCCAACTTATTGTCATTACTTAGTTATTAATTGTTCTCATCTGGGTTTAATTGAGCAACCAGGGACTTTAGCCCAAGGGTCAGGTGGGGGGGGGGGGGAACTCGAAGCAAAGAAGCGCTGAGCAGGAATCTCTGCCTCCAATCTCCATCCCCAGTTGACATAATGTAAAAAAAAATGCAGACAAAGCGACAGAGATGAAAGGGCAGCGCCTCGACTGGATTCATTGGGGGTATGGATTTATTATCCACCCAAAGGTGCAGGCGGAGGGAAGAGGCAGCAGCCACTTGCCTGAAGACCTGGGGGTGCCTTCCGCCCTTTGATCTTTCTCAGAGGTGAGCGCGGTACCAGATCTAATCTCTCGAGGGCGCGAGGTTATCCCGGGCGAGCGGGGCCGGGACAGGACGTGGGAACCCGCTGGCATCTCGCTGGGGCTCTGCGCTGCGGGCGTCCTCACAGGCGCTGGCGTGTGCACGGAGGAGGGGGGGTGGGAAATGACCAAAAAGAAAGAGGGGAGACGGACCCAGAAAGGAAAAAAGAGGAAAGAAACGGAGAAGGAGAAAAGCGGCGGAGGGGGGCGGGAGCGCTGGGAGAGGGGGAGTCGGGGCAGATCCGGAGGAAGCGCCTGGCGCAGGTATACTGTGCCGAGCTCTTGAAAGCGTCGCTGCTACTTGGGGGATGATAAAAGTCCCGCCTCGCCCCCAGCTACAGCCGGGCTGGAGCCGGCCGCCTGCAGAAGATTGCCCGGGCTCATTACAGCAAATTATTTCCCCTTCTAACTTCGCCTCAACCTTCGCGTTTTAAATTGCAGGGAAAAGCCTCGAGCCCTTGCTTGAACTTAAATAAAATAAAAGAAATCTCTCCGCCCCGCTCGGATCGAGTGGCTCCGCGGGGGCGGCGGGGGAGGCCGGGCTCCAAAGGGGGGTCGAGCGGAGGCCGGGGGACGTGGGCGCGCGCTGCCGGGCCGGGGCCGGGGCA
>NW_005841867.1:4612352-4612619 GCF_000455745.1 Alligator sinensis | reverse complement strand
AGTCCCCGGGGCGACACGGGCAGCGCCGCGCGCTGGAAGGGGCTGGAGGCGCCGTAGAGCGAGGCGCCCGCCACGGCCGGGCCGCCCAGGGGGAAGGAGAGGCCGAAGGCGGCGGGCGGCAGCATGGGCGTGGCTGCCATCTTCAGCTTCTCCAGCTCGGCCTCCTGCAGTCTCTTGGCCTTGGCGCGCCGGTTCTGGAACCAGATCTTCACCTGCGTCTCGGTGAGGCTGAGCGAGCTGGAGAACTCGGCGCGCTCGGCGATGGGC
>NW_005841867.1:4610847-4612197 GCF_000455745.1 Alligator sinensis | reverse complement strand
CCGGGCAGCCACGTCCGCGCGCCTCCCCCCGGGCAGCGGCCTGGGCTCCGGGGCGCACCCACCTCTGCCCCTCCTGGCCGCGGCCCCGCACCTCCCCCCAGGGGGGCCTGGCTGGCAGGCCCGGGAGCGCCTCAGCCCTCCAGGCCGGTACCCACTGCTCTCCTGCAAGCAGGTGGGAATTCACTGCAGCACGGGGCACAAGCAGAGGGCACCCCCCCGCCCCAACTGCTGGGTGTCCTCTTTATTTATTGGATTAACTACCCAAATAAACCAGGCAGCGGCTCTCAGACTCGCGCCCTCTTCCTTAGGCCCCTGGGAAACAGATTAAGCATGTAATTAATTATGAGCTCTGAATTAACACTGCCGCTCCACCGCCTCCTGCTTCCTCTGCCCTCCTTCAACATTTTAAAAACGGGGCTCCGACCCTCAGCCGCTTCCACGGCTAGTTCGTAAAATGCTTTTATTTCGCCCAATAAAGGGTTGGGACCCAGGAAAACCGGCGCCCAATCCGCCCGGAAAGCCTCCTCTCGGGAGGGGAGAAGCACGTCTTGGAAAGAGCCGGCCACGGGCCCAGCTTTTGCGGGACAACATGGATGTCAGCTCGAGGTTTGCCTCGCTGCTCCCGCAGTCAGGACCCGGCGGGGCTCGGCCGGCAGAAGGGAAGATACGAGTCTGCGCTCAGTTTGCAGAAGCTGTGCAATTCTGCACATGAGTAGGGGCGCTTCTCCCCAGTATAGTATAGTATAGTTCAAGAATTAAGTGGTAAACAATCCTCTTGGGGATTCGTAGGCTTTCAAAATAAACACCCTTCAATGCCAGGCCAATAGGGTCCCGATGCCTTACAAAAGTCCCAGGACTGCAGCATCGGGAATGAACTCTGATCTATGCATAGTCAGAGGATCGAGCAATCATCTATCTATCTATCTATCTATCATTTGACGATGCATAGATAGATTTAGATTTATCTATGCATCGTCAAATGAATGCATATTTTGCTGATCTATGCTGGCCAGAAGAATCATCTATATATAGATATAAATATGTCTATCGATAGATATATCTAGATATAGCTATAGATAGTGTGTATCTAAGATCCATATGCATCTCTTTCTAGATATATCTATATATCCGTATATCTATGCATCTAGATACGCACACATATATATACGTATAGTATATCAATTACAGTGTCTTATACACAAATCATGCGCGATGCAATCACGCGCGATGCAATATAGAGCCTATGCAGAGGCCCACTTGCAGGCCCCGCGGCTCCGGCGGCGGGAGAAGGACACGGAGAGCCCGTGGAAAGGAGAGGCCGGGCTGGCCCGCGCCGCCTCCGCGGACGAG
>NW_005841867.1:4608777-4609774 GCF_000455745.1 Alligator sinensis | reverse complement strand
GCCGAGCCCCTTCGGCGCGCGGGCAGCGGCCCAGCCCCGTGTGAACGGGAGACCCGGGGGCACGGGACGCTGCGTGGCCCCGGCTGGACTGCAAGGCGTCGTCGCGCAGCCGCCGCGCGGGCTCTGCCCATGTCCCCCGCCCCGCGGAGGGGGCCACGCGCGCGTTTCTGGCGTGGGGCAAGTCTAAGAGGCACAAACATAAAGCTCTGGGGGCTGACCCGCGGCTCACCTCGCCCTGCCCCTTCAGCCACTTGCCATCGGCTCCCGGCGGGCCCGGGGAAGGCCTCCTGCCGGGCCTGTGCCCAGGCGCGGGGCGCGCTCACCCCGTGGGGCCGCAGCGCCGCCTTCACTCGCTTCCAAAGGCAGAGCTGAGCCCGGGGCCAGTTACTATTTTGCTTTGGGAATGTGTTTTACGAGCCCTTCTCCCGCTGCCCGGGACGGATTTGCTGTAAAACTAAGCGGCTCCCTAATAATGTGATTGGCCACTCGCTGGGAAAAGTTTATTGACAGCTGCAGGACCCTAATCTCGGAGAAACACAAGAGGCTTCTGCAGTCATTGCAGGGTAATGATCTGGACAGGGGGACCGCGCGTTCCCTTTGCTTTCCGCCGGCCCCAGTAGAGCCCGCGGATGAGGAGCATCCCTGTTATGGGACAAAGATGCGGCAGGATTTGTCTTCGCTGCTAAACGAGGGGCTCATCAAAGCCAAGTGCGTTGCGTGGCAGCTGCGCCACATGCATTATCCCACGCGTGTGCGCGTCACTGTGCTGTACTCACCTGTGACCCGGGTGCAGAGGGGATCTGCGTATACACATGGGAATACGCGTTGTACCCACGGCTAGGAATATACATTTGTATCTATATCTGTATCTAGACTATACAGGGGTGTGCGTGATTAAATATAGGATGCACGTAATCAATCATCAGTGCATCTGGAGCGGTGCTAAAATCATTGCCCTGTGCAGTCATGGGGGGCCCTGAGGTTTCGCTACAAACGC
>NW_005841867.1:4602472-4608694 GCF_000455745.1 Alligator sinensis | reverse complement strand
AGCCCAGCCCGGCTCCCTCTTCCCGCTGCTGGGAATGGCCGGCGGATTGTTCCCCTGCGGCTCGGCTCGGTCCTTCCGAAGGGGTGGGTCGGTCCGAAGGGGTGAGCGGCTTTTGGGAGAAGCTGCTGCATTGCTAATTGCGAGAATAAACAATCTGTCACGATTAGTCAGTGCCTCTGATAGGCAGACAAGTGATGTTGTTTTTAGGCGCCAGCAGCGGTCTGATCAAAGCCTTCAGCTGGAGGGGGACTATTGAGGACGTTAACCCGCATCAAGGGAGCAAGGCGCCTTAGCCCTGGGACATCAGCACATTCAGCCTGACAAAATTAGTTTGCTCTACCAATCACACGACATTTTCCCAAACACTCATGCCTGATGCGGGGCCGCCTTTACTTGTCTTGTTTTCTCCCAACTACGAAATCAGAATTGAATCAATTTGAACAACATAAATGAATGAATAATAATAAAAAACCTCATGCACAGCTCCTGCCCACGAGCCCTACGGGTAGGATCCCTATTTCTGATCGAAAATAGAGGCTCTTCGGACAGAAAGGGAGCGGGCTGACGTGCTTATCAGGCACTGGCTTTGCATCGTCCTGTTGCGATGCAAAATCCGGATTGCAATACGAATGGATGGAGAAGCCGAGCTGGTCTTTTCCAGCCCGGTGCCAAAGGCTGCTGAGGCTGAGCCCGGGCCCGGGCTGACAGCGCGAGCTCATCCTGCCCTGCTCCTGCCCCAGCCCCCAGCGCCGTGTGTCCCCCCTGTGTCCCTTCTGGGGGGCTGAATCACTTCACTGGGGCAGGGGCTTCGGGAGCAGGACGGACCACGTCGCTTCCTTTCCGTGTTTGTTCTTTAAGCCAAACACTCAAGCTGTCGAGGCAGGATAAAGGGATCTCCTGCTCCCTGCAACGAAATCTTCCCTCGGACGGTTTTAAACGAGACCGTTTGTAGCCAAGGGGGTGGTTTGTTGCTTTGCTTCCCCCCCTGCTCGACCTGATCCTCTGCAGCTCGCGGGGGGGTTTCGAAACTTTCCTTGGCTTGTGATGCCCTCCCGGCCATGTGCACCCGCTCACCAAGCCTCGTTTCCCTTTCAGAGCGAAGGGATTGGGGGGGGGGGGGCACGGGTTTATTGGCGCTTGTTTAAGGGCAGGGTTTTTATTGGAAATGGTGGGGGACCTGGCTCTAGGAACCACCCTGAGCAGTTACAGCCCCGCTTCACGCCCTCTGCGGAGCAAGCAGCCCGAGAGCATCAGCCCCGTGGGAATGTGGGGGGCAGCTCGAGGGAAATTCGGACTTCGGTAAACGGGACCTTTGGCTTCGTACGGGGGAGGGAGGAGGAAGGGCTGGAAAAGGCAGCAGCAGCCTTTGCACTGGGCTTGGAGTCGTCGTGTGCTTGGATTCAACCCATCCAGACCCGCGGGGGAGCAGCGAGCCCCGCACGGAGCCGTTCTGGGCGCCCGGGGCGCGCTGCACCGGCTCAGAAACGTCCCGAGGGTCAGCGCTTTCTGTGCCAGGGCAGTCTGCGGGCTTGTGCCTCTCCGGCCCCTCAAGTCCCTCTATTCCTGGTCCTCCCTGAGCGTCCATGTGACCTGAACTCCAGCGCCCCCACCCCCGATCAAACACAGCCTTGACCACTGTTCAGGTCCCGGCCATCTGCTGCGCTCCTCCCGAGCGCGCGGCGAGCGCAGCCGGGCCGGGCAGACGAGCCCCCCGCTGCAAAGGCGTCCTTGTCTCTTTAAGACCGGGAGGCGGCGGGCTGAATGGAGGGCACTATTTCAAGTGGCCCAAATTAATTTGATCGCGACATGATGATGCACTTGGAAAAGATGAAAGCGAAGGCTGGCCGTCTCCTCCGAGATCTCTATAATTATAGATAATATATCCTATTTCAAAGCAATTAGCTCAATCAGGCGTAACGAGGCACTTTGCTGCCAGGGAGTAACAATGCCTTACGGTTATTTAAGCTTCAAGATGTCAAGCAGACTCCGAGACTCTTTGCTGTGCCCAAAAGGGAACTTGGCTTTCGGTGAAAGCCCCCATGGCTAATGCGGGGCTTCCTTCAGTGACAACACTTTTCTTCTTCTTTTTCTGAAGCGCTGGCAAAGGTGCCAACTTTCCCCCGAGATCCGAGCATCTCTGCTAGACGGGATCGTGCCCGTGCGGGTGCAACCTTCCTGCCCAGGGCGATGTAGCTGGGCTGGACACCGCTACGTAATGAATGTAGCATCGCGACTGTGTAGCGACATGGAGCTGACCTCCGTGCGTGTGTCCCCTCCCTCGGCATTAATCCACCATTCTTCTGCCCACCGATTCTGGGCGGCTTTTGTTTTCCCAGCCACTCGTTCCTCCACCCTCTATTCAGCCACTGACTTTTCTTTCTTTCTTTCTCTCTTTCTGTCTTTCTTTGAGTTTCTGTTCGACTCTGAATATTTTCCGTTTGCTCTAGAGTATCAAACACTTTCGCTGGGTGAGTTAATCGCCGAGGCTCGCCGGCAAATATGATCTAATTTGAGTTAAAACAGCCTCCAGCCACCCGTTTGGTGCCATCCCCGGGCCCGATCCGGCTCCCGCGTGGAGGGCGAGGGGGCTGCCTCCCGCCTGCGGAAGGGATCGGGCCCCTCGTTCCCCGGCAGCTCCGCGGTGGCTTTGATTCCTCCCGGGATCCGCCCTCCCGGGGTGAACCTGAGCCCTGCAGGAGCCGCTCACCTGAGCGGTGGCTTTGAGATCGCTCGTTTAAATTCATCGCTCCTCCTTTTTGTCTTGAACATTACACCCGGGGAGAAAGAAAGGAAACGGAGCGCCCCAGCAAATGCCTATAAATCAGGTCCTCCCGCGAGGGAGTCCTAAGCCGTCCCGCGGGGGTGTGAGTCCATCTGTGGGGAAGGCAGAGCCGGGCGGAGGCTCGCAGCCCTGCTAGACTGCCATGCCCTGCCATGCTGTCCCCTCGACGCCCCTGGCTCCCTATAACGATTGCAGGGAGCCCCGTGTGGGTGACCCAGCACCAGCTGGAGCCCGAGCCCGCTGGCCCGCAGCGATGCCCCTTGCTCCGCTCCACCGTTGTGAAGCACGTGAGAAAACGTGTTTGGGGTATAATCACAGCCAGGAGCTGGGTTCCCGCAGCAGAAGGGACCGAAACCCTCTGTCTGTCGCAGATGGGGCCGGCCCCGGATCCCCCCCGTCCCAAAGCGGGCAGGGCAATAAGGTGCGACCCCCAGGAGCCCCCAGCACGACCCGCGCCCGGCCCGGCAGTGCCACCCGCCCACAGCCCAGCACCAAGTTTTCCGCCGCCTTTGAGACGAGGGGAAAGAGGGGCACGGCCAGCTCGGCCCAGACATGCTTAGATGAAACGTTAATGTAGGAAAATTACTGCAGAGCTGTCCAATTAACCTGTCAGATTTCTTTCCAGCAACCTTTCTTGCGATCGGGGTAATAAAGAAAATAGCACAATGGGCGAGTGCTTTGACCGAGGCCACTCAAAATCAGCAGTGGACTTTGGGGGCGGGGGGGGGGAATAGAAATATGAACTAAACCCAGTTTAACCACCCTCATCCTCGAGTCCCTTGTGCAGAATGGAAACCTTATAATATGATTCACTGTGAATCACTGGATTGAGCTGGATCGCGATGAGTCAGTGATAGCGGGGGCTCCGCTAGTCCTTTCTTCCCCCGAAGGCAAAATGCTAAAATATGAGGGAGATCATTCTGTTCCCTCGGACCTCCTAGAAAGGACCCTCGCTCGCAACCGCCCTTCCTTGGCGCCGATCGGATCGAGACCCTTGTTTCTTCCTCTTTCCTGGCTGTGTTTATTGCCGACATGTCTCCAAGGGCGATTTGTCCCGCATTCTGCAACAGGAGAAAAGAGTTTGCGGTGGAAAGGCTCCATCCTGGTCCAGGTCGCCAGGGCTCGCGTTTGAGTCCAGCATGCGGCTCGCTCCCTGCAGCCCCCCCGTTTACTTCGCATTTCTTAGGAGCAGTTTACATCTTGTTGCATAAGAGAAGGATTTCGCCAGCCCTAGTTATGAGATTTCCTAGATTTTTTTACAGGCAGAGCGCCTCACAAAAGCGGCATTGTTTGCCTGCGGTCTGGGTTTCCATTTGGGGTAATTATTGTATTCCCAGTCTTCCTCTAATCATTTGCTCACAAGGACACAGTTATTTTTTTTTCTTTTGAAGAAGATGAAATATCCAAACTTGTAAGATCATTGGAATAATCTCCTGCTTCTTTGCCTGTTGTGCAACAGCCATTCTTTACATTGCTAGAGTCACATTTGAGGCAAAGGCCATCAGGAAAGTATAGAGCAGAAGGAGTAACGTATGTCACAGCATTTTTTTTTTAATAACTGCAAACTGTAAGAGTCCCCGGTCTAAGTCTGGTCCCAATAGAGACTGCAGCGAACGTGCCCACAGAAAAGCCTGCGAGCGCGCGTTGCAGGGTATCTGTTTCAGCTAGATAATAATCAGCTCCTGGGAAAAAACGTAGAAAGAAAAATATGGGGAGAAGCATCCTCCACATATGGCAGGATTTTGTTTGTGTAGAGGATTTTTGTCTTCCCTCAGCTGATTACGCCAAATGCTCGGGCGAACTAACAAGAGAGGGCCCCAGTGCAGGCAGAGAGCGCCCGGCGCAGACCCGGGGCCGCAGTGCCTGGCACCCCGCCGCTGGGTTCAGGCGCTGCCCGCCGGGCTCGGCCCTCGGGACACAGCGAGCGCTGCCTGGGCCCGATCCCTCGGGGCCCCTCGCCCTGACCCGGGCAGGGACCGAGCCTACCCAGAAAGTTTCTTTAGTCGTAAGGCTGCTTGGCAAGTGACGGCATAAAAGCGAACCCTGCCGTTCGAGGCAAAAGACGGACTCCTCTTTTCCCCGCAGGAAAGAGCTGCAGCAAGCACCACAGTCCTGGTGCCAGGTATCTTCCGGACAGGGTCCGGGAGGCAGGGAGGAGTGGAAGTACATCCCACTTCTCCAAACCTCGCTGCCCTCCGCCACGATTTGAAACTTCCCTGACTGGCCCTAACCTCCCGGCAGAAACCTCAGCGCCTCATTCATTTTGCGGTGTGATCTCACCACGTCCTTTGGCACCTGATGGCTCAGATGTGATACCGAGGAGTGACATAATTCAATAAAGCTCATTGCCAGCCGAGGCACAAAAATCCCAAACATTTTTTGTGCGGATCTGACTTTGCTCTTTAAAAAGCTTTAGGTTCCTCTCAGACTTTCCATCAACCACAAGCCCAGACATAATCTAAGATGTTCCTGGCTTGCCCACTGCTGGTGTGATTAGTATTTGGAGCAGGAGACAGCAGCGGGGCTGGGGTTGTAGTCATGTTACTCCCTGCATGTGCGTTATTGACATTATTCGGGTAACAAGTGTGGGCGCCCTGCGGATCACTTTTCTACTCCACAGCCAGCATTTGCTGTCAGTCAAAGTCAAACCTTTCCCAGCCTTTCAAACTCGCCGTCTCCAACCCACAAAGCCGGGGAAAGGCATGCACTCAAACCAATCGCTCTTCGTCTCCCCAGCAGAATAAAAACCGCAGCAGTCACCCTCTTACCCTGGGCACCAGGGGTCGCGGCGTGGACATCCACAGAGAGGGGCTGGGAGCCGGGTCACAGGTGGGCCTGGGGACAGCACCGATTCAGGGAGGTACAGGCTGGGATCTAGATGCTCAGACAACCCCGTGCTACAACACCCAATGCAAAGCCTTCCTGTTACAGAAACCAGTGAAAAATGGGAGGATGGCGAAACCACATACCATTTCTACCCCTCGCAAGGCAGACAGGTCTCTACCTGGGGAGGCAGTGTGACCTAGTGCACAGAGCACTGGAGTGAGTGAGACTCAGGACACCTCGTGTCTACTCCCGGATCTGACACGGGGCCTGGTTGGTGCCTCAGTTTCCCCACCTGTACAGAGAAGAGAGTGATCCTGCCCTTCCCTAGCTCGGAGTCTCTTTATCATTGCTCTTAGCATCAGTCCGGCCTTCCACCCGCAAATATCTACAGGGGCGAGTAGGTGCCAGGGGAGCCGCTATGCAGCCGGGCCTAAGGCACATCCTGCCCCTGAGCACGGCCCTGAACAGCCCGCGGGGAGACGAGCGGGGCCGGGCGCCGGGAGGACCTCTCCCTCTTCCCCTCCGGGGGCCTGAGCTCGCCTCGCCGGGCTTGACCGGGGCCGGGGCTGCGACTGGACGCTACCTATGCCAGGTCCGGCCCCAGGACGCCGGCC
>NW_005841867.1:4592940-4602175 GCF_000455745.1 Alligator sinensis | reverse complement strand
CCCGCCCGGCCCCCGTCCAGCAGCGTCTCCGCGGGGAGCTGGGGGCGCTCCCGGCTCTTTGATGTCCCTGCTCAGACACGTGTTTGAACAGGCCCCGCTCTTCGCCCGGGTCTGCCTCGGGCCCCTGGGTCGGCGGCTGCCCCCAAACCGCAGCTCTTCCACGTGGGCTGGGGGCCTTGTCCCTGCTTTAGTCCCGAGGAAGATGGTTGGGATGGGACATATGATGGGGGGGTGGGGGCGAGATAAAGTATTGAACAGACAAAGGCTGAACAAAAAGTTGGTCTGGACTTCAATAGGGAAAGTTTAAAAAGGGGCGCTCTTACAGGCGGGATATTAGCGCACAGCACCGCTCCAAGCCCGGCAGCTCCAGGGACTGAGCCGCTTGGGCTGGGGGGTGCATGTGGATGTATGGTTGTGTGGAGGGTGTGTGGGGGTGTATCTGGGCGTGTGAAGTGTAGGCATGTGCAAGGTGTGTATGTGGGTATGTGGAGTGTATGTGGGGGGGGTGTATGTGTGGATGTGTGATGTGTGCGGGGTGTGTGGGTATGTGGAGTGGGTGTGGGGTGTGTGATGGGTGTGTATGTGGGTATGTGGAGTGGGTGTGTGTAGGGTGTGTGTGTGATGTGTGTGGGGGTGTATGTGGAGTGTGTGTGTGGGGTGTGATCCCAGACTCTTGCCTCAGGTGGGGACTAAACCGGGGCAGGGACTTTCCGTGCTGCAGAGCCCGATGAAGGAGCCCTCCCACACCCTTCCCGCCCTGTGCAATCCGCAGATCTGATGAGCCCCGGCCTGGTGCACACTGCCACACACATGCTGCGCATGAGATGCCTGAGCACAGGGCACAGGGCCGCTCCCCGCCTGCGCAGGAAGCTCAGGCTGGATTTCTGTTTTATTTCTGACACGGCTCGGGGCTTGGTGTTCCCTCCTTAGTGTGGCAAGATGTACACACAAGTTTTGCAAATGTGATCCCTATATAAAACTCCTTTTGCTATTTAGGGCAGCTTCTGCCAGTCCACATAATTGCTCAGTGAGGAAAATAAAGGAACGCAGGGGTAAAGACCAGACTCCAGGCAGAAGCTAGGCCCCAAGGGAGCCCGAACAGGGCTCTGCGAGACCCATGGATCCCACTGCTGACAGGTCCCGCTGCACCTGGTGGCACCAAGGCCCCTCTGGAGCCCGATCCTGCAGCCTAGCCCTAGGCAAAGCCCTGGCTGATTTGGCCCGTCTTCCGTGTGTGTTTTGCATCAGGATTGGGCCTGTAATTGCCCGCCTGCTCTGATCTAGTACCGCTCCCGGCCAGCCCAGGAAAGGTGCCTGTCGCAGGTTATGACCCTGGTTATTTCCAGAGCACTACCCCACTTCCTGGAGCCCCCTCTGCACCCCCAAGCACTAACCCCTGCACCTGAGACATTGCATCTCTACTTGCTTCATCATGGGGTGGCAGGGGGCAGAGCTCGGAAGGGCTCCCCCTTTGCTGCCGTCTCCTTCTCCCCTCTCGGCTACTCCTGGGCGCCCCAGAGCTGGCCTCCACCATGCAATAACAGTCATTAGAGCCGCCAGTCCCCAAATGCTCATTATCCCACCCTGTGTTTATGACACACTGAAGCTGACAAACAAAAACAAACCAGGAGAGCTGCAGTCTGCATTTTTCAGTAGACCTTATTTCATCAGCAAGAGCAAAGCCAAATGTTTCTTGGGAAAGGAAGAAAGTCCTTGGGGTCACAGACAAGAATCCCTCACTTCCCATTCACATTCAGAAGTATCAGTGTCACAAGAGAGAATTTTTTTTTTAGACACCCTGCACTAGGTCTGATTCTGCAGTGCTGATTCCTGGGGAGCTGGATGGCAGTTCTGCCTGGGAAAGGCCTGCAGGCCTGAGCCCAGTGTGGATGTAAAGATCAGTTCTATGGTTTTAAAATTCAAATGTGTTTTGTCACAGGGTGATGCCACTTTCAACCAATTGGAGATAACCCACGGAGGTGCAGAAAGCAATTTAAGGAGACAATGCGGGGTATCATCATACCTACAGGCTTTCAAAGTTGAATACCCTGAACCAGCTGGTTAAAAAGCAACGTAGTCACTGACAATGTTTCCACTGACTCCAATGAGCTTTGTGTTAGACCCCGGGTCACTAAAATGATCTTTTTGGCATTTTGGTTTCTGATGATTCGTTGGAAATTTGGGATAAAATTGAAACTGAAATTAAGGGCAAAATTCAAAATATATTAAAAGTGACCCTGGGTATTTTAAGCAGTTTAACATATATTTAATTTTTTTTTTAAATCCCATAAATTATCCTAACTTCAGGTTACAAGACATAATTGGTTTCATGCTACCATATATGGCATTCATTCTCAAAAAACACTGAAGGACCCAAATTCAACACAGTAAACAATTCTTAACTTCTAAAAATCATTTTCCTCCTCAGTAGTGGCTTCTCATTATTTTTTCACTTTTTATTTCCCCCCCTCCTTTATAAAAACTGTACCTAATTAAAACTATGTCTATTAATAGGCCTGATGGCATCCTCATTCTCCTGCATTAGATATCTTCCCTTTGATTTGTTTTCTGTGCACATTTGTGTCTTACTTTTGAATAGGTGGTAGCTTCTGTTTGATTTTTTTAAAGATAGTTTTAAAAGGACTAGAAATATGAGGAGTGGACCTGGAGATATTTAAGGAACCATTTTAATAAGTGGCTAGTGTTACAAAAAAGATAGATCGTGTTCATTTAAATCGTAGCACAAAAGCAATTGTAAAACAGTTGAAATGTATACAAAAGGCAGACATGGTCCTAGAAAAATTAGTCAGGTGTTCCTTTAGAACGTAGAATACTGGAGATCATCTACTTTTAAAAATCTCTGACAATGTCAGGTGAATGTGTTACTCCAAGTTTATTTTACAATGATATTCTTTGTGGGGCATCTGTGTGGGCTGACAGATTGTCTGAAATAGAAATATTCCATGGAGCCCAATCCACAAGTGCTTAATGCCTCTTGCTTAGTTGGAGACCTTGCAAGATTTCTCTCTCACATTCTCTCTCTCAATGTGCACTCTAAAGCAGTCTAAAGGAGCAGCCAGGCTTTACATAAATGAAGGCCACATTGGCAAACTGCCAGAAGCCCAAGGCCTGAACCTAATTTGCATATTACAGACCAGATTGCAGACGATCCTATCTTTAATAAGACGTGAAGCCAAGCAATGTGCAGGCTTAATCTGAGCAGTCTGAATGCTTTGCTTAAAATGAAAGATGTCATTCATTTACATTCTCCAAAACTAGCACCATTAGACATATCATAGATCCAGAAATTTTCAGGCCAGAAAAAATATTAGAAAACTTACTTTGACCTCTGGTATATTACAGATATTTACATTTTACTCAGTTGCTCCTGTACTCAATGTGATAATTTGTGTTTGCCTAAAGCAGTGATTTTCAACTAGAGTGTTGTAAGACCCTTTTAAAGATGATGCACAGTATTTGCAATGTTAGGTGTGCAAACATCTGCATGGTTCATAAAATAAACCCAGAGATTGCAAATAACAATCTACAGTGTCAAAAACATTCTGACCTATTCTGATTTCATTTATTTGCAACAGAATTACTTTATTATTTTTCCATAGTCAAAAAACTAGGGGAAAGCTAAGAGGTACCTTGGGTCTAACAAGGTTGAGAACCACTGGCTTAAAGGATATCTCCTAGACAATCACTCAGAGGATGAGAGATGGAGGTCAACTGAATTTGGGAATTGAAGGTTTTAAATTGAATAGTTTGTCTCAGTTTTCAGTGAGGATAAAGATGTAACAGAGGATAATGCTGGTGTACCAAAAGGGAATGCTGATATGTAACAGAATTGAGCACATCTGAGCTAGAAGCAAAACTTTGGCCCAGGCCATGGGTGACTGGTGCCACCTTAGTCAGGGGGGGCACATGCCCCCCCCTAGCTACCAGTCAGCGTCTGGTGAGCAGCCGCGGTGCTCCCAGAAGTGGCCGCGGCACTTCCAGAAGTGGCTGTGGTCTGCATCTCGCACTCCGACTCCCCAGCCGGCACTTGTAGAGGGGACACCAGTGCTCCCACCTGCCCCCCACACCCATTGCCTAAGTGTGGCATGTCAGAGGGTGCACCAGCACTCTCAGCGGGTATATGTGGACTCCTGTGCACCCCCTACACATCGCCACTGGCCCAGGCTGTAAAATCACCTTGTAGTAGTAGTATCTTCCAGCCTCTTGAGATGCTCTAGGCAAGTGCCTCCTTGACCATGGTGCATCACAACACAGTTATAATTTATAAGCCTGATCACACTAATTAGCCTGCTTTCAGCAACTGCAAGGATGTAGCTTTGCTATTCCTGGGTCAGGAACCTGACCATGTGGAGCAGCATAGCATGTTTGCGGGCACTGCTGCCAGGTAAGTATACTAGGTTCACATAGTCTTAGCTTGGTTAGTATGGGGGCCAGAACTCTATGGCTCATGGGCGGATGTGGGTCTTCAGGGACGGAATTTCAGCTGCAGGAGCTCTTCCCATGTTTCCATGGGGCAAGCACTGGCAACAGGAAGCTCCTAGTACCTGGCCATCTATTTGGCTCTAACACAAGGTGTATCTTTCTGGCCTGCATCTGACAAAGGTTACCAACGTTTGGCTTACTGTAATAAAATTGGGTGTCTCAGATAATTTCCATCCCAGAAAATACAAAGAACTTGCCCATGAAATAACAACTTCTATAGCATGGATGGATCTTCAATGGTTCTATCAACTGGGAGAAAGTGCCCTATGATTGAAAAATAATACATGCAGTGCCTAAATTAAAAAAAAAAAAGGGGGGGGGGTCACATGAACCAGGCAATTACAAGCTTGTAAGGTTTGCTTCAATATTGGGTTATGTCTTTATTAATCAAGAATATGGAGGTAAATGGAAAATGGGGAACATATAACATGATTTAAGGAAAATCATGTCAGACCAATTTAATATGCTCTTATGATAGGATAATTGATTTCTTAAATAAGGTCAAGGCAGTGGAACTAATCTTTAGATTTAAGTGAAGCATTTGATACTGTACCTCATTAAATTATTGGCTAAACTGGACATGATGGGATTAATACTATTATGTAAAGTGGATAAAAGAATGGCTACAATGAATTATGTTGGAAGGGGAGTTATTAGATTAGGAAAAGGTTACTAGGAGTGTTCTCAGGGATCAATCCTGGAACGCTTTTCATTAGCACTCTTGGTGCAAGTGCTGAAATTTGCAGACAACAAAGAAATTTCACAACCGCCATTAAGTGGGAGGATCAGAAGGATTAGATAACCTTGTGGGATAGGGACAGACATCCAAAAAGCCTGTGCCTGAATTGATTCAATCTTTGCAGGTTAGTCTAACCTGGCTAGGCTGAATCAATTTGTAACTCTACAGGCATTCCAGACATACAGGCACATGCCTGCAGAGAGTCAGGAAAGAAGTCCGGGGGGTGGGGGGGGAAGGGCGGGCACTACAGCAGCTCTCTGGTCCATTTCACTAAGCTGAGGGGGGCATAGCCAGATCCCAGAAGGATGCTCTGATTAGCCCAGCAGGGGCTAATAACAGTGTTTATCACTCCCTAACTCAGGGTTTTTCATCCCATTTAGAAAACAGCAGAGGGACATCACCCTCTGTCGATTCTGCCTGTTGATTCATCAGGGACCATAGTCAGCATGTGGTTTGCTAACTAATACACAGATACCTCGTCAGCAAGGCAGAGGAGAGTGGGGAATTCCTGCTTAGCAAGGAGTGGTGAGGGGGAGGTGAGGGAGTTGTAGACAGGGAGCAGAGGGGAGTGGCCAGCCCTGCTGTGGAGCAGAGAGCCCTGCCCAGCCCAGAGAGCATGCCAGGATGCTGGGGGAGTCTGATTTATCTTAAACCAGCAAGGGGTCTGGGACAGACATCGCATAAACCGGTTTCTGCAATGTTAAATATGTTAAATGTTAAATCAGTTAAGTCTGATACTACATTCAACTACATTTATCTCAGTCCAGTTTCAGCCATTTTCAAACTGGTTTATGTGCACTGAACATCTGTTCTGTTACAGGTTTAAACCAGTTTCTGATCACTCAAACTGGTTTATGTGTAATGTCTGTCCCTAGCTGTGGAGGTTGGTCATGTGTTTCAGGACTAATACAAAGAACTCTTGCTCCTAAATGGGTGATCATACATGGGAAGAATGGAGGAAGAAAGGAACCTGGGTGAACTGGGAGAAGTGGGCATGCTAGAGGAGAGGGACAGGCTACAATTAGATCTGGACAGGTTACAGGGGTGGGCGGATGAGAACAGGATGGGTTTCAACACTGACAAGTGCAAAGTACTGTACCTGGGGAGGAAGAACCAGCAGCATACCTACAGGCTGGGGAACTCTCTTCTCGTCAGTGCAGAGGCGGAAAAGGACCTTGGAGTCATTATTGATTCCAAGATGAACATGGGCTGCCAATGTGGGGATGCAGTCAGGAAGGCTAACCGCACCTTACCATGTATCCACAGATGCATCACGAGCAGGCCCAGGGAGGTGATCCTCCTCCTTTATGGGACATTGGTCAGGCCGCAGTTGGAGTACTGTGTCCAGTTCTGGGCGCCGCACTTCAGAAGGGAGGTGGCCAGCATCGAGAGGGTCCAGAAGAGGACCACTCGCATGATCAGGGGGCAGCCCTATGAGGAGAGGCTACACGACCTGAACCTGTTCATCCTCCACAACAGAAGGCTGAGAGGGGATCTGGTGGCTGTCTATAAACTGACCAAGGGGGACCACTGGGCAATGGGAGAGTCCCTCTTCCCCCAAGCACTATCGGGAGTAACAAGGAATAACGGCCATAAGTTGACTGAGACTGAGAGTAGATTCAGGCTAGATATCAGGAGGCACTACTTCACAGTCAGGGTGGCTAGGATCTGGAACCAACTTCCAAGGGAAGTGGTGCTGGCTCCTACCCTGGGGGTCTTCAAAAGAAGGCTGGATAATCACCTTGCCGGGGTTGTTTGACCCCAGCTTTCTTTCCTGCCCGTGGCAGGGGGTCAGACTTGATAATCTGCTCAGGTCCCTTCCGACCCTACCAACTATGAAACTATGAAACTATGAAACTGGTTTACTGAACTAGAATCATGAGGTATCAGAAAGAGGAGGCCATGAAAAAGATTAGTGAAATTCTATGGTATGTTAGGCAGGGCATTTTTAATAGAAGCAGAAAGCTTTGTACAAGGCACTTTTGTATTTTGTACAGTTCTGGTAATCTAAGTTTAGAAAAGATAAATTCCATCTGGAAGAGATACAAAGACGGGTTATTCGGCTGGAGCTCTTGAAGTCTCTTACTATAAGTAGGAGCCTACCTAAATCATAGTGAGACAAAGGGATTTTTGCAAGTTGCTTGCAGCATGTGGAGCTGATTTCACAGTCTTTTTGTGGCCCCACCCCTCACTGCTGATTAACTGAGAGGCAAAAACCATGGCATAATTAAATAGCAAAGTGTGCAGAAATATAAAATAAATTACTGTATTATTATAAATCTAAGTATTAAATTTAAATCTAAATTGAAATATATTATGAGTATAAATTTATATACAATATGAATTATAACTAGCATCATCATAATTTATTATTAGCATTCTAAAAAACGTGTAGTAATACTAAATAATGCTAACCATGATAGAAACAATTAATGTTGATTGTTAAATGCTAGCATGCAGCATCTACCGACAGTTGCAGCTGGCATCCTCTGTTTCTGTGGTGTGAATACTTGTCCAGACACCGAGACTGGCCATTCTGTATCCACTGAATTAGTTGGAATGGCAAGGCAGCATTTGCCAAGTTGTAGATATGTGGAAGCCGATCCCAAAACAGTGACAGTCAAAGGCATCTGGCACTCTTTGACAAATTTCATGTAAGTGACACATTCCTTGTCATGCTCTTTCTGCCATCCAGGAATTAATTTCAATAGCTGACGGTCAAAACTCAGAAAAGCTACATGATTGGGGGTCAAAAATGTGAACAGCAGTAAAAAAGGAGGTAGCTGGTTATTTTAACTGAAGTAGTAGTAACTGGACATGTCTACACAAGACATGCGCCTTAGCCTAGTTTACTGTGCAGTACAGGCACACGTCTACACATGCACTCCTGTACTGAGCAGTAAAAATGGCTAATCAGAACTAAATTTGATATCTACAAATGCAGGTATCATCTCAGTTACACTGTACCACACCCTACCGCCAGTCCCAGCTGGCATGGTGGGCCCAGAAGCAGTGCAGCAGGAGGGCCAGGAGGGCAATGGCAGCCTCGGCAGAGGCCTCCTGGAGCCCATCATCAACATGGCCAGCAGCAACAGCTGCACAGTGGCAGGGGCCCTTGGAGGGCACACGGTGGTCAGCCATGCAGTGACTGTGGGGGAAATGGTGGAGTGAGATGGCCTTAAGCAAGGCAGTGGTGATGGCAGCGAGTCAGCAGACAACTGAGGTGGCCGGGAGGATCTGGAAACCCTGTTTCTGGGTGCCAGGGCCAGGGGCTGGGGCAGCCATTGCTGAGGACTGCAGATGGGGCAGAGCTGCCATGTGCTGCCTGTGTCCTTGCTATGCTGCTTCTCTCAGCACTGGAAGTGGCTGCCCAGAGATCATAGTGCAGGGGGTGTGTTTTAAAGATGGCTTCCAAGTGCTGGCAGCTGGGCTGGCTTCAGACATGGCTGCCAAGTGCAGGCTGTGGCCAGAGGCTGGAGCTTTCCCCAGTGGCCACAGAGGCACATGGCAGGGCTGGAGGGAACTGTTACTAAATTTAATGTCAGATCTCTGCACACAAAGGTGGGGGAAGGCCAGGGCCTGGGGGCACTTAGGGGGGTCCCCCCAAACTAATTTCATGGTGGCTGGTGACAGCAGCAGTACCACGGTGCCACTCAGCATGCAGCCAGGCCATCACCCCACGCATACTCAGCTCCGCATGGCTGAGGAAGAAGAGGCCTAACCATGCACGAGTTGCACTATGCACAGCATGATGGGAGTTTTAATTCTCATTCTGATGCATGCACTCAGCCCCACCAAATAATAATTTCTCTCTCTGTCTATGCCTGCACATGTAGATATCTGCCAAAAATTGCTTACTGTGCATTAAGCTAATGTGCAGTAAATTTAGTCACAACTACTTGCACATGAAGATGTGACCACTTGTTGGACTTGTAGTACCGATTCAACTTTGCAGCTGTTGCCTAGAACAGTTCTTGTTTCCACTGGTTTTCC
>NW_005841867.1:4592223-4592909 GCF_000455745.1 Alligator sinensis | reverse complement strand
CAGTTAGAAAGTTGTTGTGATGCCACATCATCAACCCAACTGATCAAATCCATAAGTTTGTTGTGTGCTTGGTGGATCAAAGCCTGCTAACTTTCAAACCACATTAGAAGATCCATGAACCAAATTACAGCTTCAGCAACAACCTTAACTTTATCTTCAATGTTGCCCTGTCTTAAGAGATCACGTAGTTTAAGCATGCACTGTGTTCCAGGTGTGATTTCAAGCTCCTCACACAGAATTGCTGGTAGTACTTCATACTCTTTGCATGGTAACAAACTGCATTAAACTACAAATTCCACCTTGTAAGCACTGGCTCTAGTGAAAGTGCACAATCTCATGTAAATCCCTGCTTCGATAAGTGATGGACTTCCTGTATTGAAGCTTATGGCTTGGACAATGTTTGAATGTTTTTTTTAAAGGAGTAAACCAGGCTATCTACATCAGGAAAACATGTGCGCCAGGTGTCACTTACTAAAGAAAGGATGTGTGCATTGTGGGTGACATGAACTGTGTTGGGCATCATTCCATGGAGAACATCAGAGAAAGATCTGAACATATACATTGCATTATCATGCAGAAATGCTGAGATCTTGTGACATCTAAGCTATAGTTTACAACAACCTTCACTACAGCTTGTGCCATGGTAGAAAAATTGACAGAAAAATTGGGGTGGGGGGGGGCTTGGT
>NW_005841867.1:4590458-4592196 GCF_000455745.1 Alligator sinensis | reverse complement strand
GATGAAATTGATGCCTATCTCTGTTCTCTGCAGGCCCTGTCGGCCACTGTACAGCCCCCCATAGGAGAAGCGCCCAATGCAGGAATGGCAGAAGGTGTCCAGATCCAGAGCTGCTCAGCCTAGAGTGGTGGAAGCTCCCCAGGTACACCTGGGAACAGGTTTGAGGCACTGGCATCTGTAATGGAGAAAGACAGAGCAAATGCCTCCAGCGGGGACGATGCCACTCCCCACGCAACATGGAATGGGCAGAGAACGAACACCAGGAGGAAGAAACACTGGGTCCTCGTCATCGGAGACTCCATCCTATGAGGACTGGAAGGTCCCATCTGCCAGCCTGACCCCATGACGCGGGAAGTCTGCTTCATGCCTGGGGCTCAGGTTCGGGACATCACAGAGAGGATCCCGGCCTACATCTGGCCTGCAGACCAGTACCCCATAGTTCTGGGGGCCAAGCTTAAGGAGATGGGGATGCAAGTGGTATTCTCCTCTCTTCTTCCGGTGAGTAGGCAGGGACGGCGGCACGAGGCCTGCATTGGTGAGGTCAACAAGCGCTTATGGAGTTGGTGCCGCCAGGCGGGCCTTGGGTTCCTAGATAATGACCCATGCTTTCAGGCAAGGGACTTGCTGGGGTGGGATGGGCTTCACCTCTCTCCTAAAGGCAAGCATGTCTTCTCTTCCAGGTTGGCTGATCTCGTACGACGAGCTTTAAACTAGCCTCACTGGGGGAGGGGGCCACAGGAAGACGAGGAGACACCACCCAAGCAAGACAAGTGACACATGCAAGGAGTGCCCAGGTAAGAAACAGGGGTCCAGATAGTCTTCCTAATCGGGGGGTGGCACGTGCAGCTATGCAAGGCCTTAAATGCCTATATACCAATGCTTGTAGTATGGGGAATAAACAGGAGGAACTCACCCTCAGAATAGCCAGTTCAAACCCAGACATAGTAGAGCTTAGAGAAACGTGGTGAGATTCATCCCACAATTCGGCAGTTAGCATTAGGGGCGATAGGCTTTACAGGTGGGATAGAGAAGGAAGGAAGGGAGGGGGTGTGGCACTCTATGTCAAAGAGCAATACACATCCTCTGCCAGAAAAATGGGGTCAGAGGAGGGGCAAGCTGAAGTGCTCTGAGTCAAGATACAAGGGGATTGTGGGGAGAGGGATTTAACGGTGGGGGTCTACTACAGACCCCCCAACCAAGGGGAGGAGCTGAACCGGGAATTTTCAGGCCAGCTTGCAGAGGCACTTAAGGCAAGGGATGTAGATGTCATGGGTGATTTAAATTACCCAGACATCTGCTGGGAGGAGCAGTCAGTCAGGTCGGACCATTCCAGGAGGTTCCTGGCCAAGATACAGGACCTCCACTTAACCCAGGAGGTGCACAGTCCCACCAGAGGAAATGCCCTGGTGGACCGGTCCTGGCCACAGGCGATGATCTGGTAAGAGGGCTCCAGGTCCTTGACCACCTGGGTGATACCGATCATCGCTTGCTGGAATTCACCATCCAGCACAGGGTGTCAAGGGCCTGCAGCAAGGCGGTAGCCCTAGAGTTCAAGAAGGCCAACTTCAACGAGTTGAGGAGATTAGTGGGAGAGGCGCTGGGGTTCTCGAGGGCAGGGGAACTCAGTGCCCAAGATGAGTGGTCATTCCTTAAGGAGACGATACTCGGGGCCCAAGGGGTGACAATCCCAACAAGAAGCAAGGGGGGCAAGAGTGCCCGAAAGCCTCCCTGGCTCACC
>NW_005841867.1:4585981-4589808 GCF_000455745.1 Alligator sinensis | reverse complement strand
TGTTCAAATCAGCAGGTCCAGATGCTCTCCACCCCAGGGTGTTGAGGGAGCTAGCAGGGGTTATTGCACAGCCCTTGGCATGGCTTTACGAGCGCTCGTGGTGCTCGAGCCAGGTGCCAGATGATTGGAAGATAACCAATGTGGTCCCCATCTATAAAAAAAGTGAGGAGCGAGAACCCGGGCAACTATAGGCCCGCCAGTCTTACCTCAATCCTGGGGAAACTCTTTGAGAAGATCATCAAGGAGCACATCTGTGATGGGCTGGCATCAGGGATGATACTCAAGGGCAACCAGCACAGTCTCATTAGCGGCAGGTCATGACACGGTTTCATTAGGGGCTTATGGGTCATATTCAACCTGGGGGGAAGTGGGCAGCGGAGTACCCCAGGGCTCGGTCCTTGGGCCCGCAATGTTCAATTTCTTTATCAGCGATTTGGGCAACGGGGTGAAAAGCAACCTCTTTAAATTTGCTGATGATACCAAAATTTGGGGTGAGGTGGACATGCTAGTAGGGAGGGACAGACTGCACCAAGACCTGGAAAGGTTGCATGGGTGGGCTAACAAAAACAGGATGCATTTCAATATGGACAAGTGCAGGGTGCTGCACTTGGGCAGTAGTAACCAGCAGCACACTTATAAGATGGGAAACTCCCTTCTTGAGAGCACGGAGGCAGAAAGGGATCTTGGAGTCATTATTGACTCCAAGATGAACATGGGCCAACAATGCGAGGTCACAACTGACAGGGCTAACCGGACCTTATCGTGCATCCACAGGTGCATCTCAAGTAGGGCCAAGGAGGTGATCCTCCCCCTCTATGCGACACTGGTCAGGCCACAGCTAGAGTACTGTGTCCAGTTCTGGGCGCCTCACTTCAAGAGGGATGTGGACAACATTAAGAGGGTCCAGAGGAGGGCCACCCGCATGATCTGGGGACAGCAGGGCAGACCCTACACTGAGAGGCTACAGGACCTGAACCTGTTCAGCCTCCACAAGAGAAGGCTGAGGGGGGACCCGGTGACCATCTATAAACTCACTAGGGGGGACCAGAAGGGTTTGGTGGAGACCCTGTTTCCCCTAGCGCCCCCAGGGATAACAAAGAATAATGGCCACAAGTTGTTGGAGAGTAGGTTTTTTTATTAGACATCCGTAAGAACTACTTCACAGTCAGGGCGGCTAGGATCTGGAACCAACTTCCAAGGGAAGTGGTGCTGGCTCCTACCCTGCGGGGCTTTAAGAAGAGGCTTGATGCCTACCTGGCTGGGGTCATTTGAGCCCAGTTTCCTCCTGCCCAGGCAGGGGGTCGGACTAGAAGATCTACAAGGTCCCTTCCGACCCTGCATTTATGATATGATATGATTCTATGATGACAGATGCAAGGTGAACTGACTTTGAAAAACAAACAGGTCATGGTCTGTCCAGCTCCCAGGTACATATAAAATGTATAGAACATAGTTATCTTGGGCATCTGTTACTTCATCTGCTACAACTGAGATTTATTCATTCTGCCAATGCAGATTTTGTAGGCTGAACATGCAAAGCAATTACTTCTGGTAGATAATCTTGGTGAAACTTGTTCACACATGGGAAACTACCAGCATTTGGCATATGTTTGTTCAAGTAGCCCCTTAATTTAGGGTTATTAATTTTCTCCAGAAGAATGTTGGCAGTCATGAATGCCTCCACCAGCACAAATGTATCCTCTCTTCTTGTCAAACTGCTTTCAGTGGTTCTTTTAAAGATCAATGACATAGTCACTTGTTTCTTGTTCTGACCTTTAGCCTCTGCAGCAACCTTTCGCTTTTATATGTGATTTGGACTCTAAATGCCAATCAATGCTGTTTTTCCTCAACATACCCAGAGTCATGTTGCACAATGAACAAAACAATTTACCACCATCTGCATGCAAGGTTCCTATAGGGAGCTGCCTTATGCAATCCTGAGCAGAAATGTATTTAGCTTTCTCAGATTTCTTGTCACTCATCATCTTCAGACTGCAGCATTGCTGCAGTGTTGCATCTGGTTTCTTAAAAGATGGCGCCAAATCCCTTTCCAGACTGGCACCTTCACTGAGTCTACATTACTAGCTCAGCCTCTCAGTAGCTCTCTCTCAAAACACATACTCTATGGCTGCAGGGATTGCTGCATTTTCTTTGTATTCTGGAAAGTTTTTATTTTTTTTGGCGGTGTGGGGAGGGGGGGAGGGCAACTCTATGCAAAATTGCAGGAAACTATTTTTTGTGGTGATCACAGAAACTGCCCTTTTTCACAGTTTTTGTGAAAATCATGAAACTTTTGATTTAAGTAGGTCCTTAACCATAAGTCATTTTCTTTCACTATCAAGTCATTTCTTGTGGTTTTTCTCTGTACCTGCTATAATTTTTTAACATCATTTTTTAAAATGACAATCCTAGACTTGGATGTAATATTCCAGTATCAGCCTCACCCACATTGTACCTAGAGGTAAAACCACTTCCCTACTATTTATTCCTGGATATATATACAACAAATAGTCTTATTAACAGTTTCTGTTATGCTTCACACTGCATGCTCATGTTAAGCTGCTTGTCTCCCCTTCACCAGGAACTTTACATCCTTTTCAGAATCCAGGTTATTGTCTTCTATTCTGGAGTATATTAACAGCATTTTGTCAACTTGAGTTGCCTTCAGGAAGAACTTTCAGATAGTAGATTAGTATGCTAACCAGCTATCCTTCCCTCAAATGTTATGGGCAGTATCCTATAAATACCTTTGGAGAGTGCTGTCTGTCTGAATGCTACAGACAGAATCAACTCCGCCTTCTTTCTGCTCATAATTCACACCTGAAGCCAGGCTTGCAGTCATGCCTGTTCCTCTAGCTCAGTAAGTGGAATTCTCATTAAGGGTCAATTCACTTAATGTTCTGCATGGGAAAAACAAGCACATTCTCTACTGTGGACCTCTCATAGTACTTCCCTTTTTCAGATAAATTGGTGGAGCAAAACACCTCCACGTTCATCCTGAGTGTATACGCTCTGCCACAGTCTTTCCCTTCATGAGGAAGCTTTCAGAATCACACAGCAATAGCAAATGGAAAGGTCCACAGTAGGGAATGGGCCATTGCTGTGTAGCTCTGAAAGCTTTCCCATACAGGGAAAGGCTGTGGCAGAGGGTATACACCCAGGACTGAATGTGGAGGTGTTTTGCTCTGTCCATTTGTCTGAAACAAGGGAAGTACTGTGTGTCACAACCCAAGGGTGTGATTTTGTGTGTGTGCGCTTCGGCATTGCTAAATGATTTCCCGCAACCAGGAGCTTTCTTTGCAGGGTGCATTTCTTAGTTGCAAA
The DNA here is from genome assembly GCF_000455745.1 of Alligator sinensis. Lineage (NCBI taxonomy): Eukaryota > Metazoa > Chordata > Crocodylia > Alligatoridae > Alligator > Alligator sinensis. The sequence goes on along the minus strand of NW_005841867.1, from coordinate 4,586,484 downwards.
GAGAAATGCACGGTGCAAAGGAGTTCCGGCCATTCGTACGCAAATTTGTGTCCCACTATTGGCCAGTTCTAAATTATTCCCACGTGGTGGCTAGCGATTGGCTTGCTAGTCGTATAAGAGGCTTGAGTGGTTTCCGCCCAAGTTGGAGAACTCCGAGGAGAACCCCCGCAAGGGGGACTCCACAACCATCTGGAGGAGGAGAACTTCACGTCTCGTGAAGATCTCTAAGCGCTGTGGAGCCTATCGAACCCAGTGCAGGCTATAGGGGTCTGATCAACCTCTGGCCTCTCCCCGTCGCCGAACGATCCCTCGACAAACCCCTTCCCTGCGCGCAAGTTCCACAGAGCCTAGCAAACTTCGTGTGAGTGTATCCAGAGCTCTCTGATTCGAGTTGTTTTCTTCGGTTGACGCGACGGGCTCGCGTGTTTAGAGCCTTCAACCGGATTGGGCTAGAGGTTCGCGTGGAAGGAACTCTTGTCCGCCTCTCTTCTTTTCTGTCTGTA
>NW_005841867.1:4558366-4584954 GCF_000455745.1 Alligator sinensis | reverse complement strand
GTTGCTACTGCCTACTATGCTCGCACCAGAACTGAACTACAGGATTTGTGCAGAGAATCAAGAATCCAACCTGAAGAAACTCTAGCTTCAGGTTAGAGCTAGAGTTAGCTCTAACTCACAGGTTAGAGCCAGTGTGGTTGGGACGTTTGGTCGTGGAACTTGGATCTGACCTGCTAAACCAGGAAGAAGCAAGCTTCTTGGTCAGACAAGCTTCGTGGAGTAGAGGACATGTCACTGACATCGACATGGTGGCGTTCAGCGTTCACTGGCCCATTCCACTGCCAGCGCTTGTTGCAGGACTGATCGGTCAGAAAGCCCACGCATGGCATGATGGACGGCCAGAACATACCGGCGCAGAGCAACTTATGCTAGCGATTATCGGAGTCTCGTACTGTGCCTGGAACCCCAGAGCATGTGCGCTGGGACTGACATCACTCCAGCGAATAAGACCATGGCCTCACCGTCATTTACAAGATCCTGGAACCGTTCCAGTGACCGTTCACAGCATAGATAGTTGTCTTGAGGTTTATGGGCGAAAGAACATCATTGTCCTCTGCATTCTGCTTAACCCAATGGTGAACCAACCCGTGAGTAATCTTCTTCGTCAGTTATCACGACTGCGTATCCTGATGGAGCCAAGATTGTCTAGTTTGGAGCCAAGATTGATAGGCTAAGCGTCCATGCCTAATTCTAGCCCGCCGGCCTGCATTCCCTGACCCGGCATGTCCGGGCTGCTGGCCACAGCCCGCCGCGCGCCCCCGAGGGCCTCGGACCGCTCCTGGCCTGCACACTGTGGATAACAGGAGATCCAAAAGGTTTTTTTTCCTTGTGGAACTCTGAACTAGACTGAAAATTAACAGTCGATAAGAGGTGATGAAATGGCCTTTCAAGTAGATGACAGAGTATGTTAATTCAATGTATACTCTGTTTTATACCCTACATATACAAGTATCAGTCTAATTTCTCTTTTGAAAATGCCTAAATAATTTGCATGCTCACCTTATGAAAATCAAGTGTATGAAGAGGACGTGTCTAACAGATTGGCTTCATATCTATATGGAGTTTGAAAATATGAATGGCATTTTTGTTGCTTTCAACAGTTTATTCTAGCTTGGCCACCTGGGACTTTACCAGCAACAGAACTAAATATTCTAAAGGTGGTTGAGATTTATCTTTACTTTTAAATACATAAAAGATAATGATGCATTAATGGAAAAAGTAGCAAGTACAGTTTAACAAAACAGGTCAAATGCAATTGTCCTTCAAGCTATGCAACAATTGTGGTGATTATGATAATAAACACTATGAAAGTGTCTTAATGAAAAGGATTCACCTCCACAAGGAGGAAAGCACTACCTTTCTGATTTTCTGTCCATATCCTACTCATCTTATCCATAACTAAGACTAATGAACACAGCCCACGAAACTCTCCACCCGCACACAGAAGGTTGGAGTCAGCTGCTATTGTGGCACCATCTCTGCTTTCTAAAGCCTCAGAGAGGACTTTCTGTAGGGTCTCAATCAAGGGGGATGATGTGAAGACTTGATGCTCTGTGTACTAGAAGAGGGTTGCCCCTTGTCAAGGGAGACCAAGGCTCTCCAATCGCTCCTCTGAGTCTTGTGGAAAGCTATCAGGCTGTTCTAGCTTTTTTATAGAGCCCACCACCAATCTCCCTTTAAAGATGGTGGCCAAAGCAGCCATGCTTCCAGGGAGTGGGATGGGGAAGGGCAGTGAGAATGCAAAGGAGTAGAGAACCCGAGTACACACCCTAGCTTTTACTGGGGATTCCTGGGTGCAAATCCCTGAGAAAACAACTGGCGAGGGAAATGGGTCCTGACACAAAATTCTGTCCTCTTCCCCTCTCCTGTTTTGAAAGGGGCAAGCTGATTGTCTATTGGGACCTGACTGTGGGAGGTGCAGAAATCCCCAGGGAAGAACTGAGCATCCTCAATACCTATTTGAGGTTTGCTCAGATGCTTCACTCTTCTCCAGACTAAAGTTTTGACATCAGGAGCAAAGCACAGGAGGGTACTCAGTACTTGACCTCTTGGAAGGCAACACCCATTTCAATACAGATATTTTACATGACAGGTATCTGTCCTGGCTTTATCAAAAGTTACAGTAAAAAAACCAGACAGGAGTCAAACAATACTTTACAGGATGAGGCTCTCATCTAGTGAAATCAGAAACACAAACTTATACTGGCTAAGAATCTGGCTCAATATACTGTTGGTAGTCTTAGATCTTATGAAACACTGTTCATTTATTGGATCTTAAAGATTTCAGTTAGAACAGGGAGGTTTTAAAAATTCATTCTATTAAACAAAAACAGATTAAAAAAAAAGAGAATTGGGAAGGGGGATGATGAAACTTCAAACAGCAGAGCTAACATATTCCTTAGACTATTTCTCCAAGCACCCAAATGGTTTAAAGGTCTATTCTCTCTGTGATTCATGCCTGTGCATAACTACCGTTGATGTGGAATCTCCAGGTGACTCGATGTGCATTCTAAACACGGCATGGTGTCAGTGCATGATCTTGAAACAAAAGAACAGACTGGGAATCACTCTTTGAGGTTTGGAAGACTCTTTTGCTTAATATCTAGATTTTAGCTTACCAGAGCACCTGACTTGAACAGTAGAACTGTCACCAGATATCTTTGATTTTCTTTGAGCTCAGTAAATATTTGTAGGTCTGGCTGAGAGTGAGATTTCTAAGTTTGTGGCCCAATCCTGCAAGATCCCTCATACAGGGAAAACATATGAAGGTATACACTGTCTCCAGCAGGAAGTGAGGTGCCCAGCACATCATGGAAGACAAACACCACCACTCAGAACAGAGAATCTGTGCTCTGGCCATAACACAGTCACTGAACAGTTAACACACAGATCTCTACTATTGTCTCTACTGAAGCATTTTTCCATCTACAATTGACTCACTCTGGCTACTCAATCCTGAATAAGTTTTCTCATCATCTCTGCATAGTTACAGTAAAGGCAATCATAAAGACAGCTGCAATTAGCATGTGAGAAATAGAGGCTTAGCAGAAATAGCAGGTTAACATAACTATGACCAAGAAATGATGTGATGGAGGTGTCAGTAATGACTCCATAATTCTGGGCTGCCTTGAAACTAGCACTTAAAGCAGTCTCAAGCCTTGTTTTTTTCAGACTTGAAAGTTGGAATTTACTCTCCATATTTAGCACAGTAATTTTTTTATTGGACGCATTTTCTATCTTTTTCAGGGAAAATACTTGCTGATGATCGCAAAAGAAAACATTGTAGAATGCCGGCTTCATATGCACAAACAGTGTTTATAACTCAAATATAGGCCATTTTGAAAATATAACAAGAAAATACAGTCAGATCCTGGGTTAATATAAACCATCATAGCTCTATCACTATCAGTGGGAATTAATTTGTGCCACCTGTGTATCTGGCTCTATTTGATAGTCTTCACACCTCTCAGCTTTCCACAGCTGACTGTCTTACCATCTGTCGTCTATCATATTGCTTCTAGTCTAAAGAACAAGGCTGGGAAGCAAAAGGCCTGGTCAGACATGGAATCCAAGGGGGCCATGGGCAGAATGACTGGATATGGAGAGAAGAATAAGAGCATAAGAACAAGAGTGAGTGAGGCCTGCAGGCCTGCAGTTGTGTGTAACCCTTCTGCCAAGCAAGAGTCAGCAGCAACAAGGACTGGGTTCAAATTCTGGGTACCCAATAAGTCTTTAGTGCGGCTCAAGCCCCCACCCAGAAATCTAGGATCACTGACTTTGGGTGGGATGTCCCACGTAAACCAAACCCTCTCCTTGCAAGCAGTGTAAACACAAAGGATAGATTTATTACAGAAAATAAAAGCAAGGGAAACCAAGGAAAACACCAAAAGCAGTTTAAAACAACATCAACTACAAGGCATAGTCTATAGGTTGCACCCTCTTGGGGAGGCTTCACCCATGCTCAGGCATTCTGGGACTTGGGGGCTCCCCAAAGGGTTGTCCCAGGGGCCTGCACCCCTATACCTGCCCTTCAGCCATGGGCTGGAGAGGGGGGGCCACACTGGAGAGTCCTATGAGCTACTCCTTGGGGTTTGCTACACTAAAGGAGCTGCGAGAGGTCCTTCTATGTTGCAAGGGCCCCTCATTGCTCCCTGCAAAGCTTCACGATTCTGATCTCCACTTCCACATGGTGGCTTTGAGGGGTTAACTGCAGTGTTCATCAGAACACCGCACCCCAAAATCCCTAGTACTAATCCCCAGCTCTACTGGGGCAGAAAACTGCAAAAGAACTAATGAAGGGGTCAGACCTATTGCACTGGGTCTGAATTGGGCAAATAAAGACAGCCAGGCCTTCTGCGTTGGGCCTGGACTAGGCCACAAAAGATAGCCAGGCCATTCTGTGCTGGGCCTGGACTAGGGAACAAAATGTGCAAGGCTCCTCACTCTGACCCAAACCATGCCAGGCACCATCCAGACCCAAATCTGCCAGCTATACTCAGGGTACGAATTAAGGGAGAGCTTGGGGGCACTGGGCCCTCCCATAAAAGATGAGAGCTCCCCTCTAAGATTTGAAAATCATAACCTGGGGGGGCTCCAATCAGATTGCTCCTTCACTTAGGTGGACTTGTTAATCAATGGATCAGTTTAATTTTTTTGAAGACTCCACCCCCCCCCCCCCCCCCCCCAAAAGTCAAAGTGTAATATACTGCCAGGCTCCAAACCTGGTCCACATGCTCCCGGGATTAATACCCCCATGCTACTATCCCACTCAAGGCCTTAAAACTGACCCAAATTTGCCAGGCTTTTAATCCTGACCAAAATTGCCAGTGAAACATCAGCTGGGGTTCAACCACACAGCTAGGCTGAAAGAAAAGAAGTTGCAACAGCAACAAACATGCCAGGCCCTCACCTCTGGCCCAGATCATGCCAGGCTTTTTATCCTGGCCCAAATCTGCCAGAAAAATTTCCAGGCTTCAACCCTGGTCAGCATGCTCCAGGGATTAATACCCCCACAATATTATCCCACTCAAAGGCCAGGAAAACAAAAGGGGAAAAAGAGAGAGAGAATAGGGGTCTCAAACCCTGGCACCAACTTTCTTTCCCTGTACCTAAGCCTTTCCCTTCACATAGCTTCAGCTGGCTTCTCCAATGAAGGGAGGGGTGGGGAAGGGGGAGACCCCAGTTCTGGCTCCCAGGTCAGCTATTTTCTTTCTTTTAAGGAAAATTTTTCATGTCCCAAGTCAAATCAGCGAAATCAATTCCAAATCCATGAGTCATTCAAGAACCATATGTGGCCCTGCTCCAGCAAGCATCCTCCACCCCTGCCTGGGGCTTCAGATGCTTCCAAATTCTTTGGCCGGCTTCCTACATGCAAGCCCAAGCCTGGAGAATTGGGGTTTGGTTGTCCCAGAGTTTCACTTGCCCTCAGCCATATGACCACAGGAGCAAGCTAGGGAGGAGTCTCCAATTTCCATAAAGTCAGTGTATAGCCAAGATCTTCCCACTGGAAGTGATGGGCTGTACTAATGTTTGCCCAACCTGGCAGGGGAAATACCATGACCACCAAGGTGGTTTTCTTACTGGCTGGGGAAAACCACAAACATGGCAGGGGGTAGTACCCTGACCAAGGTAATGCATAGTTAGCCTCCCACTTTCACTTTGAGTGGGAAGATCTTGGCTATACACTAACTTTATAGCTCCCAGGTGCTTTTCAGCTCTCAGCAGTCCCAGGAAAAAAAGCAACTTGAGTTTTAATTGAGATGTTTCTATATACCTGGCGCGACATCACCCAAGCTTTTCCAATCAGGGCTTGCCCTGCCCCCAGCTTTTCTCTCAGCCAATTAATTTAAAAAGAACACTGATCAGTTTAATCAATCAGGCTAGGCATCTGATTTCCCCTGCTTAGGTGCCTAACTCCCATGCTCTTTTATTTACACTAAACAGCAGTGGTACCCCTAGACAACAGGCCTAACAAAAGCCACAGGTATCTAAATACTGCCTATGTGCAGTATCTCCTGTCTCTTTCCAGCTTACTCAAGCAGGAAAGAAAAAACAAGACACTCAAATATAGAAAACATGGTATATACGGCACAGCAAATATATATATATATATACACAAACACAATCATATTTAATTAAAACCATATACAACAACACACTTTGCAATACATAATGGCTTTTATATTTTGTGTAAGTTACACATTTAGAGGAATGGAAAAACAGTGTTGAGATTAACTTGGACATATGGTTGGTTTCACGGGGAGAGGAAAAGGACTGCACTAAAGGAAGAAGGGGCATGTGTAGGCCTAAGGCTGTGCAGGAAGCCTGAGATAGAGGGAAATCCTTTATCTGATTATTGAGAAGCAAGGTTTATTTGGTAATACATTTGACTGGACAAACTATATAGCTGGGAGAGATGCTGACAAATTTCTGGGCACAAAATGCCCTTTTTATGTTTGTTGAGGCAGCAATCTTTGAAAGGCTCTCCTTACTATAATTGTGTGACTTTTTTTTTTGTCCAAAACCATTTTATCACTGAAATACGCAGATTTAGATTCACTGAAATATGTCATAATTCCCTGTTGAATTTTCTGAGTTGTCACACTTCAAGAAAAACAATACAAACACTTAAAACAAATGTTTTGATTTTTCAATTTAAAGCAATATTCATTTAAATATTTCTTAAATTTTAGTTAAAAAGAAGGAAAAAACTTCAAAAAATGAAATGGCATTTAATTCAATGCAAAATGAATGTCCCCTTTTCCCTGCCCAAGTTTTTGGTTCATCAGCATTTTTTTAAATTGTGCTTTGGATCAAGCCACAGTATTTTTTTCCCCAGATTTTTTGATAATGTAAGTAAAAAACCTAAGATATTTTCTCAGATTCGTTCCTGTCATTGTTGTTTCAGAAGCCTGCATCCTAAGCTCCTAGAACACTTTGCTATTCTCCCACTCATCCCTATATAACCACATGGCCATGTGTATTCTTAAACTTTAGTCATATATAATATAGAAACACATGTAGATGTCATCTCTGATTTCTAAATAGAATCCCAAATCGTTTTATAATACTCCCTTAATACAGGCAAGACATTAATACACCACAGAAAACATCCCACAGCCACCATTTGCCTTCTGATTATCATACTTCATTCATATATGCTAGACCACATGCAGAACTACTTCCAATGTAATTTATTACATTGTTAATTTATTGCATTCTGCTATGCTGGCAGAATCTCCATGGGCAGGGCACACTCAGCTGGGTAGATGAGATGGGGCCACAGGTGGGTGGGGAACTGTGTCCAGGAGTGAGATTGGTGGATGGGGCTGGGATTGCAGGGTGGTGACAGTGTCAGGCTGGGGCCTTGGGGGCAGAGTTGTGATCTGCTCCCCATACATCTCTACCACAGGCACTGGTTCCACAAGTAGGAATAGATGGTGAGTAGATCTCTGCCCTGAGCCCCAGCCCTATGCTGTCACTGCCTCATGATCCTGGCCCCGGCTCTCCCTGCCTGTCCCACTCATAGGCACCACTACCCATCTGACCATGGCCTCATCCTGTCCATCCAGCTGAGTGCATCCTGCCCATGGGGATCCCAAACCAGTATCCATGGAGAGTTTGTCCACCCACCCACTCTGTCTGGGTCCTCCAGCAGTGCGTGTGGAGCGGACTGGCTAGGGTGCACAGGCAGCAGGGCTGGGATCGGTGGCAATGGAGACATTGCAGTGGCTGCCAGGTAGAGCGAGCTGTTGTCATGGGGTCTGCCGGGAAGCTGAGTCTGCCTGCTGTGCTGCTTCTGCCCCAGCAGTGGGACTGGCTGCGCATGCCACAGCTCAGGCTACCCCCCACACTTGGGCTGGGCAGGGCTCAGGAACCTGCCATGGGCTGAAAAGAATCTCTTGGTGGGCTGGAGCCGGGCCATCGGCCGTATTTTGCCCACCCCTGATGTAGATAGAATTCATGCCAAGGTTATCTGGGAAACTCTCAAATGCATTATTTTGAGAAGAAAACATAATTTTAAAATTGTCTATATACCTAGGAACACTGTGCATGAAAATAGGCAGGCTTTGCTTTGGTATTTATAAGCTCCTATGATTTTATTTCTTATAGTACTTGTAAATGGAATCCCACCTCTGGCAGCACATCTAATTCCTACAGAAATGACTATGCAGTCAGTGAAGATCATGACCTTAGGTGTAGAAGAAGCAGCAAAGGATGAAATAACTCATAGAAATCTTGTGCAAACAGCAGTGGTGATTAAATACCACTCTCCTACATGAGTGACTATTTTCTGGAATTAAAAATTCTTAATTTCCTGTCAGTCATTTCTTCATTTAAGCCTAGATTATTCCTTTTCTGGCATTTTTGTCGCCTAAGGAAAATTTCCGCCTAAGGATTTTGTGCCTAAGGATAATGTCCACAAAAAAGCCTCTGGTCTCCACACTCAATAGCCAACTCTTTGCTTCCCTGGACAGCATGAGATGGAAAAATCTCCTGCATGGGTAACTGATGCCACCTTAGGTGGGGCACATGCCCCCCTCCCATGGCCAATCTCCCCAGGGTGGGGGGGGGGGTCCCCTCTGGCGGATCACGAGGCAGCCAATCACTGCAGCCACTTCCAGGAGCACCACTCCCCAGCTGGTGCTCACAGGGGAGGCACTGGTGCTCCCGCCTGCCGCCCTGCCCGTCGCCTAAGTGGCAAGTGCGCCCAGTCAAGGGATGAACTGGCACTCTTAGAGGGTGCACATGCATCCCCATGCACCCCCTGCACATCACCACTGGCCTCCTGGAGTCTTCCTTAACCATAATTGCCCCTGAAACACTCCTTTCTAGTTTCCAACTCTGCCCCCCCACCCAGGAAATTAAGTCCAGTCACATTAAGCAGGAGTCTAATTTCTTTTGATCATTTTAGGTCACTCATCTGCCCCTGAGTAACCTCTGTCTCATTGCACTTTTCGCATGCCAAGGTTCCAAATGAAAGACTTGCAGAACTCTATGGGAGAGCTGTAAAAACTCTCAGGAAACACCTGATCATGCCCATGAACCACCTTGTTAAGGTGGAGGGACTTGGAAAATTAATTCCTCAAGAAGCATGGTGGAAGTCTAAGAGGTTGCCAGCATACTAGCAATTGTGAAACACATAAAGCAAGTTATTTTGCCTTGAAAGTCCTTATAAAGGATGTATGCAACAAAATTTTCCATATGGAAATGGAATATACCTATTTTGCAAATCGGATTGGAAGAGTAGAATCCAGACATAAATAATATGTCAGCCTGGTTTCCTGGTATGAATTCAGACAAATATGTTTAACCAAACATGGATGCTTCATAGGGTGTTTTTGTGGTTAGTCCAATTGCTTTCATTATACTTTTATATTAACAATGTGTCTGCTCACCATGTGCAATAAAACAATTTCTGAGGCTTAGCCTCAGAACATGAGGCTTATTCACCATCACGGATAATAGCATTGCTTGTTTGCACTGTTCTTATTGAACTTTCTAAATATATGTCATTTTCCTTTTCATTCTAGGAGTGATTGTACATTGCAGCAATTACAGACAAACCCTTCCAGACAGTTTGAAGACCAAAACTTTCTTTGTGTGGAAGTCCAAAGGCAATTATTGGCATTAGAGTTTAAGAGAAGCATTCCATCTCCCTGATGCAACAGTAGCTTTCTGTGGCATGTTAAATAAAGCAATTTGCCCTGTAGGAGACTACAGTGCATGCAGAGCTGTAATAAAAAAATTCCCCCAGCCACTCTAAAGGCAAATCAGCTTCTTCTTCAAAAAGATACAAAACGTGTTCTGGCACCATTTTAAATCTTGAGACACCAACAATCTTTAACCTTTGCTTTTACTTTGCTGCCATTTTATATATTGTTCCAAAACCTAGACTGCATAAAAGCACAGACATGCTAATTATCAGTCAAGCAGTCACAATTTAACCAAATTCAGTTCATAATAATATAAAATGACAGAGCATTCAGTCCCTTTTCAAAAGCATGCCAAAATGTTGGATAAATAAATGCACCCCGATTAGAGCATATTGATAGCAACTTCCAATTAAGAGGAGAAGGAAAATATAGTTTTGTAGATACAATGCAACAGGACTTGGACTTAAGAGACCTGGGATCTAGTTCTATTTCCGTCAAGGACTTCTATTTCATTCCAGTCGAATCACTTAATTGCTCCATGTCTCAGTTTCCCCATTCATAAAAAGATGGTAATCCTATTTTACTTCAAGAGAGGAGTGTTTAGAGTTGGGTAAAAAACACAAACAATAACACTCTGGATAAACTATTACAAAGACCATTAATCAACCAAATTATTCATTGAATGTACTTGTGAATTATTTGTAAGGTTCTATAAGATGGGTGAATGATGAAAAGGGGAAAAAATCAAATACATTTATCCCAGAATATTTCAGAAAGCCTCAAATACCCTATTTTACAATTTAACATTGTAGAGTGCTTTCTGATACTCAAATGGGAGATACTATGGGCCAGATTCCAAGCCTGTGTAAACTGGTACTGTGCAACTGAAGTCATTCTACACAAGCTGAGACTTTGTTCTCGTAACAAAACTACAGAAACAACTATTGTTGTAATAACTGTACGGAAACCTATACACATGGTGTATACTGCACCTATATAGGAGCGGGGAGGCTATTCTGATGCTCTGGAATTCCAGTGTGTTGGAGCAGACTCGATTAATTGACTCTGCTGAAGCGTGGCTATTACCGTGCTCCAGCAGCTTCCTGCATCTGGTGTATCAGCATCCCCATGCTTTAAAATGGCAGCTTGAATTAAAGCTCATCGAATGAGCTTTGGGGTGCAGCCAGAAGTGCAGCTCCCAGCTGTAACTGAGAATGATATCTGTTACCCCAGACCGAACAGAAGTTCACTTGTGGTTCCAAGAGGGAGGGGACTCTAGCTGGGGCTGGGAGCCTGCAGCCATGTTCCCATAGCAATGGCCAGGGCTGTCTGCCAGTGTTTGCTGTTTTCAGAGTGGGGAAGGGTAGTGGAGGGAGCTTGGGGTGGGATGGGGGAGGCCCAAATATACCCCCCCTCCCTCTGGGGATGCTGAAAAAACCCAGACTGAACTCCCTCCACTCCCTTTCCCCCCTCCCATTCCGAAAACAGTGACAGGCTGTCAGCTCTGCAGACACAAGTTACAAAAGTCATCACATTTTGAAACATCTTTATCTGATACCTCATTCAATGAGGGGTCAGATTTTCACTCAATCCACCATTTTTAAGCTGTCTGCAGTGGTGAACTTGTGTTTGGTCACAACTATAAACTGCTTTCTGTGGGTAGATAGGGTTGAAAATTATCACTTCTGTCTGCACCTTTAGTTTGAGCACCCCCACCACCATTTTTTAAGCACAGGGGCACTGATACACAAGAGGCAGCTGCACTTTAATTAGAGCAGCTCTCAAAGGCACTCTAATTAAAGCACCACCTCCCCACCCCAAGTGCCAGCAAAAAGAGCAAAATGTATGCATTCAGTAAAATTTACAAATGATTGTGATCAGCAAAAAACTGAAAAGAAGCAACACTATTAAGATATTAGAACAAATTCATGGCTGGTGGCTGTGACAGTTTCTATCAGCAGAGGAACTGTTCCAAGAACTATATCAAGTTTTACAAAGACACTTGCCTTAACAACTGCATTATAATAAAGAAGAAGAGTAACAATAATACTTTCCTCTGATCTAAATCATCCTGAAAGATCCCAGAATTCCTGCTTCCCTCCTCCTCCACCCTCTCTTCCCTCAAAGTACAAGTCAGTTACTGACTGGTGACATTCTCATCTTGACCATGGACCACCGCCTCATTATCCATTTGGGCCAACCATATGCTGTCAGTGAAAGTAAGCAATATTTGATCTGGGCCATGTAGAGGACGGTTTTAGATCCTGTCTAAACCAGGAATTTAGTCACCTATGTGATTACATTGCTGTAAAGCCCTAGGCTAAGCAATTTGCATTGTCACAGAACAGTTTCTACCTATATAAAAAATTCAGCCAAATACTTCAGTTTAATAGGCCAGAACCAGAAATTCTGCTTGAAGCATCTGGGAGATATGCCTGTTGGTGTCAGAAAATGAGGGCATTCACACTGCCCTATCTATATATAGATATATATATATATCTATATATAAGCAAGCCCTCCCCTCCCTTTCTCTGCTACCCTGTGAATTCAACCTCGTGCACATGTGTTAATGGGGTCTACTAAAATATTGTGTAGACACCCACTGAAGAGCACTGAGCGCTGGATTTGTAGAACTCATGAAATTCTGCAAAAACTCACTCCAAACTGCAACACTGCAGTGTGGGCAGCATGTTAACATGTGACAGGTTGGTAGGAGGATATCTTTTAAATGCTTTCAGTCAGACTGTTATGAGTTTTACCAGACCTCAGATATTCTTTCAGATGGCCAGTCTGAGTCAGAACACTAATTTTAGTACAATAGAGAGGATCACCAGGACAGGATCTGAACACAGAAACATGGCCACTTGTAAGAAATAACCAGAATATTTAATTCAGCTCCATCAAGAAAAAGTTAGTTTATACTCTTGCTATCAGCACACTTGAAATCCCATTACATTATCTACAAGCCTAGATTAAACAGATTAACAGCAAGTACTGACAAAATGCTCTGCAGTTAGCCCTCAAGAATTGCACCTTAAAAACCTTTCATCTTTTAGGCTAGGGCTTTGACAGAATTGGTCTGTTTTCAGATATGGCAATGACCCATCACAGAGCAAAAGGGCATATCCCAAGAAAATATTATTGGAAAGTTTAAAGGGTAATCTAAAAGTTGTTTATTTTTTATATACACTTTCTGTGTCTATGAAATTCTTCACGGTCCCATTATACACCCCACAAATGACTCATCATAATGATTTATTTAAAAAATATAGCCTCAGTATCCCTTATTTCTGAATGGCCTATAACAACAAATCAGCATAGGGGGAAACTAAAGTAAATTCTCTGCAGAATACCAGGTTTAGGTTAATATTCCTGAGAAGTGACAATAATACAGAGCAAAAAAAGGATACAACTTCTGAGGCAGGGACTCTCCCTTTCTGTATATGCTCGTAACAAGTGCCTAGCACAATGAATCCTCCATGTCAACAATGATCTTTCAGAATTACTGTACTGTAGTACAAATAATAATTTTCTGAATTGTGGAAAATCTTATGTTATCCTTAAAAGCTAAGTAAAAAAAACTTGAAGTCAACAATACTTAGTTTAATTCTGTCTCATAAGGAAAGGAAAGATTGTTATCTTCTACAATTAGCCACAAATAAGCTATTACAGGGGTTTTCAATCTTTTTGGATCAGTGTACCCCTGGCGGCTGGACGCGGAGCAGGTGGGAGGGAGGGGAGTAGCATGTGGCCAAATATGTGCGACCATCCCTCACCCTCATGTTCAGCTGGGCGGGTGGCACCTGCGTGGCAGCGCAGGATAGTGTATGGTGGCACTCCATCCCCACCCGCCCACATATACCTACTAGGGCCTTCTCAAGTACCTAGGGGGTTGACAACCCCTGAGCTATTATGTAGGGTCTGATCCTGCAACACATTCATTTGAATTGTCCTTATTCCCAAGAGCAGACTCACTGAAGTTAATAGAACTACTCATATGAGTAAATTGTTTCTAACATGAGAAATGAACACAGAATCAGGTCTACTGTGGTTTAACATGACCTATCAGCTGATCACCAGTTATGCTGCAAAGCAGATCATTGACACGATTACAATTTATCTGCCCCTTCAAAGCCAGTTTGACTGCACATAAGCCCTTCATTCAGAGTGTAGAAAAAATACATTAGGGGAACAATATGGCATACTGTACAACAAGGATTTTCCTGCACTCTGTTCTCTGTAGCTCACCAGTCAAAACCACTTCTTTTTATTCCTGTTCCCCAGGGTGTTACATGGAGACACCAATCTTGAGACGGATTAACTGTGGCTCTTTCATCAAGTGGAACTTGTCTTCACTATTCCTCTGGAACAGAAAAGACATGCTATCACCCTTCTACTTTAAAAGAAAAATGCATTCTACCTGCATTCTGCATTCAATTCTAAAGTTTAGCTTGTATGGATTAAGCTTTGCAAGATAGAGGATAAGCCTCTTTTAAAATACCCTATTGAAGAAAAAAGAGGGAGAGAGGTTTAAGATATTCTTACTGGATCTGTATCAGTTTTAAGAGTAAACACTCCTCTTTAATTCTCATTCAATCATCATATTAAATTTCTACATGCAAGTTTACAGCTGTAGTCAGAAAAAAAGTTCATAAAAGTGACTGTGCAGTGTTCCGCATTTTTCTTCCAAAGACTTCCATATCAGCTTGGCTTTCTTTGCAATACCAAATTATTTTTTTTATAGCAACTGCTTTTTCAGGATGCCTTAATCCTGAGTGCATAGCTTGAGTTACCTCAATGGATTTTAAGTTTCAGAAGATAGGTAGTCAGTACTTTCTGTAAATCATATCCCTTTACAGAAAGTACTGACTACTGAATTCAGCACCTAGAAATTGTTTCAGCCAAAATCACTAGTTACTTCTGAAAATCTTGGAGTAAGGGCACAATCTTTCCAGGTCCTGCAAGTGCTGCACTTTCACTGACCTAAAAGGGAATTAAGGATGTAAGCTTTAGTTCCACTAACAACATTGTCAACTTACCCTGAGATCAGAAAAACAAGCCAGACCCTTTTTCTTCTGGGATTCATCTTGACTGAAATCAGTCTCAAACTTATCCTTGCTTTTAAGGGAATGAGGGCTGGGCCCTTTGCCTGTGATCTCCCTGCCAGCAAGAAAGGACCTGCACTCAGACACACAGCAATGAAGTGTGAGGTAGCCCTACCGGCTTTTCCATAAGGGCTTTGACCCTGCAGCACTACTGATAATCAGTACAACTGATGAGTCAATAGGACTTGATGGCACCAGACAGACCGGCTAAGGTGGTGATGTCATTTTACTTTTGCTCCATTACTCCTTCCCTGGTCCTCTTGCTCAATACATTTGTATCACCTAATAACAATTACAATGGGTAACTTCCCCCAGGTAATGCTTTAGAAATAGCCTGGTTTAGGAAAATAAAATACCATACTGATGCAACATAATTAAATGGAAATCCTTATCTTGGTTGTTAAAGTTTTCATCATTTTTCAGATTATCCTACAATGGTAACCATGGTTTTCAGCCTGAGGGATAGCCAGGACTTTGGGGCAAATTTTCTTTCTTGTTCTGCTGCTTTTGTGCTACTCAGGTGGAACAAAATGAGAAATGCCACCTAGGTTAACCATATTTCCAATATCAAAAAAGGACATCTGTGGTGGGGGGGCATATGATTGTGGGGCGGGAGGCAGTGATATGCCCATGCCCTGCCTCTGCCCCTTACTCCTAAGCCCCTGTCCCCCTAGCCCTGCCAGTGCCCCTCACTCCCGACTCACAACCCCCTACTCCCCCAGCCCTGCTGGTGCCCCTCACTCCCAACCTGAAACCCCCCTGCCCCCTAGCACTTCCAGTGCCGCTCACTCCCGATCCACAGCCCCCTGCTCCCCCAGCCCTGTCAGTGCCTGCACTCTGGACCCACAACCCCCTGCCCCCCCCAGTCCTGCCAGTTGCATTCATTCCCAACCCACAGCCCCGTGCCCCACCAGACCTGTTGCCCCCACAGCGCCCATGCACACATGCTTGCATGTGTGCACGCGCGCACGCGCACACACACACACACACAGTCTCTTACCTGGGAGCAGCTTGCCAGGGCCTGCATGTGGACCACGTGACCCCTGACAGCCAGTCACCTTGCCCATTGCTCCCAGCCCCAAGCAGCCAAGCTGCTAGTCCCCAGGAATGTAGAGGCAAATCAAAAGCCCAGAAATTTGCTCAAATTTTAAAAACCTGCCAGGACAGGGCGCCAAAAAAGAGGACATGTCCAGCAAAACCTGGACATATGGTAACCCAACCAGGCATATACCTCTTCATGGGACAGAGGGCCCAGTAGGCATCTAAGTGGTTTATTTCATGCAGCTCCTGATGCAGAGGGGTATGTCAGGCACAGGAGATGAGTGCACATGCAGCAGTCTGGTGATCTCTAATCGGTGGATGGTAGCTAATTGGGAATGGGGGGTTGTGGGGACAGAGGTGGGCATGGGGGAATCAAGGGGCCATAATAGGCTGTGGGGTTTTCAGCTTCTTCTGGGTGGGTGCATTGAGGCAGAGAGCTAATCACTTTACTACTCACTGTAGTAATCTCAGGCAGAACCTGTCAAGAGCTCCCACTGCCCAAGAATGTAGAAGGCAATGGAGCACTCCAAATTAACCTTTTTCTCTCTCCTGTGATACAGCAAGGACCACTCAGAGCCCTCCTAGTTTATACCGGAGGTGCAGGGCAGGAGCTGGGAGGTAATGCCCTTCAGTATCTCCCTTAGTCAAGTGCCTCAAGCTAACCACCCCAGGGTGCAGCTCACAGGACATATTTTCAATTTGTGTAGACAAGATCCTTGCATTTGGAGGCATCTGTAGACTCCCGCATGGGGTCAGCCTGCCATCTGGCTGATCATGGTATCTCTTTGAGCTTTCCCCCTATCTTGCTCCTCTGGCCTTTTGGCTAGGGGCAAGGGAGACTAGGAGGTATCTGAAATCCAAAGTCTCCAGGCTTGGAGCTTGCATGTAGGATTCCTGCCATGGATTTGGGAGTATCTGAAGCCCCAGACTGACGAGCTGGGGAGATAGGATACTTGCCAGTGGTAGCGCCACACAGACTTGACCAATTGAAGTCTGCTTAGTCACAATTTGGAACTTAATTTGGAACTGATTTGGCCCTGGAAACAAAATGTAATAATAAAAAGGACATATTTTCAGTTCATCCACACATCTACATCTTTTGATTTCAAAGAGAACACCTTTCAGCAAGAGCCACAAAGGAACTTGGGTGTTGCAATACCTGCCATCTAGTGGCATCTCCAGCACTTCGTGGATTCACCAAAGCCAGCATGCCAAGGAGGATGGCAGCTGAATTAATCAATACGAATTCTGATGTGAGGTGTGTTTGAAGCCCACTGCTCTCAGAGGCTTCAGTGTTGCACTCTGGGCCATACAGAGATGCCTGTCTTCAATCAAGATTCTCTGTCCTGGACTCTCTGCAATTAAGTATCTAAGTCATCCCTTTCTCATATCACATGAGTAAAGAAAGAGGAGCTAGCTATATTTTATCCATTAGGTAGGTGGCTAGAGCACTCACCCAGGATGTGGGAGACCAAGATTCCTATATCTTTTCTAGGTGAAGAAATTTGAACCTGCACTTCCCACACAGCTAGTCTAACTATTCCACTAGAAGGTATTCTTGGACAGCGTGTTTTCAACCACTAGCTATGTTCTGAGAACACCTACAGATTTGACCCCATCAAAGGATTCAGATGCCTAAGACCAAGGGAATGATCTATACAACTGCCTGCATAGAAGCCTAAGTTTTAACCAGAACCTAACATTCTGTTGTTATGCATGCCCCAAACTGCCGTCATCTTCAGAGCTGAGTATCTGGGCTCCCATTTCCTGCCTAAACTCATATGGGTTTCATAACCTAGGTGTGCCTCACCCCACATCCCCTCAGGAGCATGTCTGACATGTTCCAAAAAACACTGAAGCACAGCACACACAGCATACACAGCCACTTCCATTCAAGAACATGCTACTGCTGGAGGAAGTGTTGATGCCACTAACCTTTCATATAAAGTGGCCATGTCTATCCAAGTCCTCGATGTTTATAATTTAACTTTTTTATGGTCCTGCATATGGCCTATTACTGATGGTTGCAGGCTACGTTACTGATCCTGAGTCGGGAAGCACCACCTGTTTAACATCACGGTTGGTGTATGGAAGGGGTGTAGGAGAGGTGGATCCCCAAGGAATACGTCAAAAGAAGAAACCCCTCCCTCAAAGGGAAGGAGACCTTCTATTATTGGAACCTCCCTCTTCATATATTTATTTCCTTGATCAAGTCATGGCGGGTGAACGGAGAGGGACTTTGTTTCCTCCCTTTTTGGTAAAACCCAGGAGGGTCACAGTACTCTCAACTACTTTTGAAACTGGCCCACTGTATAGCAAGAAATGCAATATTCAGTGGCTGGAGAGAGTAAGCAAGAGGGAGCACAGCTCTGCAGCCTAGTGATGATGGCACTACCCTGGGAAGGGGGAGTACTGAATTCTGTTCTTTGCTCCCAACTTTGTTTATATATTTTATCCAATGACTCTTTAATACAAAGTGCATAAGCAGTCCCTGGGGCCAATGACTCATAGCTTAAAAATCACAAGATGTGTTTCCTGAGCCTTTATGTTGCACATGCACCATGTTCCCAAACATTTCTCAGGAGGGTTCAAAACTTATCTAAAAAAAGGAAAAAAGAATTTGAATGCTGAGACTGAAGCAGCATTTTAAAAAAAGCTCCCACATTTCATAAGGCTCATGAAAAAACCACAAAAGCTGGCAACACTGCTGTCAGTCCCAAAATGGGAGATGGAAAGATCCAAATGTTTCTTTCTGGTTGCATGGTTAGCAATTTAGGCTTCACTTGGCTAAGTACGTACAGTTACAAAGCCCAAGGCTGAGTCAATTCAATCTTCACAGGTATCTAAATTGTGTAGATTGAACTGATAAGCAAGTGAACAAACAATCACTTTTGATTCTGGAAATGCAGTCACATGCCTGCAGTGACTCAGCCAAGAAGCCAGGAGTGCTAGAGCACACCTCCCTGCTCAACTACAGCAAACATCTTGGGCCAAAGCTAGCCCACCCTGGTAGGGTGGGGGGAGATTGTGGGGAATATTGGAGGGCCTGTGAGTTAACTTGAATCTGGAGGAGATCTGAAACAGAAGTTCAATAAACTGATTTAACCTATATAAGCTAAGTCTGATGTTACATCCATCCAGGTTTATCTTAAATTGGTTGTGAAAGGGGCAGTGAAAGCCCCTCTAAGGGGCCCCAGACCCCCCACCCCATGCACCCTGGGACTCACCCTAGGGATCCTGGAGAGTGGCAGCCGGGAGGAAGTGTGAGCAGTGCTCCCGCAGTTCTGGAGCTGCCTGCAACTGCGGATCAGTGAGGGAAGGGGGTGGAGCCTCCGGAAACTGCGGGCTGCTCAAACGGTAACTGGAAAAACAGCTAGGTGGTGAACAGAGGGAGAAGAGGACTCCAATCCAGAGATGTGGGGGAAGGGAGAAGAGGACGCTAACCCAGAGACACTGGGGAAGGGAGAAGAGGACACTGACCCAGAGATGCTGGGGAAGGAGGAAGAGGAGGACACCAACCTAGAGATGCTGCTGGAGGAAGAAGAGAGCAGCGATCCAGGGATGCCAGTGGAGGGAAGGATAGACAGTGACTGGAGATGCAAGCAGCCAGGAGGAAGATTACCCAGTTGCAGGCTAGAGAGGGAAAGCTGAGGGCCTGACCACAGGAGGTGGGAGGCACCAGCAGGAGCAGGTACCCCATATGGGGGGCACAGCAGGGGGGCACGAGCAACCCAGCATGGGAACCACGCACTCTCCCAAGACAGGGAAGACTGGGAGTGACTCCAGGTTAGCCGGGGGCCAGTGCCGGCCAAACTGAGGAGTCAGACCAGAGTGGGGCACGGAACAGCAGTCCATCCCCCTAGTCGCCTGGGGCGCAGTGACACGTGGGTCCCTCATCCATTCCTCCAAGTTCCTCCTTTACTTTGGATTCTGAGAAGGGCACTGGGAGGTGAGATCCCAGGGGATACCCTCCGGTAAAAACCCAGGTGTTAAATTTTGTTGAAGGCCCTGGCTGGCTCAAGACAGGGCCAGCTTAGATACACTAGTTTGCCTGAAGCCAAGGAACCGGCTACAGGGAAGGGCAGACTCACCAGGAAAACCCGGCCCAAATTAGGGGCGGGCAAGCCAGGCAAGGAGGAAAAGCCATCCAAGGGGACACCGGCAGAAGATAATATCCATCCCGGCCGTGGATGTGGTAAGCATGGGGTAAAGGGGTGGTTTGGAGCCCCACGAAGCAAGAATGGGGACTGAAGCGTCTTCATCCTCAGGGGGGGAGCCACCTGATGGGAACTGCCTCCCCAACTAGAACATCAAAGTCATGGCAGGTGACTAAGTGCAGCACCCATACCACCCCGGTGGCATCTGCGCTCAAACCCCACCCTGACGTCCCTTGGGAGCAAGGCACCCAATAAGAGAAGGCCGAAGCCATACAACGCCTTTAAGTGACACTGGTTTTGGCCATTTTGAAAGCAGTTTATGTGCACTGAACTTCCGTTGTGTTACAGATTTGAACCAATTTCCAATCACTTATACTGGTTTATATGTAATTTCTGCCCCTGGCCTTTGTGATAATCTTTATTCTTATTTTAATTTTCCCTTCTTATTTTCCAGGAGTGAAATTCCATCAGACTTTTCTCTTCCTTGGAGTAATTCTAATTTTATTTAACCAGACCAATTTTACATTCCTGAATAAAAGATGTATCATTTCATTGGCTTTGAAAACCACCCCACTTCTCCAGGTCTTGCGCTGTTCCAGGTAATATTACCAGCAGGCAGTGGCATAACTAGAGGTGGACAAACCCAGATATTGATTTTAAGGGGCTCAAGAAAAGCAGCTGCTTTTCAGGGCATAAAAACTGCTTGTTATTCTCTGCCAGAAGGGCACCTGGATAAAAATCTGTACTAGAACTGCTGAGAAAAGAAAATGCTCAAGTAACCATTGTCTTCTACATGGAATTTTATGTGGAGCCACCAGAATAGCATGATACTTGTTGGACAGGAACAAGCATTCATAGGGCATGATAAATATGACTATAATTTACCAGGACAGAAGCTAGCTAGAAAATAAGACAAACTGGACTGGTGTTGTACCTTGCCACTGCATTTGCCAAACTGCTGATAATAGTGCCCGTAATAGCAGATGGTTGGATATGCTTTGTGGTGGCATTGACAGCAGTCATTGGGACATCATGGTGTAGCAAAACTCTTTGGTACAACTTTATTTATGACTATTTTTTCCTCACTACATTTCTTTCACAGAAAATTTGATTCTGACTCCTATTCAACCTTATTTATAATTAATGTGAGGAGAAGAATAAAACTTAGAGGAGCCTCCAATTTTAAACAAAGTTCCAATGGTTTTTGAAACATAGCCATTTGACTTTGATATATATATATATGTATGTCATATTTATCACATTAAATCAATGTTTTGCTAAACCCTCTTACATTTTTTTCCTTCATGTTAGACGTGTATCACACATTATTCTTTGTAAACTTGTCTGCACATGTAGCCTGTTGTAAAAAAGTCAAGATGTATATTATTGCTGGAAGAATATACATTCAAGAGACCAGTGTGCAAAATGGCATTGTCATACTTTTCTTGCAAAGGATTGTATATGTTTATGGTTGTCTCATGGATATCTTTTCCCCAGCTAAATCTCCATGACAAGCAGTTTTGACATCCAGTGAACATGAATATTAACAGCAGCATCATTTGACATATTGTATTAGTACTACTCAAACATTTAAATTCTGGTAGCACTTACAAAAAAAGGAGACTAAAAGGGATGCTGCATGCTTGTCTACTTTTTTTTCCTGCACTGTAATTCTGGTCTCTATTAACTGCACCAGGTCAAATAATATTATATCATTAAAGGAACTGTGATGGGAGTAGTGAACATACTTGTTTGAGCATGATCCAAAATTATTGTGCGTGCAAATCAGGATAATTAACATTTTTCCCCATTTGTTTAGTGCGGGCTGTTCTACTTAATCTGTGTTGCAGTTTTTACTTTGATCTATAGGAATGAATGTTTGATGTAAAAGCAATACCTATCTTCCCTTAAAAGCCAGATTAGAAGTTTTAGTGTTACTTTTTTTCCAAAAGTACCCAAGTGATTTTAGCAGAACAAATCTTATTGAAAAACCGTGCTTTTTGGAATGGAAATAAACTCTCAAATAAACTCTCAAATCATACCTCGTTAAAATAATCAGTTTAAGAGCAATAGCGGAGAGAAAACTTTTATCAGGGAGTTTTGAATTTCACCAGACTGACTTTTTCAACAAAATATATTTAAGCAAATGTTTTTACAGTCATTTTCTCTTTCTCTCTCATTTTCTCTCCCTGTACCTCCATACATCTACCCAGAGGTATTACAACTGTTGTTTGTCTGAGGATTCTAATACGTGTAAATATAAGAATGGTCCGCTACGAAACTCAGGCCCAGTTCTGCATTGTCTTCATTTGACTTCTATTTTTTACCACGTGTGAACTAAAAGGATTATAAATCCTAATGTAAACAGAAAATAAACATTTGTTCTTTAATCAAAAATAAGGGCCAACATATATATCATTTCTATGCTAGAATGTCCAATCATGTTGGCTAATATGCTTTAATACCTGTTAAAACATGACTAAAAATTCAAGTGCAAAAAATATACCCCGTATGGCAAGGGTGTAAATCTGAGGCAACTCCATCAGTTTATTTTCACATCTGCAGAACCACAATCGGAATCTGGCCCTTGAAGTAACAGGAGTGCAGTATGACATCTCAATGGTAATTTTTTCCTAGATTTGCAACAATAAGTCATCAGAGTTACCTTATGACTTTGTTGCCACCAAGTATTTTCATATGTGTGATTTGTCCTTTCTCAATTGTGTGAATGTTTGGTCTTGAACTCCATCTAACCTTTTAGGAGCTCTAAAGATAATTGTCTTTAAATCTGCAATAAGGTCTATGAGGTCTCTGGGTCTATGACCCAGATTTATGAAAATCTCTTAATATTCCCCTTCCTGCTAAGGATTCTTCCCAGAATAGTACAATAATGAGGCAATAAAATGTCTTTCAATGCAGATGACTCAATACAGTCTGGAGGTTTGTTGATCAGGCCACGCGGTTCATCATAATTCAGTGTCATTGAAAGACACCATCAAGCTTCCAGAATGAAGACCAAAATGAAAGGATAGAAATGACATTATTCTGTTCAAGTGGTCTGTAATTAGTATAGATTGTCAATATAACTAATATTCACAGGCTGACAGGAGTAAAGACAACTGAAAGGATTTTTTCCTAAATATATTAAAATAAAATAAGTCTGACAAGACTACATGTCCCTTACTAAACCAATATGGTAACAGTGTTACTACTGAGGTGTAAAAGGCAGAGGTGTTCAACAAATATTTCTGTTCTTTATTCAGAAATAAACAGAATGCTGTCATTGTATCACATGACTTTGATAAAGTACTTTCCAGTCCATTTGTAACTGAGGAGGAGGTTAAAAAACATCTGCTAGAGATAAGCATATTAAAATCAGGAAGCCCAGATAACTTGTATCCAAGAGTCCGAAAAGAATTGACTGAATAGACATCTGGCCTATTGATGTATATCTTTTACTAAATCTTGGAATACTGTGGTTACAGAAGACTGAAAGACTGCTAAAGTTGTGATAATATTCAGAAAGGGCAAGCAGAATGACACTGATAACTATAGACCCACTGGCCTGACATCAGTTCCAGATAAAATATGGGAAAAGCTGGCACAGGTTTCAATAATAAAGCACTAAAGGAATATGGATATAATAGGGACCTACTCAATTCACAGTTTCACAGAAACTGCGAAATTGGGCATTGTCTGTGAAATTGGACAATGTCTGCAAAATCTGCAAAATAAAATTAAAAAGACTTACTAAACATAACATGCTGGCTCCCCAGTGGGAGCCAGAGATCTTCATGGCTGTTGCGGCCCAGCCTCCCAACCTGCTGGGAGTGGAGGGAGGGGATAGGAGGGGAACCTCTGGTTCAAAGGGGAGCAGCCAAGATGTGGCTGCCCTTGCACTCCTCTTTAATGATTGGCTGAGAGGGCTGCCTGTCACATATCCCTGCCCCCTCCACCAATCAGTGGCGAGGGGCAGGGCAACACGATGAACAGTCCTTTTGCCTAATCAGCAGCAAAGGACTGGGCTGCATGATGGACAGCCCTCCAACAAATCAGCAGTAAAGGGCAGGGCCCCTGGGAACCCTCATTCAATCAGAGGCATGGGAGGGGCTCACTGTGATAAGCCCATGAAAATGGCAGCGGGCCCCACAATTGGTCCTCAAAATTGGCTGCCTTCCTCCTCAATTTCAGTAGGTCCCTAGATATAACTGATGCTTCTCACTGTTTTATGGAAATAGATCACTTCACACAAACCCTGGTTTCATTTTTGAAGGAGATTACAAATGTAGTTAATAAAAGTAAGTTCTAGTGTAACAGGGAATTGAAGGCTCTTATTATTTTAAGGAAAAAATGCAGTAGGCCAACCTTGGGGTGTAAGCAGACAGCTGAGCAGCAGCTAGCCAGCTTCACTCGAACAAGCTGGTTGGGCAGGGCAGATTCCAGGCAGCCTCAGGGTAAAAGCTGCAGCAGGAAGGGACAGGCAGTCATTGAGCCTAAGAGGAAACCCCTGCACCTGCCTGGGGAGTCAGCTGACTGGAAGGGGCAGTGCTTCAGAGCATTTAAGCTTGTCACCAGAAGCAAGGTCAGCAGTTTGGCCCCTGCATGCCGCAGGGAGTGGAGCTCCAGGGAGAGTAGGGCTGGAAGAGGAAGCCTGACAAGCACCCTAGTCACCCATGGCAACCAAGAGGTGAGTGTACAAAGGGAAGTAGGGCTGGCAGGAAGGCATAAACCCAGAGATGAGGGAGATTTTTGTTGAAAGTGGTCACTTGTATTTGTGTTGTGTTTAAGTTGGAACCAAAGGACCAGGTTTCATCTAGTGGCTAGGGACAGAAGTTACACATACACTGGTTTAAGTGATCAGAAACTGGTTTAAACCTGTAACAGAACAGAAGTTCAGTGCATGTTGTGGCAGGGCACCTTTGGTGCCTGGCACTTTAAGGGTTCAAGCAGGCAGCAGAGCAGCCTGCAGGTGACAGCAGAGCCAATCAGGGAGTCACATGGCAACCAGGAGGTTGGAGGAGGGCTTGGCTGCTTGGGTATAAGACCAGGCCCAGGGAGTAGGGCCAGCAGTTGCAACTGGGTGGTTGAAGGGTGAACATCTCCCAGCCGGAGTACTGCTGCTCCCAGAACACTGTGAGGACAGGGTAGAAACTATGGGGATGGAGGAGGTTCCTGGTCCTGGGGCATGACCTGAAACTACACCCTTCTGGGGTTGGATGGTGTGGTGGGGCTGCATGTAGTGGGTCATTCTCCAGGAAATGCCACACGTGTGCTTCCCCAGTGAAAGGAGAGGATGGGATGCTGGAAAGCCTTAGCCCCCGCTGCTTTGTGGGTACCCCATGGAGAGAAAAGCCTAGGGAAGAACACCCTGACAAAAAAACACAAGGCCCCGGTCCACTTAGTGGGGCCTGAGGCAGGGTCCAGGCACATCAACAGATATCTGAGGGGAGTTAAGGCCCAGAAGCCCCAGTGAGGGGGTGGAGTGACTGCCAGAGCCTGCATAGAGTAGAGTCCATGGGGGGCCTGAAGGACTGTACATAGTCCAGTTGGAGGAGAGGCCCCAGTGAGGGGGCAGAGTTGAGGTCTCAGCGGGGGGAGGGGAGGGGCATGTGGCCAAGGCACGTCTATGGACACCTGAGGCCAGGTTTGGGCCAAAGGCTGGGCCAAGGTATGTCCAAGGATGGCTGAAGCTAAGTTTGGGCCAGAAGCCGAGTGTGGCCCAGTTAAGGGGCCAGGTGAGTAACAGTGGGTAGTGATTTTTGGATCCCATCTGCGAGGCATGGGACACAGTGTAGGGACAGTACAGAGCTATGTCTTGCGCCCTTAGCATCAGGGCATTAAATGGGCAGCCTCCTACCTAGAAACAATTTTGCTTTCATTACAACAAAGCCGTGGCAGAAAAGCCAGGTGGGTGGACTGCCCTAGGCAGGTGGGCTGGCTGAAGTAGTGACTAGCCCCAAAATGACCTCCTGTCACACACACAAACCACTTTCAAAATGGTTGAAACTGGTTTAAGATAAACCTGGTTGAATGTAATGTAGCAAACCCCCCCACCCCGTTTCCTTTTATTTATTTATTTATTTTAAAATGCATTCCCTCCCCTTCCCCAACCATTTCTGACTTTTTCTCTCCCGCTCTTTTCCCTATAGATAAGTATAAGTAAGCTAAGATGTAGGATAAGCTTTAAACATTTTTATTTTGGTAGCAAGTTTTTGGTTTTGGATATCCACTGTTGTATATTATATTATTATTAGGTTTGTATTGATTTTACTGTTGTATATTGTATTATTATCATTTTCGTACCGATTTTTATTGTTTCATATGGATAGTGTATGGTCTACGCCTGTGTTTGTAAGTGAAACAAAGTCATGTCAAGTTTCCATTTTATATGTCAAGCCTCCATCTTCTGTCCTCTGCCTGGGCATCCCATGTTGCAACTGTATGAGTCATGTACCCCTCCCATGTAAATTGGTTCCCCGATGAATGAATGTGATTGGGAATGATTGAAATACAATGGTAGCAGGCCTCTACTAAATGGCCTGTAATAACCGGGCCATCACCTCGCATTAATTCACCCAGGAACAGAGACAAAACCAGCATTTGAAAAACAAAAGACCCTGTAAAACAAG
>NW_005841867.1:4550401-4557737 GCF_000455745.1 Alligator sinensis | reverse complement strand
CATTTTCCCCTCTCCCCATCTCCCTCTTCAGCTTCCCCGCAGCTCTGGCTCCAGACCCAGCCTCTGTGTCCCCATGCTTCCCTGTTCTGCAGGCTTTGGGTGTTGTCTTTTAATCAATTAAGATCAATTAACCTACAGTTACCCCCACCCCTCCCCAAGCCTCAGTTCTTCAGCCCAGGCCCCTCTAGGCTACTGGTTCTAATCCCATTCCCGGTGACTTTCATTTCCAGTAACTTTAACTCCCTACACTTCTACTGTCTTATCTTAACCTTTTCCCAGGTATCCCACGTACATCAAACACATGCATACATACACATCACAACACCCAACTTAGGAACTCACCTGTGTGTATGTGTAGGTGGGTGGTATGTGTGTGAAATAGAGAATACATATATATATATACATATATAGATATCATTGTGTGTGTGTGGTATATAAATTAGTAATCCATGTATGTGTATTGGATGTGCAGGTGTTGGTAACTGGTAACTGATTCTGTCTAAATGTGGTGTGTGTAGCGTGTATGGGCTTAAACTGGTGATAGGTGTGCATGAACCTAGACTGGTTATTTTGCACGTGTGTGTATCTGAGTTGCTAGTGTGTGTGTGTGTGTGTCTGTGTGTGTGTGTGTATAAAATATGGCATTGTATGCATGATATACGAACTAGTGATCTGTGTCTAACTTTGGGGGTGTATAGTGTATGTGCTTGAATTAGTGATAAGTATGCATGTGCCTAGGCTGGTTTGGATGTGTATGTGCCTGAGCTAGTAGTGTGTGTGTGTGTGTGTATGCACCTAATTGATTTGTGTATGTTTTGTATATGTGCAATTGTGTCACACCCTCCTGTCTAACAGCGCAATATTGAGATCCTGAGAGTTGGCCTGACCCCCCAGGGCAACAGTAGTATCAGACTTAACTGATTTGGGTGAAACCAGTTTATGAAACTTCTGTCCCAGACCCCTTCCTGGTTCAAGCTAAATCACAGTCACCCATCATGCTTTCCAGACCTGGACTGGGCTGTGCTGTCTGCTCCAGCAGAGAAGGGTTGGGGAAGGAAGGGAAGCAGGGACTGCCCCACCTTCCAGGCAAACCCCATCTGGGGTCTAGGTCCAGGCCATAGGCTTCAACTTAAACTTCCCTTCCCCTGAGTACAGAGCTGCCCTGCCCTGCCCTGCTAAAAACTTACTGCTGACTGTGGCTGTGGACTACAAATCCCAGAGGCACCTGGAAGCAGGAAGAGGAAGTTGATGAGCAACCCTGCAGAGTCCTGCTGGTGTGATTCTGGACTGCAAATCCCAGAGACCTTGCGGGCAGCAGGAAGAGGAAGCAAACAAACAGCCCATTCTGACTGCATGCCAGAGTACTATGCTCTAGCACCTCCTGTGTTCTGGCCTGAGTTACTGCAGGTAACTTTGATTCAGATTTCCTGAATCAAAAGTGAATGTCTGTCTAGTTGTTTCTCAGTTTAATCACTGCATCTTAGACTAACCTGAAAAGACTGAATGATTTTAGCCTCAGGCTTTTTGACTGACTATACTTGGCCATAGAGGCAGCATGGAGGTCACAGAGGAACCTGAGTAACATCCTGCTTAGAGACCTGTAGGGGTCAGGGACCATAAGAGGGCTTGATTTCTTTCATTTGTGTGTCCTTGTGACAAGGTATTTAGCAGAATTGGCAGATTCATTGGAATCTGACAGGGCTATTCTGTGAGCATTTCTGCTATGGCCTTGACCTTGCAATCTCTGGGCTGTCAACCATGCACCATAGCTCCTGTGCCACCCCACTCCCCAAAATGCAGCTAAGCAGCACCAGAACCACCTGGCCTGGGTTGAGGAGCCAAGAAGCTGAGGGATGCATAAGCAGCCTTGTCCAAATTGGGGACCCCAGGGTGCTCAGAGGTGGTAAAAGCAACTTTACCTGGGCCTCAGACCCTAGGAGGCCCAAAGCCTGAGAAGACGGGGATCAGGGGCCCCAGAGCCTGATATACAGAGAGGACTAAAGTCAAGAAAGTGAGGCCAGAACAAGTGGGCCATGGATGGAGGCCAGCAGCCAGAATAACAGTGGGCTAAAGTCAAGAGGGCAGAGGCCCCTATAGGAAAATCCAAGTTGCTCAAATAATACCTGCAAGGCACAGGCATGGCTACAGGGGAGGATGGAGCCATGGTTATCACCCTTAAGGTGGCTTGGGAACAGATAGGGCCAGTGGGACACAACTCAGTTAAAGGAGTGAGATGGGTCACGGCCACCCCTGGGGCCTTGGTCTTCATACAACAGGCATAACAGACTTTTGCAAAAATTTAAAATTAGTACTGCATGATCTTCTGTTTACAAAATTTGCACAGTAAAATAATAACAAAGCATATGTTGAATATGTTAAAAACTGGCTCATTGATAGATTTCAAAAAGTAGTCAAGGAGGAAACATAAATGAATTACAGTGTTTCTAGTAGATTTCCACAAGGATCAATATTAGACCCAGCAATGTTCAACGTTTCTATGCATGATGTGGCAATAAATATAAAGCTGATAAGGTTGGAGATAAGCATACAAATTGGAAGAATGGATAATAATCAGGACACATCAATGATACAATGCTTTTTAGATTACTTGGTAATGTGTACCCATTCAATATAGGCATTTTAATGTGTTCAAATACAATGTTCTATGTTTAAGAAAAATGAGTAATGTTCATCCCTACAGAATGGGGACCTGTATCTTGAAAGCAGGAATCTGTAAAAGATTCAGGAGGTTGTAGTGGACAAGCAACTCAACATAAGCCCCCAACATGGTGTTTTGGTGAAAAGATCTATTGCAGTCCTTAACTGTGTAAATAGGTGGCAGTGATGAAGAGCAGAGAGGTGAGTTTCATACCCTCATATATATATGGTATTGATCAGACCAGTACTGAATACTGTGTTCAGTTCCAATGCCTCATTTCAAAAAGATATTGAATGCTTGATGAGAGTGAAGAAAAGAGCCACAGAGTGGTTCAAGGCTGGAGAAAACTTTTCTATAGTAAGAAACACAAAGAGCTCAACTTGTTTTGCTTACTATAAAGATTATTGAGAAGTGACTTCATTATATTATGTCAGTATCTTCAAGGGCAAAAAATACCGGGTCTGAAAGGGCTCTTCAATTTAGAGGAGAAAGTCATTATAAGAGCCAATAGCTAGATGCTGAACTCAGACACATTAGAGAATTAGGTACAGTTCTTTAGCAGTGACAGTGATTAACCATAGAAGCACACTATCATGGGAAGTGACGGTTCATCCATATCAGGACAGATATCCCCAAAATATTTTTTTTTTTAGCCAAATAGCATCAAGTTTTAGCCAAACACAAATTATTGAGCTTAATGCATGAGTGAAATATAATACACCTATTTTCCAGGTGGTCAGAATAAATGATCTACTGGTCCTTTCTGGCTTTAATTCTATTAATCTATATCCTGAGCTCCCTCGTTAACACCACATTAAAAGTCAAATCCCCATGTTGCTGAAATGCACAGAGCACTAACCACTAAGAATTTTGCACAGGTGATTGAAAGCTCACCTTTGAATGCACTGGACCTTGGTGTTGCTCTACATATCCTAGTTTCATGAAGTGTACTAGACATCTGCTGTGGGTTACACTGAGTTTGAATAGCCAAAAGCAACCAAAAATGCAGTCAAAGACTAGTGTGGAAAACCGTTTTTTTTCTTGCCATCCCTATGATGACAAAAGCACAAAAGCTGTGTGGGAGATGGAGCCCCCTGATTAATTTTGTCACTGCAAGAACATCTTTACACAGGAGTGATTCCCCTTGAAACAGTCAGACTGGGTTTTAAGTCAAATTATATGATGAGGAGATCCAACACAGGATTTGGGGTGCTAGTTACTTTGGCATGCCTTTGTTGATTATGATCACTGGAAAGACACCACAATCCAGGTCTACAATGCAGTCATCATCTGTACTCTCCTTCAGAGATGAGAAATGTGGGTCATCAACCATCATTTCATCAAGAGCCTGGATAGGTATTACAATGATGCTACCGGAAAATCTTCTTCATCAAATGGAAAGATTGCTGCACAAGTGCCAGCATCCTTGCTAAAGCCAATGTTCATAGAATCATAGAAAATTAGGGCTGAAAGGGACCTCAGGAGGTCCAACCCCTTGCTTAAAGCAGGACCATCCCCAACTAGATCTTCTCAGCCAATGCTTTGTCTACCTGGGTCTTAAAAATCTTCAAGATGGAGATGCCACAACCTCTCTGGGTAGCCTTTATGCTTTACTACCCTCCTAGTGAGAATTTTTTTCCTAATATCTAACCTAAACTTCCCTTGCTGCAACTTGAGACCACTACTGCTTATTTTGTCATCTGCCACAACTGAGAACAGTTTAGTTCCATCCTCTTAAGAACCCCGCTTCAGGTAGTTGAAGGCTGTTATTACATCCTCTCTGCCTTCTCTTCTCCAGACTAAAGAATCCCAGTTCCGTCAGCCTCTCCTCAGAAGTCATATGCCCCAGCCCCCTAACCATTTTCTTTTTCCTCCACTGGACTCTCCAATTTGTCTATATCCTTTCTGTAGTGGTGGGCCCAAAACTGGATATAGTACTCCAGCTGTGGCCTCACCACTGCCAAATAGAGGGAAATAATCACTGCTGGCAATG
The DNA here is from genome assembly GCF_000455745.1 of Alligator sinensis. Classification (NCBI taxonomy): domain Eukaryota; kingdom Metazoa; phylum Chordata; order Crocodylia; family Alligatoridae; genus Alligator; species Alligator sinensis. Next base: position 4,553,085 of record NW_005841867.1, on the reverse strand, counting down.
CTCCTACTAATGCAGCACAGTATGCTGTTAGCTTTCTTTGCAAGAAGGGCACACTGTTGGCTCATATTGAACTTATTGTTCACTGAAGCCCCCAGATCCTTTTCTACAGAGCTGTTGCTTAGCCAGTCAGTCTCCAGCCTGTACCAGTGCATGGGATTGTTCCATCCTAAGTATAGGACTTTGCACTTGTCTTTATTGAACCTCATGAGATTTATTTTGGTTCTATTTTCCGATTTGAGGTTTCTCTGAATCCTAGTCCTACCCTTCAGTGTATCTACTACTCCCCCTATGTTACCAGCATTGAATTGGTGATCCTCAAGTGCCAGCTGTGCTGGACCAGACATGGTGTAACCCACAACAGTGTTCTACTCACAGCTTAGTTGCAGCCTGAGTTTTCGTGGCAGCCAGAGCAAAGGCTACAAGGAAATATTGAAGGTATACCTCAAGAAAAGGGATCCTAACATTAAGAGCTGAAAGGAGCTGGCTGATAACTGACTCCAGTGATGCAGAGACCTCAACTGACCAACAGCCTGCTTCAAGGTAAAGCATCTTGGCCTTGAAGCAGAGAAGAGAGACTGGAGGAAGGAAAAGGAGAGTGTAACAGGGAGCTATTTCCTTGCCCCTGTTATGAGTGGGATCCCAGGAGTGACCAGGTTTGCCACTTCCCTTGCCTGGGAGCCATGCCAAAACCTCACTGCCACTGCCGGCAAACTCACCTGGGTACAACTGAGAGCTGGCCCCTTCTCCAAGAACACGCAGGCTCCTGGGTGCAGCTGAATCTTTTCCCAGTCCAGTTTGGGGTCAGGCTGGGTCTCTAGCACTGTCAACCAGAATGTCTGGAGGTAATCCAGAAGTGCCATTGAGCCCAGCATCCAATGAGATCCAGCTGCAACCACCCATGTAGCCAGGGAGTCAGATGCGATTCCCCTCCTGGAGGCCTGGCTGACTCAAATAAGGTAAGGATGTAGGTCATCACCCCCATAGAGGGGAGGGAGTGCACTGACTCTGGGAAGAGGGCAGTGCCTGTCTGTGCAGAGGCACAGAGAGAGAGCAGCCTGAAGCAGGATGAACCTTGGTCTAAGTCCAGGCAAACTTCAGGATCAGAGCAAGCCAGTGAAGGGTAGCTGGCAGAAGAGGCCCAATCACGCAACCCATCAGTCAGATGAGGGACATGGGGGTAAGACTATGAGTGTGGAGAGTCGCCACAAAGGTCTCTCAGTGAGATCTATGCATTGAGATGTTTGGTCAGGAAGGTTGCCATCTGACAGAAGAATACTGCTTGGGGAGCCACTGATGCGATGTGGGTGAGGGCAGTATAGAGAAAGAAAGAAAGAAAAAAGATGACAAATCTTAAAAAGGGGGACTGAGTTGAATAAGAAATGATCCCCAAATTGTGGAAGCTTAGAAGCTAAGCGATGGTTGCAGGACTCTTATAATAAGCAGCCCTGTTTAGGGATTCCATTACTAGACCCAATAGAGGGATGATATAGAAAACAAAAGATGTGGGTCAGGGGTGATTATACCCTGAAGAATCCCTAGCGGGGAAAGACCCATGGCAGGGTTGCATGACTGATAGAGTCACTAGTCAAGTGGCTTGGATACAGTTGGAAGACCATAGGTCCCTCCAACAGGTGTGGTAAGAGCAGAGTGTAGGGGAGGTGGAGCCCTGTGAAGAGGACGTATCCCTTTTGTTGATTGGATGCTGGTTCTCTTGTGTTTCACCATTCAGCTTCCCTTCATTTTGTTTCCATCAAGGCATGGCAGCAGAGTATAAGGAAGTGGGCAACAGATTGAGGAAAGAGGTATGGACACATTGCACCCGTTGACAGAGAGGAATCCCAGCCTATGGCCTATTTTCTCCTGCAGAAATACCTGCAACTTCTGTAAATGGATCTGTGACTCAAGGATTAGACTCTTAAGTCAACTCTAGTGCTATTAATGAGATGTGGTAGAGATCATCCTTGAATCAATGAATTAGTGCCACTGCCACCTAATATGTTTTGGTTACTGAGTCCAAGTCCATGATCCCATGAAAGGGATTTGGTGGTAGGGGTCTGCTACAGACCCCCACATCAAGGGGAAGAAATAGATTCAGGGCTCCTGAGGCAACTCTCGGAGACCATAAAAGGTAAAGAGGCGGTAGTCATGAGGGACCTAAACTACCCAGACATCTGCTGGGAGTCACAGACAGCAAAGTCCCACCACTCACGCAGGTTTCTAACCTGTGTACAGGACCTCCACCTGACACAGGAAGTACAGGGTCCCATTAGGGGGAATGCCATACTGGATCTGGTATTGGCAACGCGGGATGACATGGTAGGGGACCTACAGATCGGTAGCCATCTGGGGGACAGTGATCACCTAATAATAGAATTTACCATAAGACGTTGAGTGGGTAAGGTAACTAGTAGGGTGAAAGTGCTAGACTTTAGGAAAGCTGATCTCAATGAACTCAGGCGATTAGTCAAGGACGCACTGCAGAGTTTTGAAGTGATGGGAGCCCAAGAAGGGTGGCTGTGCCTTAAGGAAACGATCCTTCGGGCACAAAGCAAGACGATCCCCGTGCAAGGCATGAGAAGGAAAGGGGCCAGGAGGCTTCCCTGGCTGACCACAGAAATCCAGGGCAGCCTAAGGGCCAAAAGGGGAGCACATAAAAAGTGGAAACAGGGAGAGATCACCAAAGA
>NW_005841867.1:4542667-4548803 GCF_000455745.1 Alligator sinensis | reverse complement strand
GCTCTCCCCTACCCTGGGGGTCTTCAAGAGGAGGTTAGATGGGTATCTAGCTGGGGTCATCTAGACCCAGAACTCTTTCCTGCTTATGCAGGGGGTTGGACTCGATGATCTATTGAGGTCCCTTCCGACCCTAACATCTATGAATCCATCCTGTTGGACTAATATTGTTAAGACATAGTAGTGTTGCAGTCAATAGCAAAATACCATAATCATTCTACCACTTAGCCACAGCAGATCAAGTTAGCGAAAGGAAAAGTTCTGTGAAAACAAAACTCAAAATTAATTTTTTACAAGGCAAGACAGCCTTGTAGCAAAAAATAATAATAATAAATAATAAAAAAAATTAAAAAATCTCAATTTCCAGGATGCTTCCTTATCTATTGAAATCACATGGAGTTTTACCGGAATTCAGTAACTGCACAGATGGGCTGTTGTTGCATTTTAATATATGATTTAGCTTTTCTTGAAAGAATCCTACACTTAATCTCTTCAGCTGATAGAACCACTAATGGTTCTTGGTAACTGTTACTGACTTAGTTGGTAATAGTTTATAAATTGTGGATTTGAGGCACTTGCATAAAGATCTTGGAGCATTTTTTATTAACACTTAGGAATGTTAGCCTCATACAACCACCCCACTGGGTTCATAATTACTAGTTGAGGCTTATTATTGTGAATTATTTGTACTGCATTACTGCCTAGAGTTCAGGCATTGGGAACACATTGTGCTTGGCACTAGGCACAAAATAGAGGATGGTCCTTGACCCAAAGACCTTACAATATAAGCATAAGAATGAGGCATGACAGGAGGATACAATAATGGGATGACTACAAATGGTAGGATTAGCAGTGGCTGCAGCACACCAACCAGCAGCTCCTGATTTTTTGTAGCCATTATGAGAGAGCCAGAGAAGGAGGCCAGTGAAATGACTTTGCTAATGTTTATGGGGAAATGCTTCCAGGCATAAGAAATTGTTACATGAAGAATGAAGAAAGTGGCAATTTTTTTTGTCTATACATCCATCTGCCTTTCAGTCTTTCTGTTTTGATCTTCTGTACCCCAGCAGTAGATTCCAGAGACCCAGCTACTTTGTACACATCCTACTTGCTCCAGTCATTCAAGGAAACCTGATTTGTGAGGATGAATGTCTTGTCTTTTCTGTTAAGGCAAAAGCGTGCTTGTTACTGCTGCTAGTTCTATGACATGATCAATGTGACTCTCCTCCTCATACAAATTGCTTCCTCCTAGCTATCTGTCTTGCCATCTTAAACATTCTACCCTGTTGCAGAGACGGGTGACACAAGACTAACACATTCACATCATTCTAGATTAATCAAAGGCTTCTGAATGTATAGAATAGTACAGAAGGAAAAGGCCAAATTATTACAAGAATATGTTGTCATTTGCTAGTTTAGCGTCTAATCCAAGCCTTCATTGTAGTCTATCTCTGTGCTTTCAATTAGTGAGTTTATATATATTCAGATCATAGTGGCAAGGGTCAAACTCCATGGTCACTAGGAGGTCAGCTGCCACAGTAGGGCAAGGAGACTTGTAAAACTGAATGATGAAGCTGCCTGTAGCTAATCAGATCTGTCCTAAACAGCTAGGGTTTCCTTGGCAGTGAGAAAATACTTTGGGTTCTTTAAGATTATGGAGATATAAAACAGCCAGCCAAAAAAAACAAAAAGTTCAGAAAAGTTTGGCTCCAGTGAGTATCTCTATCTTGAGTAAGCAGATTAAGAATTACTTATTCTAAACTGTTTTGCCAACAAGAAAGGGTTGTACATGTACAGTTTGCTACAGATCTACAACTCAAGAGAAATTTAATACAAAACACTTCACAGATAAAGTTTAAAGCCTTCTGAATTCTCTTGCCATTTTAGGCCTTCCAGAAAAGTATAAAACAACAAAGTTCTCAACTCTGTGTACTTAAGACAATCGTTAACTTCACAGATTCTTTTAAAAATGACCCACCAGCACTTCCTCCCCTATCGGATGATCCCAGACTATGCTTGGTTGTTGAGTTTGCTCAGACTTACTTCTTGGTGAGCCTTTCCTGGGTTACTGAAACCATGTTTGTGAAAGTGTCACATTTGGACTGGGTGCAAGGGAGTGATTGTTACAGTGCTCTACTTGAGATGATCCTGCAGGGTCTTTTCACTTGGAGACAAAGACCCTTAGCTTCTCTCAGAGGGTTTGACAGGAATGGACTCCAAGGAAATGGCAGTGATCAGTTTTCACTGGAGCACTGTTCATAAAGTTCTCATGAAGAAAACATGTTTGCAGGGAAGGCCAAAAAGTTGTAGGGTAGTGATGAAAGGAGCTAGCTGCCCTGAGGTAGGGGCCAATGGCGGGTGCCTTGGGGTAGGACCCAAGGGTAGGTGCTGTCAAATATCCTTTGGTGTTGCTGTTTGGTAGGGGAGAGGGGTGTATTTGTTTTTTTCACTTAAATAATGTGCTTCCTGGGGGGTTAACAGCCACATCACCCTGTTAACAGAGGGAGGTACCATTTGGGAGGGATAGTGGAGGATAGATACCCCTGTGCATGGCATCAGGGGAGTGGGCATGAGAGTGGAAAGAGATGGGAGGGAACATGTGATTATTTTTTTTTTTTACCGAGGCACTAACTGTGCATTGGAAAGTGAGTATGGGATGGGCAGAGATGGGATGGAGTCCTCCTTGGTCAGAGGCAAGAGGGCAGGAGAAGTGGGACTGAAAGGATTGTTTTTAGATTGGTCTGGGGAGACATATCTTCTATGGTAAGCTGCCCTGAGCCTTTTCAGGAAGGATGGCATGCTAATAAATAAGAAAATAAATCTCATGACCTATTCCATGTGTGCACCATTTTTATCACAATTTTCTAATAGTTGTTTTCAGACATTAGACTGACAAACAGAATAAGATGTGATTACAAGCATGAGAGGTTAATTAGTTACCCTTACCTGTATCTAGGTTGCAAAGCACAACTAAACACAACCGCTCTGATCATAGTGTCCAATATGTTACTTGGAGCACAACAATTCTGGTTTTAAAGCCAGCGAAGTTAGGAGGTTGTGCTAGTTCTATTTTTATCCCCTCACTTGTTTGGTAATGTGGCACGGGTCAGCCAACTGCTAAACACACTGTGGCTGCACCTCCATCTTGACCAGGAACAATGGCTTATACCTTAGGGGTGCCAACAATGGAGATGAATGAGGAAGAAGCCTGAAAAAGTTAATTGTCTCATCTGTTGTGGAGATAAGGAAGCGGAAAATTGTGCCTACTTCCCAATGTGAGGCTATAGTTAACACACTAAGGGTGACATACGTTAAGCCAGGAATCCGCCCCCTCCCGAACCTTTACCATCAACCCTACATACCTAGTGCAACTGAACCAGTGTGACCTGGAACAAAATCTCCAGTTTGCAGCAGGCAGAGTAGGGACTGACTCTCTTATTGCAGGACAGTCCCCACATATCCACCCCCATCTCCTACATACAGAAATCCAGGATCTTGTTCTCAGCCATTTTGATCCCTCTTCCTGAACCAGGCACCTTTGGCTCCAAAAACTTTATTTGAAAATGGACAGTCTAGCACAGTTCATTTTTTTATTTTTATTTTTTTGTGAAATCATTTGAAAGGTTTTAGTTTTACTACAGTGAGAAACAAAAACACCATTTCAGACCTTGAAAGTGGCCACAAAAAATGAGCTCTCATCATCTTGTCAGCTCTAGCCTTGTATATCTCTTAGTCCAGTCCTTTGTCCTGATCTGCAGAGAAAAAGGGGATGATGTTCTCCTCTATCCTCATCACACACCACAGCACTTCATAGGACCTCAGATCAGGGTGCATTGAAAGGTGAGCAGGATTCAGTCATCCTGCCTTTCAAAAATTTGTGGCCATCTTTTGCTCTGAGTGCTGGAACTACCATTATTGTCCCATAGCTTAAGTCCCTGCAGCTTTTCATGGCACTGCTTCCTGCCTAAAGCACCATCTGAGCTCCTTGCTTAAATGCTCACACCTACAATAACGTTCTCTTATAATAATTTTCAGCTGGACCTGAATCTCATCTCTTAACTAATGATAATAGGCCAGAATTGACCAGTTTAAGTACATACTGGACCACCCTTGCCTGGATAAGATACATGGGTATTTTGGGTTAGTATGATCAGTTGGGCATAAATAATGGCAGGGATGGGTGAATACATAGAAGCAAAGGAGTGGGGACAAGGATGGAACAAGGGAAAAGAAGAGTTGACAAACAGAAGAGTGAGAGAAGGGAAGAGAGGAATATGGATACATGGAGAAGGAGGCTGACTGTAAAGGATGTGTGGGGGTGGGGTGGCAGGAAGTTAAGGGAAAACAGCCAAATTGCAGACAGAAAAATAATGCCTATTAAGCTCTAATGATATCATCAAAGAGAAAAGGAGACAGAACTGTCAGGTGGAAGTCCTCGCTGCTTAAGTGGCACTTAAGCTGCATCCAGACCCACTGCGCGGGAGTAAATGTCACCTACTGCCAACACACTCCCTGACACATCACCTCTCAACTTCTGCCAAAGCTGCAGTAAGTGAAAGCCTTTGAGTTGGAGTCCCTCCGCTCACAGAGATGGCTGTTTGGAGAACGTTCTCCAGGAAGCCTCATCTATCTGGAAGACCTTTTCCCACTTGGACACATCAAAGCACCATGAATCTTGTGGTCTCAATCTAAATATACTCTTTTTTCTTTAGCAGTTTTTGGGACCATACAGCAAAGTGGAAAACATTTGCTTATTGTTGACCTGAAATTATCTGACACCACAACAAAGCAGGTGATTTTTTTCAAAGACACAAATAAGAATGAGACACTCACTCCAAGTGATTTTCAACAGGACTTTGACACCTCACTGCTCTCTGCACCTTTGAAAAATTTCCCCAGCCATACTGAAGATAATACAGTGATCAGAGTTTTAGATGACTCTTTTTACTTGTCTAAAGCAAAAATATATATAAAAAATATAAGGAAAAAGTGAGTTGGGTCCATTTAGTTCCAAAAACTAAAATTCAGTTGTTCATCGCCACACCTTGCAAGTGGCTTTCTGATGCTCCTGGATTATATGAAAGTTTTCAAGGCTGGATTAGAAAGGCTGCTATAAAACAGTTTGCCTGACAGAATGATATTTAAATTAGCAATGCAATAAACTGCACTGAGAGGAAAGCCCGGATAGTGATTCAAGGGCATCGTTTTTTTGTATAATTTTTCAAGTGCCATAAATTTCTGTAAGTGATGCCAGCAGAATAGCAATGCTCCAAAATATATTGAATGGGTGTCTTTCATAAAATGTTATACATGAAACAGAATTACAGTATCTAGATCACGTTTCTTTAAGATTAGCCTAATTCATATATATGGCGCTCAGCAGCATGATTTAAAACCGGAGGTTTCTAGATGCACCATAACATTTTACCTTCCTAAGACCTCTGTGTTTAGCTGGGCAGTGTTTACCGTGATTAAAGTATTTTGCTAAACAGGGAGGTGGATTATTTAAAATCTTTTGGAATGGAAAACCCACAGTTTGTCCACCTCCAACCATCTATTCTCTCCTGCAGTTGTCACAGCAACAACTTTAGCATTTGAAAGGAATCTACTTCAATAATCTAAGCCTCTGATCTTTGACAGGCTTATAATGAAGGAACAGTTTGTTAATGCTGACATAAACATTTTGAAAACCTCGAGGTGTGATTATTTCATGTTGTTTAGGAAGTCAGCACTACACAGTCAACAGAACAGCATTCTGTGAAAATATTTACTTGTGCAATTTCCTAGGGAGAAAAACAAATGCTGAGTATACAGTCGAACTGAGATGCAGGCCCTGTGATTTAAGCCCGGAGAGTTTTTCTTTGTCTTCTGCACGTTAATAACACTTTTCCACATACCGTTTTTCCACCTGTATATGTCAGGATGATCTTCAAGGTAACGCTAAGGGGGTGCATTTCTCCATCAAATCTCCTTTTCACTTTAAAAAGTGAGGACACAAGCAGGAACAAATGTGATCTGATTTTAACTTGATCCCTTGACTATAATGCTGGTACCAGACCAATAGCCAGAACTGTTTCAGAGCCAGCCGATTGCAACTGATAAAGGTGTTCAACTGTATTGAAAAGATAATGTTCCTTTT
>NW_005841867.1:4537896-4542657 GCF_000455745.1 Alligator sinensis | reverse complement strand
AGTGGGATGAAGATGTTTTTTCTGTAAGGATCCCAGGAGAAAGCGGTGGCTATGCAAAGCAAAAACTGCAGCGAGGAAGGAACTCCAGCCCCATACTTTGTAAGTCAAAGATAGAGTTACATTGGGGAGACCATTACTCTTGGAGCAATTTTCTACAGTAGCGAGAGTGCTCCAACTGTCCTCAGGGGTGAAATCCATCATGCTGCGTGCTGCATTCTATCAAGCAGTGCTCACAGAAAGGGTCAAGTGGTCCGCTGCCATGCTGTTTGAGCTCATCAGAGACATATTTAATTTAATTAAGGTTGTCAGCACTATTGATTTTGGCAGTTTCAATTACCGTGCTGTTATGGCTTCTGGATCTACTGATCTGTGATGAGCCCTATCAGCACTGGCACACATTGAGGAAAAAGCCCTTTGTCTCCTTTAAAACCTGACACAACCTGCCATAGGCCATAACTTATTACTTTTATCCAGCCCAGCTCCTCTTCTGTTCCTCATAATTAATTTCTCATTAGACAGCTCTTTATTGTTTAATTTGTGCAGTTTATAATCAAATTGGGCACATTAATTGTAGCTGAATTTAAGGCTAATGAAAAATAAAGGTTTTCAATAACTTACTCTTCAATTATTTCAGACAAGATAAAATAAAACACTTTAAGAGTTGTCAGCTTTTTAAATTATAAATTAGGTTGTTTAAAGAGCATGGGCATTTAGGAAGCAGTTATCACACATTTAGTAATTATAAATCCTATGCTGCAATACAATTATTAGGATATATTTACAATTCCTCTTAGTTTTTTCCACTCTGTTGTTATTTAACTGCATAACATCTAATTATTGTTAGTCAAAAATAACAGGATTGGAAGTCTAAGGGCCTGATTCTCTGCTCAACTATTAATCAGGAACAATGCCAATAAAATAAATAGAATTACAATAAAAGCATTGGGAAAGTGTAAGTGAGAAGAGAAGAAGCCTGTATTTGGTAAAGATTTGCCTAAATAGTGATTTTCTTCTATGTAAGATTTAGTTATCCTTCTTCCGGGAATGATAACTGGGGGGTCAGGCAGTCCAGTGTTAATATAGGCCTGAAAGCACCTGTGTTGTGGTTTCAACAATCTCTTTTTGTATCTAGGCCTAAATATTCTTTTTTTGAAGTATTTAAAATATAAAAATCAGGCCCTTGTCTGGGGCTGAGCTGGTTCAAAACCTTTTAATTTTGGTTTGGTTTGAAAATGTAAGGGGGCAAATTCTAATTAGTTTACACTGGGGAGAGGGGTTAGTATCTCAGCTCATATAAAGCAGCAAAATACTTCGGATTAGGTTGATCACAATAGTGGGGCACATAGGTAAGTAGGCCTCAACATAAAAATGGACAGTATATGGCAGAGACGTTGAGTGACTTGTTTCAGTAGGTGCGCCAGGTAAAATTAAACCTCAGGAAGAGGGCTCTTTGACTGTTCAGTCCGGCAACCAAAGAGGGAGTAACAAAATGGTTCTGATCAAATCAAATCTAAAAGCTGTGGGTTTTTTCTTTGCTAAAATGAAAACAATCAAAACATTTAGTTTCATTTATCACAAAATGTTACCTTCATCACAAAACACTCTGGACATTTGTAAAGTAAGAAAAGGAAGGGGTAGCTTTACCAAACTACCAAAGGAGATTGGGTCATCTTGTCTCCCTGCTGTCTGTCCTGCAATCAGCCAGAGTGTGAAGAAAGAATGTGGCTCAGTTCCCTCCTTTGCTTAAGGGGGTTTGGACCCATATCACTCAAAAGTCTGCCCTAACCACCAAGCTATAAAATGTGCTTTCAGACTCTCCTGTTGATGTTGTTGCACTCTGTATAAGCTATTAAACATTCACTTGAATAGGGACTAGAATGTAACTCTGTAACTCATGACAAAGAGCCTTAATCAGCTTGCCAGAGTCAGTCTCACTCTCTTTCTCTTTTAGGCATTAATTAAATGATATTTTTTTATACCAGGTGGAACAACAAGGCATTATTTAAATGATAATTTTTATACCAGGTGGAACAACTCAAACAAGAGGGACTCAGAAAATGCTATTAGACTGGGCCTTAGGCACTCACCTGAGGAGTTGGAGATTTTGATTCAAAATACTTCGTGTGTGTGAGATACAGAGTGAATTCTTCTTTTCACGGGAACGCCTAACCCCTAGGATGAAATAAAATGCTTCCTTTGGTTGAAGCCATTCCACTTTGTCATTGAGACAGAGTAAAAGAGTGGAGAATGACTCTCTTGCCTGGTGGTTAGGACACTCAGGTAGTGAGGTACTCCACCCCCCTCCCCCTCCAGCCTAATCCTTTCTCCGTTGAATTTGTAGTTATCTGTACAAAGTGGAATAGCATGAGCAAGATGGTGGCTGGGGCATTCTTGCGGAAGATGTAGGGGTTTAAATGCCCCTGAGGCAGAGGATGTCATTGAATCGGGTTTCTCCTAGGCAAGTGCTCTCACCCCTAAGATATGGAACAATGTGGGGTAGGGTGCCTTCCTCTTATATGACTTGTATGAATCTAGTTCCAACTTTCCCCTAACCAAACTATTTAGAAAGTTTTGATTAAATTAATCAAAAAAAGTTTATCAGGCTCTACTCAGAGGAGTTCCTGGATTCCATATCTATTTTCTTCCCTTAGTCACTGGACTACCCCTTTTATCCTTTCTTAAAAAGTAAATTACAACAGGACAATACTCAACTTTGCAATTAGAATATGAAACAGCAAAACCAACTATTTAGTCAGGGTTTCGTACTATGTCCACTGCAGCACATGGTGCTGGGCAGCTACCGTAGAAGAAAGGAGCAAGAGCAATGGACCATACAAGTGAGCAGCTGGAGAGCAGACAACTTGTGAATCAACAGGAGTAGTAAGGAAACACCAGATCATCGTGGCCAACACGTGGTGAGCTTCTCCTCACTCCCACACAACATAGCCACGGAAAATACAGGCCTCCTGATGAGTCCCTTATTCTCAAATTTATAGATGAATATTTCCTTAGGCTGCCTTATGTTAAGGTCTTCTAGCCCCTTCCTTTATCTGATTCATTCTTAATAGGGGATTTGGGGGATGGCAGATACATATAGCACTGTGGAGGGTATTTCATCTATTAGCAATGCCCACTTCCACCCAGGCAAACCTGTAATATGCACTCCAGACGTGAATTGATATCCTCCACATTCATCAGAGCAGTATAACAGCACCCCTGTTTTTCCATGGCCCTGTTGTTTAACTGCCACCTTTATAGCTTCTTGTGCCCTGCAGTCCACAAGATAATCAGATCTTTAATTTCTTGCTGGCATGTAATTCTTAAAAGGGCAGCCAGATCTGGTAGTGTAAGTGCTGTGTAGGCATCTGAAACCAGTAAACCTCTCTCTCTCCTTTAATTTAAAAATAACAAAAAGATTTTTAAAGGGAAATTTATAAAAAAATATTAATAATAATTGTTCCCAGGCAAAGCCAGTTTCAGCCAACTTTCACCCATGAGTAAACTTTTATTAGCCAAGAAATGAACTCATGAAAAGTGTGGTTTATAATGGAAACACTGAGAGACTGCAGCAGCATTACTAGCAGGTGCTGCTACTATAACAATGATAGTGTGAATAAGGCTTTTAAAGATGCAATTGCTATAGCAATGCCCACCCATGCAGCTAAAGATCTGTCAAGATTTCTGCTATGAACCTCTGTTTTCAGGGTTTTGATAACTTGATCATAAAACTGCTCCGGGGTGAGATTAGGAAAATAAGAACACAGCATTTTAGAGCAGTTAAAAATTAGAAAACACCGCACACAGGCATTTGAGAACTTTTTTGTTCCTTTTTAACTAAAAAAAGAAATCTGCTTCTTTTTTATAATGAATTTGGCAGGTTATCAGTCAATACTATGAAACATCATTGGAAAGATTTTCTTTTTCTTTTTTACTTTGAACCCTGTAACACATCAATGGCATATTTCTTTCACTAAATCTGTTTTACTCTAACAGCACCATTAAGGAACAACAGAACCAAACTATGGACATTGTATGTAACTTTACAAAATTAAATCCAATACAAGCAAAAGCCACTTAGTCTGCATAAAGATTCTCTGCAGAATTCCTAAGACAAGGACACGAGGCTGAAATTATACTCTTTACCCAACCTAGTTAAGCAGCAATGCAAAACATGAAGGCATTTCAAAGTTTGGTTCAAAAGACCATCAAAGTCAATGGAAATACTGACTGAGTTTCAGATGAAGCCCTCAACTTATCTGATGTGTTGCAATACAAGATAGATCCTTTGGCCTAGAAGAAAGATGAAGTTTTATCTTCTATTCTGCTTTTCATTTCAATGTTTTGTGAGATTCTTAGATTCATAGAACCTTAACCTGGAAGGTGTTGATTAGCTTCGATTTTCCTTGACTCCCCTGTGCTAAGCAATATGGACCATTACAGTCAAATCTGACCTCAAATATGTTAATTCAGATCTTAATGAATGTATATATTTGAGGGGAAAGTGGCACTTAACTATGCTTGAATATGGAGAAAGGAGTGTGTTTCATAGAAACTTTACCAGGATGTGGTGACCTTCACTATAACTACCTGACTCAGTGAAGCTAGACCAGCACATCACATGAACCTGGAACAACAAGAAGACAGTTGGCTGGATAGGGAAACTGCTCACTCCTCCTCAAGCTAAGGGTGGGGCTATCCAACCCCTCATTGTTTGGGTACTTCCTCATGCATCCAATCCTGCTCTGGTACCCACAAGCTCTC
>NW_005841867.1:4498756-4537865 GCF_000455745.1 Alligator sinensis | reverse complement strand
TGAACCTTGATCTGTACATTTGAATTTGATACAGCTGGCTCAAATCCAGTCAGTTTGGAATGGATCATATATTTCCACCCAATCATTTATCCAGGCCTCAGTGCATTTGGTTTAAGAGGTACACATGCATGGCGCAGGATAACAGGATCTGTTCCTCTACTGCCTAAGAAAACTTATAAAATAGAAGCGCTGTTCATCTTCTATCATCATGAAATCCAAAGAGAAGGGACTAGTTAAATATGGGATATGACTGAATTGTATTTGATTAGCCTTGGGCACACATAGGTGCTAAGATATGTAACTTCAGCTCCTCAAGCCATGTTCAACTCCCTGTTAAAATCAGTGAACCATGGGTTGTCTAGCCCATTATCACTGCCAGAGCTGTCCTAGACTCAGAGACACAGGGAAATCCTATATAGCTATTAAAAACAGAAGGAACCACGAATACTTGACCACTCAGAAAAAATTTGGATAAACACTCAGAGTGCACCAAGTTTATACTTGATATAGCAGACCTGAAAGGAAAGGCAGTTCTAAAACCCCCTTCCATTCTCTACTCCTTTGCCAGCCAGAAGTCAATAAGGCTGCGACAGAATTTGGAGCAGCCTAGGGCCTTTGCTTATTTGGATTTACTGAATCAGTCCTTTCAGGACTGGCACGGCACCATGCACCCTGCTCCTGATATACCTCATGGGCACTGACAGATATAAAGGCCCCCACTCTAACTCACAGTGCTCTACATAAAGTGCCATGAGTTAGAGCACCCCCTCCCCAGCCCAGCAGACATTCACCTGTGGGGTCAGGTGGGGGAAATTGAGCCTGCCTGAAGGAGCCCAAGGAGCCTTCCTACAGCCAAGGAGCTGCCACTATTCCCCACCTCTCCCCCTCCCCCCGCCCAAGGCTCTGGGGCTGTTTGCAGGAAAAGAGGGGAGAGAAGGGAGGGAGAGTAAGCTGCTGGCTGGGTTTTGCCTGGCCTAAGCTGGAGGGGAGAGGGGAGGACCCATGAGGAGTGGGGCTCTAATCCACCCCCACCCCTCCAGCTCGGGCTGGGCAAACCCCATGCAGCAGCTTGCTCCCCCTCCCCACTACCTCTTCCCTTCCTGCAGACAGCCTCAATCATGGCACACATTAATCCCAGGGAACACAAGTTTGGAACCCATCTGATTCCTCATTTGATAAGGCTTAATTTGTTGCATGATCAGCCACTTTAAAAGCACTCTACAGCCATGAACACGTATCACAGCATAGCTGTAGAGCACTTTTAGGGGGCCAATCACATGACCAACATAACTTCTGTCTATGCCCCATGTGTTAGGGGAATCCATGGTTTAGCCTTCAGAGGTACTTTCCAGTTGATAAGCACTGCGGAGACAGCACAAGTAGCTAGGACTCAGGACTGTACCATTTACCTTACCTCTTAATAAAAGAGGTTAGTTTTACATCTTATTTCTGACTCATTCCAGAGTTTCACAGGCTAGGGGATAAACAATGGATATGGAAAGGCAAGAATTTTGTAAATGAACACACACGTTGCTTATTATAACACACTCCCCTTCTGTTCATTACAGCCAGAATCTATTTTCAGCATAGGAGCTCACAAGAGTGCAGATGTATATTTATTTTATTTTACTGGGTAGTTTTTATGGTGCTTAATGCTGTTTGTGTGGCAGGAAGCTGTATAAAATGATAAGAATAGATTGCAAGCTCAGAAGATGGATACCAACTGGACTTACTTAGAAGCAATGGCCCCTATTTTTTCCCAAAGACTCTTCTTCTCTGTCCTTCAGGAAAGTTCACTGAGTCCAGCACATTTCAACAGGAGCTAAAGGCATGGCTCTACTTACCACCCCCCTAAAGATCCCTATTAATTGCTTTCAAATGTTGGCAGCTATGTGAAGCCCTGCCTAGCAAGTCTGGCTCCTTATATGATTTTTATTAAAATTCACTTTGCACACAAGGCACATGAGATTTACGGCTGAAACTAATAGGCTGGTTCTCACTAAGACATAAATCCACAGGCTGTTTATTGAGGCTCATGGACATTAGGAACGCAGGTAATTGTTACTGGGACCATTCAGCTTAAAACCAGTCAATCATGTCTCTTAGTAAATTTGTTTAACTAAATAAACCATCCAGGCTTTTGAACAATTATTTTATCTAGGAAGGTGGATGGAAGGAGTGAGCTGGTGAAACTTTATCTGTCTTCTATGATTTCATTTCACTCATCACACTTATCAGCTCTCCCTCTTGATACAACAACCCTGTAGAAAGGCGTTATTGGGTTCCACATTCATTTTCTCTCCAGTTATTTGGTATCAAATTTGCTCAGTTTACAGATAAAAAGGTGTATTTTTATTTTCTTTCCAGATCTACAAGCCCAACGTAGGATCTGAAAGCCAAACTGGGCTCTTTTAGGCTAAGCATAAGTCTTCCATGTGAACAGTTTTGTTGACAATGCATATGAGAAGGAATAGAATCCAGCTCGTTCTCTTAGACCTGCTGGTGATGCAGGGCTCAAGGTAACAAAAAAACAAACATAAGAACATAGGAACTGTCCTTTACTGAATCAGGCCATAGGTCAATCTTGCCCAGTAGCCTAGTCACATAGTGGCAGAGAGTGGATGCTGAAAGGAGAAGGGAACTGGGCATGACCAGGGGCATGATCAAACTTTCTATAGGTCAGAAAAGAAAGTTCTTTTTAACATACCAATGTGAAAGTGTCACTGGGTATGTCTACACCACTTTTCTAGCACTACTGAGATTGCCATGGCGAAACAGACCTTGTCTCTCTCTCCCTTTCCACACCTGCCAAAACTAGAAATGAGGCATTCTCAAGCATACCGGAGAATGGTAGACTGCTCCCTCACTCCAGTCTTTTCTGAGCATGCCTTCTCTTCAAGAAGACTACGACTAATTGAAGTGGTATTGTCCTACCATCCCAGCCAGGATATTGTGGTGGATGATGTACAAACACAAAGGAAAACAAGATCCTGAAGAGTTTGCAAATTAGGGATTGACAACCTTTTATCCTATATATTGATGTGCTATGCATCTATCTGGTATACTATCTAGCTATGCATCCAGCTATGCATCTGATGGTATGCAGCTAGGTATTGCTTGTGTATCAAGACATCATTTTTTTTTAAATAATCAAGCACTTCAGATGGCTTAAAAAAACTCCTAGGATTCCAGAAATACCTCAGTAAGTAATTAAGCACCAAGTCTCTGCTCGGGTAAGCTGTAAGGCTGGTAAATCAGCATGAATATAAATCTATTTCTGAACTCCTATATCTGAATGAGGCTACTCTCAAGCTTCTTTCATGTACCAGCTCTTCAATATAGGAATAGGCAGAGAAGTAGTCATTCTCTTTTCATTCTTTCCACTGCTTTCCCCAACACCCAGTTTCTTCTCTTGACAAGTCTGTTCTCCCTCATCCCTGTATAACACATTTTCTTAAAAGTCTATCAATTACCAGTAAATTGCTGTTTGCTGATGAAGTCTCAGAGCTCTTGTCTAATCTTATGGCTAGGTCGTAAGGTTGCATGTCCCAGGAACTTTGGGGGACTATATGGAGAATTGGAGATGACCTCTGACACTCATCACAGATTACCTGGCATTTTTTAACCCCTATTAGTCTAATTAGTAAACTCTTTCCTCTCTTCCTTCATCAGTCATTTCATTATGTACATCTTCCATGGTTTTATAGATTATATAAAGCTGCTTATACAGATCTCCTATTTTGCCTAAGAACCAAGCAATGCAAAATTCATTCACTGTATGATTCATTAAGATTTATCAGTTTGTAGCCTATGAAAGTTTATGCCTTTCTGAATTAGTCATTAAGGTTCTACCCTTCCCTGCCTTCTACCTAACTTCAGATTAATATAGCTAACTACCTCTCTCCTTATTCATTGTGTGCATCATCATTTTTGTCATCTGGAAAGGTTTGTGCAACAATTAGGAACAATTAGGAAGCAGTTTTTTCTTTGTTCTTTTACCAAGAGATACAGAAGGTCGGTATCACACCAGAATCTCAGACAACTTTAAAGTCCAGTATATTATTTTATATTCTATCTTCCAAGAACTGGAGCTGGTCAATTAAAACAAAAAATCAAGAAACAAACAAATCCAGTTTTATGGAAAAAAAATCAAGAAACAAAATAAAAGTGGTCATATCTGGCTCTCTAGACAGTTGGTGAAAAAAATCAAACTTTGAATACATTATTGAAATGTATTGTCAATATCTAGACCCAGCACTCTTTCCTGCCTATGCAGGGGGTTGGACTCAATGATCTATTGAGGTCCCTTCCGACCCTAACATCTATGAACCTATGAATCTATTTTTGTTATTTTTTTCCAAAGTCAGTAGATGGTTTTGTTCAAGCATGAAGCCAGGTCTAAGTTGGGTTATCCAGAACAGTAGCTGGCCAGCTCCCTCAATGTCTAGTAGATAGTGGTTGTGGGGTAGTATCTCACTGCAGGTTTTCAGATAGATTAGAAAATAAGGGTATCCTCACTTCAGGGATTGTTCCAGGCCATCCAACACAAATCTGCGCCCCCATGATTTACTGAGGTCTGCAGAACCTTGAAGCCAGGTAAGGCAGGCAGAATATTGGCAGGTCAGTAGCACCACTACAATAATAGTATTCCCAGTGGTTAAATGAATAAGTGAGCAGAATCAAAACATATCTCCTCCTCTGTCTCCTCCTATCCGTGCAGCCCTCTAATCAGTACCTCATATGTAGTGCAGTGGCCTCCTACACCAACATACAATAGAAGAGATATTTGGTATTTAACATGAATTTCCTCACAGGTCAAGCATTCCACAAAATATCACAAAAATTGCCTTGAATTCAGTTAACAGACAGATAGAAAAAGATAATCTGGCACCTATCCAAACTGTATGGAAACTGGCACAGCACAGCACTGTGTAGTCCCAAGTATGACAGCACAAACATGCTCATCTAGAGTCAAAGCAATTTAACTAAAGCAATATGCAGTTAAAGCGGCTCTAGTCTTGTGTGCAGAGAAGTGCTAAGACAATTTTATCAGAATCTATGTTAGTAAAACATGAGAGAGAGGTCAAAGATGATGCAAATTTCATCAGTTCATAGCTGCTTTGATTGTACCCTTAGTTTGGTACCAGCAGAGAAACACTGTAAAATGGATTTCGAGATAAAGATATCAGAGTTAATTATATTTTATTTTATAACTGATACATACTTTTACTAATACTTCAATGATGCTTGGAACTCAATCCTGTAATCTTTAGTTTAAAATTATTGGCCTGGAATGATCTTAATTCTAGGTCTAGGAAAGTCATGAAATATGCAGATTGAAATAAATCTTTGACAAATGAAAGAATTCAGATCAAGCTGTAGTTACTGCATACTAGGAGAATGGAAACCTCATTTTTACAAACACTATTCTCCATCTCTGGAAATATTCAAGAGCAGGTTAGGTGGACACTTGGCTGGAATGATTTAGTCAGGAATGATCCTTCCTTAAGCGCAAGGTTAGACTAGATGACCTCATTAGGTCCCATTCAGATCTACTTTCCTATGATCTATTCCATATTTTTAGACAAGTTCGATTTTTGCCTAGTCTTTACTAGTGACTCTGAATTCATATGCAGGAAATTAGATGGACAACTCCCTTTAATGGAATTTGTCCATCTAATCTACTATGCAGGGCAATGAAAATGTATCTGTTAATGATAGGCTGGGATTAAGTCTCTTGCATTTTACTGGAAATCTTCAGTCACTGAGATAATTTGGATTATCATTTTTTGCTAATAATTTCATTTATTCTTGTTTAATATCTCAGACTATTATACAATGTGCTTACAATACAATGTTAAAAGAGTTATTCATTTATATTCATCTGCTGATGTTTTGACAAAATAATTAAATCCCACTGTACACAGTATCCCATCTAAATACACTGACTTTAATTTCTATTCCTTAGCATTTTATCCCTGGGCTATAAAGTGACAAAATTATTTGAGTCAGATTCTCAGATGGCGTAAATTGTCACAGACCCACAGGAGATATGGATCTACCCTTCTGTATTTAAACAACATTTTTCTCCCTCCCAGTCCCTCTTCTCAGTTGATTAGATTTTACAGTCCAGTCAAAACGCTAAATTTGAACCATCAGGGTAATTCACAAGGCAACTGATAGACTCTAGTGTTTTAAGTATAAATGATTAATTCTTTGAAGGTTCACGTTTGATGGTGATAATCCCTGGCTTTTACAAAATACTTTTCCATCAATAGATTTCAGAACGCTTTTCAAAGGAAGCCAGTGTCATTTTCCAGTTAGTGACTTACCCAAGATCATCAGCCAGCCAGTAGCATAACAATGATTGGAACTGAGAGCTCTTGAGTCCTAGGCCAGTGCTGCATCCTTTTGTGTATACTGCCTTCCCAGGGCTCCAGGAAGGAGATAAAAACTCTTACTTAATTTTTAATATATGGCTAATTACTTAATATCAGAATATCCAGAGAAAAGTAAATTCACTGAGGAAGGAAGAAGTTGTTTACAGTGTGTTTTGTTTAAGTACACATTCTCCTGAATGAAGTAAAGCTATGCACTTACCTTGAGTCTGCACTACTGGAGCTCAGGGTAAGCAGTGTTCATTACCTACAGGAACAGCCCACAAGTCACTTTTCACATTTTCTTACCCTCTTTCTCACCTGGCCTTAATGTGTCTAGTAGCAGCAGTAGTCAGTTCAAGGTTGTTTTAGAAACCTTGAAAATGACCTCTTCTATTCAGTTTTGCCAATTATGCACTGAAACTGAGCATAATTATGTTACAAAGTAGACAGTGGGGTGACCGTCCCTATGCGTTTATGCAGTTTATACACTTCACTGATGTGCAGATAACCAGAGTTTGTTGCAGTGTAAGTGACAGATAACAAACTGGGACTAGCATTATACAGATGAGCAAATTATACACTTGTCCAATATGTGGACTAGATGGTAAGCACATATCTTGGCATGAAAATTCCCCTTGAAGGGAGTGATTCTGCATAAATGTTGAGGCCAATTTCTCTGTTGCATTAAGTCTCTTTTATAAGATTTTGAGGGCAGAACGGGGCATAAAACCAAGCAGTGGTCTTACTCAGAGAATGTCCCCAGCATAAGGAAGTTCCCTGGATGACACAGAACTGGCTGGGCTGAATATTTCTCACCCATCCCTTCCAACCCTGGTTGTAGTGGGTGCCTGGTGAGGTGAAGAGATCATGATCAGTGCGTTACTGCAGCACTCCTGTTATGTACATCTGACAGCTTACAGCCAGTTTTCTCCCTTCCTATTACTTCCTAAGAATAACTGCACTGCAAAGCAGTATGTGGTCTCATGTTCCTGCCATGCCAAAAAATGAATCAGAGCTACACTGACTGTGGGTAGAGTCTCATGGCACCAGAAACAAGAAGAAAACCTCGAAAGTGGGCTTATTGTCTTCTTCAGCATCTCTGTGCAGGAAGTCCCACATCACCACACTCCCCTTATCTCAGACACAGCATATGTGGAGATGGAAATTTGATGGCTCAAGTACCACCTTCTACTGCTGAAGAGCTCTACTCTACAAGAATCTGCGTTGGATTCTAGCCAGAATCCAGCTACTGGGATTCTTTCTGTTTGCTTTATATGGAGTTTATTTTTTTAAGTTATACCAAGAAGTCACATGTAAATGCATACAGCATAATTATATATCATACATTTTCAAAAAGGAAACGTAACAGTCCAGTAGCTTAATTATCATCATACATAAAGGTGGCTATAAGGTCTACTATTTATGCATGTACTTTAAGCTTACTGGATTTTTTGCAGGCATTGCACTATAAAATTCAATGAATTATAGACAAATGTGAAAAGAAAAAAAATGTAGAAGTATTTAATAATATTTAGCTTTGTTCTTACGGAAGTTTTAAATTGTTTTAAGTACAAAA
Organism: Alligator sinensis; assembly: GCF_000455745.1. NCBI lineage: Eukaryota > Metazoa > Chordata > Crocodylia > Alligatoridae > Alligator > Alligator sinensis. Next base: position 4,529,909 of record NW_005841867.1, on the reverse strand, counting down.
CAGACATCAATGGAATGTTTACAATTAAAAAGCTTTCAAAAGACTTTTGTGCTTTTATTTTATTATTATAATATACTAGCACTTCTGGAAGGAATTGATGTAGGCTGCAGTTAGGCCTACAGTGCTTTTTAAAAGTACTTCAAATTAAAGAGATGATTCAATAATATCATAATTAAATTTCATGTCCACATTATTGTGGTTCTCCTGTTTATTAGAACATGACCTACATGTCAAGAAGTAATATTTTGTAAAAGTGCTGGAATACATCATTAAGACTTTGCAAAAAGTGCCCTTTGATCCAAATTATATGCCCTTTGTACATAAAAACAATTAACACTGAGGCACTTTATGAAGTACGTAAGTAGTTATGGTTATACAGAATGTCAAAGACACTAAGTCATTATTAAATGGTGCCATATAGGCTGCACTAGTCAGAAACAGAAATTAATGATGCAGTGGAAGCTCTTCCACAAATATGTATATTATAAATTTTAGGGTTTTGCTTTTCATTTGTCCATGTATCGGGGCTTCTTACTCAAGCAAAGCTTCTAAAATTCAGAGGGAACAAAAATGATGATATCGTTTCAGCATTGATAAATAGTCTGAAGCATGCTAAGAGTTTGGAAAGGCACCCATAAGAGTGTATAAGAGGCTGTAAGATAGAGTAAATGCTTCTCTGGAAGATAACTAGCTTGACTAAAGCATGCTGAGCTCAGTACAGGAACGAATGGATGAAATGCTATGCCCTATGTTAATACCAGAAGTTAGATTTCACAGTAGTTCTTTTGAGCCCTAAAATCTATGAATCTATTGAGTGGTGCATTAGTTTCCTAGTTGGTAGGGTTGGAAGGGACCTGAGCAGATCATCAAGTTCGGCCCCCTGCCAGGGGCAGGAAAGAAAGCTGGGGTCAAATGACCCCGACTAGGTGATTATCTAGCCTCCTTCTGAAGACCCTCAGGGTAGGAATGAGCACCACTTCCCTTGGAAGTTGGTTCCAGATCCTAGCCGCCCTGACTGTGAAGTAGTACTTTCTGATGTCCAGCCTGAACCTACTCTTAGTCAACTTACGGCCATTATTCCTTGTTACTCCTGGTAGTGCGTGGGGGAACAGGGTTTCTCCCGTTCCCCGCTGGTCCCCCTTGGTAAATTCATAGACACCCACCAGATTCCTTCTCAGCCTTCTCTTGTGGAGGCTGAACAGGTTCAGGTCTCGTAGCCTCTCCTCATAGGGTCTGCCCTGCTGCCCCCTGATCATGCAAGTGGCCCTCGTTTGGACCCTCTTAATGCTGTCCACATCACTCCTGAAGTGCGGTGCCCAGAACTGGATGCAGTACTCCAACTGTGGCCTGACCAGTGTCACATAGAGGGGGAGGATCACTTCCTTGAACCTACTCATGATGCATCTGTGGATGCATGACAAGGTGCAGTTAGCCCTACTGACTGCATCCTCACATTGCCTTCTTTAAGGTGCTATAGTAGCTATTATTTGGACAAGCCCTGCCCCTCCACCTAGATCCAGGAAGATAGACTCTTCCATGGTCCACCTATAGCAGTGGTGCTCAACCTCCGAGTTGTGTCATCTGGCCTGCAGGACTCCCCACTGGTCCAGTAATTTAGCAGTGGGGGAGTACTGACAATTAACAGTGCCACTGCTCCCCCCACACCAAATTTCCAAGTCTCACAGCCCCACGTGCTGGAACAGGCTGGGGTGGCAGGTCTGATCCAGCATGCATGGACTCAGAGCAACAGGCCCAATCCAGCATGCACAGGGTCAGGACCAGGGCTAGGGCTAAGGCCAGGGCTAGGGCCAGATCTGGCATGCATGGGGCTGGAGCTGAGCCAGGGTGGTGTACCCAATCTGGCATGCCTTGGGTCAGAGCAGCTGGCCCAATCCAGTGCACAGGGGGCCGGGGCTGGGGTTGCAGCAAGGACAGCGGGCCCAATCCAGCATGTGTGGGGCTGGACCATGCCCACAGACCAATCCCATGTACTGCATCTGGCCCAAGGACTGACCCCGCACCATTCACCTAGCTTGCCACCCAGAAAGATTGTGCACAACTAACCCATAGGGGGTCAGATTGCAGAATCAGGGCCATGAGTCATGTGTTATACAATTGTCAATGGCAAGAATTCCTCAGGGTCTTATCTTTTATTGGAATAACTGTGTAGTTGGGATCGAGTTACACAAGCTTTCAGATGCTACAGATGAAAAAAAAATCACATGAGAAAAATACAGTTCCTTATTCCTCCCCCTGGGAATGTCTATTCCCCCCACCCCTTCTACTACTGTTCTTTACTATGCTATGCCTTGCTCATTCAGACTTTATGAAGAATGCCTTGCATTCAAAACCTTGTCTAACTCTGTCCCAACTATACAGTTGGTCTAATAAAATATATCACCCTAAGAAATCCTTGCCTCTTGCATAATTTCTAGATCATCATGCCTACAACATCACTTTAATACCACCATAACATCTGGCAATGGCAGCTGGAGCTGTGGAGTTAATTTTTTTTCATTTGATGTATATATTGAAAGGACGAGATAACATCTGTTGACCAACAGATGAAAGGCAGTAACTGAAAAAATGAATCAGAAGAAAATGGTTTCAAAAAGCTGACCAAGAGTATTGCCATAACTAGTGATACTTCAGATCACAATAGCTTTCAACTAATGCAGAAGATAATCATGGTAGTTACTGTGGATGGATGGTAGAAGAGACAAAAAGGAAGTTGGAACTATGTAATTAAATTTCTAATTCAGGTTTACATTCTTAAGCAATAATGACTATGGGGAAGGGCATTTCCTGGCAGTTAATGACTGGCTGGAGGATCTGAAGGCTTGAGGTAAAGCCAAGGACTCTTAATACAGTCAGTCATTAATTGCCAGGAAATGTCCAACTCAGGAGGTTATTATTGCTGTTATAAACCAAAAAAAGTGTTGGGGGGAGGGGAGAAAAAAAAGACAATGATTGCTTTTTTAAGTCTTGAAAAACTAAACATGGAACTGCACATTGCTATGGAGACAGAGCTATGGTTACAATATTAGTCCTTTCCTAGCATTTAAAGACTGATCCAGTAACCAATAGGAAAGTAGGAGTTTATTCTAAGAGTTCCATGAAGTATATAATTGGTAATTTAGAACATCAGCTTTGTGCCACAGGCCACATAACATCTGCAGACATCAAGAGTATCAACAAAACTTTACAACACTGATTACAAAATACTGGCAGCCACTCAAAATATTTTATAGTTACACATACCTTCAGAAAGCATTTCCAGTAGTCCCTGCTTTGATCTGCAGAGTGAGTGTCTCTAAGTAGGATCCTTATAATGTCATATTGTGCTGTTTCCTAGAAATTCAGTGCTATAGGGAATGGATCTTTCCAAATGATTAACGCTGAAGGCTTTTTTGGTCAGGTTGTGATTTCTCACCCATTTTTCAATAGTGTAACTTCACTGACTTTAATGAAACTGCTCCTGATTTACATCAGTGTAAGAAGTAAAAAATCTAGTCCACTGTTTACCAAATGTAAACTCTGAAACCTTATTCTTATTTTTCTTTCAGGCTTCTAAAATAAATTACCAAGACCTGGTCCCTAAAGCACTAGTTCTTTTGCACCAAAAATACAAATGAACTTCATTCATTTTAATGGCCATGACCTACGAGATTATCTTCCTTTAAGGAACCTCAGTCCTTTAAGGAATAAAGAAAAAGATAACAGTAATATTAGGAATTTGACAGAGATTTCAGTGAACATGATCATTCAGATGATCTTGTGAAAAACTTGATTTATATCAAATTACTAATTTGAGATGTTATAATTTGTAAGATTACAGCTACCATCCAGGCCTGGAGAAGCCTAAACTCACTAGCACTTCCACAATTAACTGGAAAGTTCTCCAGGTGCCTAGAGTTTTGCTCCTGCAGCTGAATTACTTAGTACCTATCTCCTGCCTAATTCTGCTTACCCTCCCCTGGAGCTCCCAGTCCCCTGGAGAGTCCGATGTAGTAGGTTATGCTCAGCACCTACCTAGCACTCCCTGGTAGAATCAGGCCTCTCACTAAAGGCAGGTGTGAACACTTTATTTGACACCGGGCCTAGTGGTAACAGCATTCATCCAGGAATCCAAGACTAGTTTAACAACATAGAGAAGGAGGGACCAAAAAGCAAGGTTCCTATCCATTAGGTGACTGCCCAAATCAGTAAGCTAGATACACAGGCTATGTCTACACTGCCTTTCCGGCATGTCCTCCCCAGCTTGTTCCATCCACCCACTTTCATTTGCATGTGCCAAACCCAGAAATGCAGTGAAGCTCCTGGGCATGCATGCTCACAGTGGTTGGTTTCAGGACTCCAAAAGCAGAAGTCTCAAGAGTGATACCTGGGGAGTGTCCCTGGAATAGCTCCATCACTGTATTTTTGTGTTTGTACATGCAATGGGAAACAGGTAGGCCCGGTATGTGTGGAAATGGTGTAGACTGAGGCATCGTTGAGGATGTAGTATAGACAGTCATCCTTCCTCTTGTCCTCTGTCTCTGGCTCCATGAACCTTTCATTTGTTTCTGTAGAATGGCATATATTCAACAAAAGGGACGGAGCGGACATGGTTCTGGGAGATGGGAGATGAGTTTGAACCCCCTCAGGAACAGGAGGACTTACACCTAGGGGGCCCACTTAACTTGTGACAAGACAAAGCAATTTTTGCTCCTGGTCACAGCACAAAGAGCTGATTTCATGGGCATATCCTGACAGCCCCACCCCTCACCCCTGATTGGCGGAGAGGCATATACCATATAATTTAATAGCAAATTCAATGGAAAGTAAATTATATAATGTATCATATTATTATGAATCTAAATATTACATTTAAATCAAAATGTAAATATATTATAAATTTATATACAATTAAATAGAATATGCAGACTGCAGCATTACATTTAACTTCTTAAGAGGCGGTGCTGAAGCATTTTCACTGCACTGACTGGTGCCTTCATGTATGCCACTAGCAGACGGTGAGTCTCAACCATGCGATCTATGGCTGCAGTGATTGTTATGTTGTTTTTGTATTGTGGTAAGCATTGGGACATTCTAAAACAGTGTATTATATCAATAATAAACTTTTAAAAGATTGATTGAACAGGAAATGCAATATTTCCTGGCAATTCTGGACTATGCCATTTTTCTCAGTCTCCATGAAAACTGTGAAACTGTGAATTAAGCAGACCCCTAATTATACCCCAGGTCTACAGCTTCCTAAGCAAGTATACTACCCACTAAGGTATAGTAATAAAGGGGAGACATTACAACTATTTACTCATCCCTGGGTCCCATTTTAAAAGAAGAAGAGTGATTCTTGCTCTGTTCTTGAAAAGAACTAGTGCCTCCCCTTATGGGACAGTTGTGGACAGCAAGTCCCAAGCAGATGGAAGCAGTGTTGTGCCTAAGCCCCAAGGAATGGTGAAATTTAAGATACACCCCTGCTCTCAGCTTTTCCTAATGGCTAGACTCTGTGTACTGACCACTATGAATCCCATTTTGAGGTGCCTGAGTCACCTCTCCATGTGCTGTTTGGAGAGCCAAGACATCTATTACAGTGTTATGGATTCCACTCCAGGGGCAAAGGGTCTAAATGTTAGGCAATGAAGCATTTAGAAGTTATCCACTTTATTCCTTTATAGTATATACCCGTTGGTAAGTATTTCTAGCCTAATACATCACAATTTTCTGCAAAGGCTGCTCAAGCCAGTTGAGGCAGCCTCCATGTCCTTCCAACCTAGATTTATCATTTAGTCAGAAGCTGGAAAAGCAAGAGGTTACTATTCTGTGTCTCCCTGAATTGTGGTCTTGGCTTTAGACCCCTGGCAAATTTATAGGTTTGGGGGATTTGGGGGAAAGGGCATGGGAAACATTGATAATTATTAGCTCAATATGAACTCTTGTTCTTTGGTACACTGTATCTAATTATTCACTTCCGTGATAAAATCTGGATAGCTCTCAGATTTGTTGCTGCTGCATCATGCATCTAAAATGGTCTTTTCATTTAGAACATGCAATAGAACATTATCATATCATACCATGGTTCCACTCCCATCAACTCACATCCCAGTCACTAAAACATCCTTTTTCTGGGTTGGATAAATTCAGTCTTGTTCTGCTAAGATTGGTCCAGAATATTCTGCAAACATCATTACCTCAGCCCATCACTTTGATAATGTCACCCCTCTCTTTGCAACTCCCACTGGCTGCCCTGTCTTTAGTACATCAAATATTAGGTATATATTGGGTGTATCTACACATGTCACTATGGCGACATTGTTACTCTTGGAAGTACTAAATCACAGCACAGTAACAGACTGTACTGCACCTCACATGTCACGGAAAGTTATTTGTAGCAGCTACTTTGCTGTAGCAGCACACTATACTGGGGGAGTGTGTCGCTACAGAGAAGTAGCTGCTGGTCACATGTAGATGCCCACAGGCTCTACATTGCAGTGTCATGACTAGATGCACCCATCATCAGTTTTAAGGTCCTTCCCAGATTATCCTCATCCTGTCTGTCACCTCTCATTGAATCTGTAGGAATCAACCCCACACTCCATTGCCCATCCAATATATTCGCAAACAAGCACCTTGCTTTCACCCATTCTCATGGTTCTCCTTCAAATCCCTCCATTACATTCTTCTTGCCATGATGCCTCCAAAAAAAGCCACTGACAACAGCGGCTAGGTTGCTGAGGTGATAAGACTACTGCAAATCAAGCTGAAAAATATTTCCTTTTAATCCTCTGCTTCAGTTTGTAACATAATATGAATTGATGACTTGCATCATCAAGACTGGTCCTCAGCTCCAGCAGACAGCCATGAAACAGTCCAGAAGACTGAAGAACAATGTCCAATCCAGTCGCCTGTACACTACAAGTCACAAAACAATCCACCCCCCACCCCACTCCCACAACAACCTTTAAAACTTAAGACCCTTAATACAAAAAACCAAAAGTCTCAAAAAGCTACTATGTGCGTACGACAGGTCGGGAGCAGGAGAGAGCCAAGACACTTTTACCTGTTATCTCTTGTCACCTCTCATCTTGTAAACTCTTTGGGGCAGGAAGTGTCTTTTGCTTCTATGTTTATACAGTGCCCAGCACAAAGGAGCCCTCCCTCATCCATTATGAGGGGTGTTATGCTAATAGAAAAACAACAGGCACAAGGGGAAGGTGGATTCCTGAACTCTCTTCACCTTCCATTTCAGTCGCAAAATACTGAGTAGTATATTGATTACTATCTGATTTCACACATCTAATCATTGTGAAATCAAGTAATCACATTGACCGATGACGTCAATGGGACTACTTGCAGTGTACGTTCAGAGGTTCTTCATGTAAATGTAATAAAAGTGGGTCAAAAATACCATGAATAATTACAGGCACCACATGTATGGGGATAACTTAATTTTTGCCCAGATTCTAAATACAGCCCTCTTCTAATGAGGAATGTGGCAGCCATTAGGGTAAGAGGCAGAAAATGAGACAGAGTACCTTATCAACCAGTATTTACAGCAAGCAGGCAGAAGGAAATGCTCGAGCTGGAATGTAGCTAGGACATTAGAAAACCCCTCTACACATTACAGGTATGGGGCAGTTAACTGGTTAATCGTGCAAATTACCTTGAAACCAGCCACATGTGCAAAGGAGCTATCACACAATAAAAAGCTCCAACCAGCTATAAAGTTAGACTTCAAAAATGCACATTAACTTTATCAAGCTTTAATTTGTACATGTAGCAGGGCCTCCCATTAGCTGACGGGGCTGGCTCCCAGCCATGGGGCTGCATCTTGCTCAGCTGGAGCTGGGGACTCTCAGCCCCAGCAGCTGCAGACTCTGGCCCAGAGTCCCAAAGCTGTGGACACTGGGTTCGTAGCTTGCCTCCTGGTGATCTCCCTGACCCAGGGATGTGTGGTTTCACATACCCCTGGAATGGGAAGAGGAGATTGCCCCTGTGGTGATGCCCCAACCCCAGGGGTCTACGAAGCACCCCTGCAGCTAGGAGCCCTTCAACTGGGGTGTGCAGGGCTCCCAGCCATAGAAGCTTGCTTTTTGCCAGTCTAGGGAAGCCAAACCCAGTCCTGCATAACCTCTAAGTTTTACTGAACTCCCACCCCAAAGAATAATGGTTGCAGGCATCCTCTTGAATCCTCTACAGGAAGCAAAAACTGTAGAGAGCTCACCCTCTTGAATCAAGAATGTCAGATTGTCAGCAGCTGATCCCACGCTTTGGGGATTACATATTTCCCGAAGCAAATCAGAAACTTTGCCAGTTCCATGTCCTTAAAGAAGACTTGTGAACACCCGCTCTGTCATTCGGTTTATATTTATTTAAATTGGTTTGTTCTGCTGCTTAAATAAGAAAAGCAAAAACGAAGACAGGCATTGCTAACGGGATCTTAAGATATGCCTAAAGCAACAAGGGAAACCCTGTAGGAGCATTACAACAACTACTGCTTATTTTCTATTAGCAGCAGGCACTTTTTAATTAAGCTGGCCTCTGCTTTTGCCGTCTTGGGGCCTGATACTGTAAAGTGCTGAGCACTATATTTTTGAACCACTAAGCACTTAAACATGCATTAGGATTTCAGTGGAACTACTAGATGAGAGCCAGAGAGCAAGCTTCTGATGAGTTTGGAGAACTTACTGAGCCCACAAAGTTTTCCAGATTCTTAATTGGTGTTATTTTTTAGTGTTTACTAGAACAAGTCATAAGGAAATAATAACAACATGCTATAAGGAATTTGATAACATATAATTAAGGATGGCATTCTGTTTCTTATTTTGTGCCATATATTAAGGCAGTTTACAGAGGAAACAGTAAATTCAAACTTGCAAAAAAATGATTAATACAAGATCTAAATTCTGACTGCATATAACTAGAGAACTGAGTCCCACAGCTTTGAAGCCTGTGCATTTCTAAACACTCAAGACAAAATTTACTATTTCATGGGTTTATTAGTTGCCCATCACTATAGCTTCTGAATACAGTTAAAAACAGCCTGAGAACTGTATAGGACAATGGAACTGACCAGTCAACTTGGCTTGATATTCAAAAACATTTAGTTTCCCTCTCAGAGACTGATCAGCTGATTGTATATAAATACACAGTGGCAGCCTTTGGGCAGACTTTCTATGCTAACAAGCTTTTCCATTAAGGCGTTCCAATCTTTCTTGGCCCCTAAAATATCATTGTAACACAGACTGGAAAAAAGGAAACATCAGGAAAGTGCAAAAATGTCAATTTTATTTTCTGAACAATTTGGAGATTTCAATATTTTCTCCTAATTTGAAATAAACCTCCAACATTTAGATGCGTGGAAAAAAAAGTTCCAAAACGCATCAGGTCTATCAAAATGTTTAATTCCAACAATATTGAAATGATCCAATTTAATTCTGACATGTTATACTATAACACCTAATACAAAACAATATTGAAAAGAAGTGTGATTTTGACACAAAACATTAAAATATTGAAACAGAAGATTTCAATAATTTTCCCATTTCTTAAATTGGTGGAAGGATGCAAAACATTCCTGTTTTGATAGAAATGCTTTTCTGACAGAAAATGATTGCTTTGGTGTCTTTTCAATCATATCCACTGAGTTTATGGCATTAAAAATATATTTTAAAATGTTTAACAATTTCACAAAAATATAATTTTATTGTTGTAAACCGGAAACTCTTCTAGTATTTATGTTCATTTTTTCCATTGGAAAAAGACTGGGGGTTTGTTTTTAACTTGAGAATGTTTTTCCTGTTGATTTGATTTTTTTTTTAATGGAAATTTTGTTTTGATTTTTTTTTATTACACAAAAGCTGACCAAAACATAAAACTTTCCATGATATCTTTTTTTTGGTTGAAAAGTCATTTTCTGTTTGCAGGAGGGTGGGGAGGATGGGACAGTCTGAATTCTAGTAATCATGGATCACCATTCAATTAAAGGATCTAAATGGTATCCTTTGTTGCTACCTTATATTTATATGCAGGAGATTTAAACAGAGGCAGGACTAAAATATTCCACAAACATACTATTACATATTTCACAGGATTCTTAAACAAGTGCACTGGGAAAAACACTAACTCACTCACCATTTCCAGTTCATTAACTAGGCAACAAATGGGAAAATTTAGTACTTGGAACAGCAGTACAATTCACTCAGAATAAAGAAAATGGAAGCCCAGAATTACGTGAAGGCATTACAATGGCAAATCGCAGCAGCTCCAGGTCCAGCCAGATTCTGCTGCCAGGCTACGTTCTGTGGCATGGCCGTCTCCATATCTTCTATACCTTACTAGAGAGGAGTACAGTAAGGCCAGCTGTACAGGTGGGCTTGACACAACAAAGGGAAGATTTGTGCCAACTATAAACAACAGGGGTTTGTGAGTGATACTGAAGGCAAGATGGGAGAAGGATTTTAAAATCTATCAAGATGAAATAACTGCCACATACCGAAACAGCCAAGCTGTGAGTAACCCTAGAAAAGTAGTGCTCTTTTCCATCCATCCCCCTGGACCAGCTGCTCTTTCTTTCCCAATAGGGTAAGATGTCCTTCCAGACCCAAAAATGATGAAAGTTCCTGGACTTTTCCCTCCCTAACCTCTTCCCTACTCTCACCCCACCCTTTTTAACAGATGTTCAAAGATCCTGATCACACCCCTCTGTTTTTGCCCATAGGTGATTGGTAGATGAGAAGGGTGGGAGCCCTGTTCCTCAGACTGCCTTCGTCTATAAAGAGATGCTGACTTTTGCTGAAAAACACACTTACCGCTACTCCAGCCTGAATTTGTGTCTTCAGATGAGCTGTACAGCAGGTCATGGCTTAACTTCACTTTAAGGGTGCATTTCAACATTTGGACAGGTGTTTAGGATCTCAGACAAAACTGCATTTGATATTTTTTGGGTCTGGTCATAAGTGACTATAAATCACAATGGAGCTGTGCTGATTTAAACCAGATATGGATGATATCCATATTGTATTCTTTGTGCTCACACCCTCAGCAAAGTTGTTCTGTGTGAAAATGGATCTCATTTCACCAGGGCTGTATTTGTTGTATGTCTGTTTAATAACTTGGCCAGGAATGCCATCATAAATGATCTGGGAAGGTGCCTTTTATGACTCATTCAATAAAATCTACATTATTATAGTTGCAGTTGCACCTGAAAGAATGAATCTTTTATAGGCAGATGACTCATCTCCATAAAGGGGATGTTTCCAATTAGACACAAACACCACAGCCCTGTGCCTGGGTCTGTTCTGCTGAGTGCATCGTGTCAGACTATATGTTGGCTTGGTGTACCCCTTCCCACAGCAAGAGCAAACAGGATGTATCACTATTCTTCTTTTTTCCAGCAGGCAGTTCTTTTCCAATACTATTGAATTTGGCAACTGAAACAAGAAACAGAGTTTAAACAACCAGCAGGACAGAAAAGAAGCTGGACCAAAATACATTTTCTTGACACATTATGGACAATCCCATTACAAAATGAGTCACAACTTTCAGAGATTTTCTGACAACTTTGCAGAGCATCAAAACATTACATTGCTCACAGCTGTGAAACATCAGCTTTCTCCAGTAGTGAGCAGCACAAGTAAAGAAGAGAACAGAACTTAGCATGCTAACCTGTTAAACACAAAGGGCTTTGGCAGACTGAAGCTTTCTGGTTTGGTCTTCTGAGATGCTCAAGGGCCATTCCAAAGCTCACTGGAATCTTCTTATTGACTATAGTAGGCTTTGGATCAGAAATAGGGAGTGAGGCTAAGTACAGACAGCCAACAAGCTCAAGGCTGAATCAATTCAATCTTCTCAGGTTAGTCTAAACTGCAAAGACTGAACCAATAAGCAAGTGAACAGACATTCATTTTTTATTCCATAAGTGTAGCCACATGCTTGCAATGGCCCAGGCCAGAAGCTGTGGGGGCTCAGCTGGAACAGAAAGCTTGGGGCAAGACTAACCCACCTACTCTGCAAGGAGGGGTTTGTGGGGGAAGTGCGAAGAATCCTGGGATACTGGGGGTCTGTGGGTTAACTTGAATATGGCTGGGATCTGGGACAGAAGTTCAATAAACTGATTTAACTTAACCCAGTTAAGTCTGATACTACATCCACCCAGGTTTATCGTAAATTGGTTTTGGCCATTTTGAAAGTGTTTGAACTTCTAGGCTAGGGAGAGACATTACACATAAACCAGGTAAGTGATCAGAAACTGGTTTAAACCTGTAACAGAACAGACATTCAGTGCACTTAAACCAGTTGAAAATGGCCAAAACCGGTTTGAGATAAACCTGGTTGAATGTAGTATCAGACTTAACTGATTTGGCTCAACCCAGTTTATGCAATGTCTGTCCCAGACTCCTTGCTGGTTTAAGATAAACCAGACTCCTCCAGCATCCCGGCATGCTCTCTAAACTGGGCAGAACTCTGTTTTCTGCTCCAGTGAGCTGGGTTGGCCCCTCCCCTCTGCTGTCTAGCCAGAGCAGGGGCAGAGTGTGGCCAGATGCTGGCCTGCCATGGCCCCTGAGGCATATTCCTCCCTCTGTCCCCTCTCCCCCCGTCCCTCCATTGGCAAACCCTGGGGGCTGCAGCTGCTGTTTGCCAGCCCCAGCCACACCTACATGGTTTGCCTGCAGCCAGGCAGGGACAGAGTTAACTCCTTCCTCTGTCCTCCCAGGATTTAGTGGCTTGGGAGGGAATTAATTCCACAGTGTGTCCCAGAAGGGAGGGTGGGGAGAGGGAGAGGGGCAAGATAGTCCCCTGTGTGCAGATCCAAGCCCTGCACCTGTGAGCCCAGAGCTAAGTCCTGCAGGACCAGACTGAGAGGTGGTAAGTGTTTGGAAAGACCTTACAATCATCACACATGTTGGAGATGTAGTTAAGGGAAGTTACAGACAGCTTCACCAAAGAATGCAGAGAGCTACATATCTAAACAAAGCCTTTCTGAATGCTTGGCTATAAAGAGACTCTCTGCCCTCAGGATTAGTAAAACTAATTCTTGTCTTCCTGGTTTACATTTTAAGCTAGACTAAGTTGTGTATGCTGTGTTTTGCTAGGCTGTATTTTAGCTTAGGCAAAGATTTTTGGTAGTTCCCTGTTGTATGCTTTGCAAATTGCTGTGTTCAGTACATGCTTACTTCAGAGAAAGGACTTTTTCCCCATCCCCACTCCTATGGTCTGGCAGCAGCTGCCTGCCTCCCCCGGACTAGTGGCTGGCATCCCGTGTCATGTGCTAGCCCTGGCTGGTGCCTGGCCCTGCCCTCTCTACTCCAGCAGGGAGGGGTGAGAGCTTTGGAGGGTGTCTCTCTTCCCTCCCCTTTGGCAGTGGCTGGCAGGCATTCTCTAGCACCCCCCACAGCTTCTGGCTTGAGCCACTGCAGGCATGTGGTTGTATTTCCTGGTTTAACAGAGAATGTCTGTCTAGTTATTAATCAGTTTAAGCTGCACAGCTTAGACTAACCTGCAAAGAGTGAATCAAGTCAGACTCAGGTTTTTTGAATGTCTGTCCCTAGCGCTGCTATGTTACAGATTTGAACTGGTTTCTGATTACTTATACTAGTTTGTGTGTCATTTCTGTGCCTAGCTTGAGTGTTTGGATTCCTGAGATTAAAGTGGAGAATCATGTACCAATCTATCTACACAGACACTGGGCCAGACACTAGCCTCCATCTTAGTTGCTGTTACCATTTATCAAAAATACTTACATAGACTCCATATCTATGTACCTCACCTTCAGTATGTTGATGTTCTTAACATACCCAATGAGGTAAGAATGTTCTTTCAGCATAGAGACCAAAGACATTACATAACTTCTCCAAAGTCATAGAGAACACCTCTAATGAAGAAAGGATTTGAACACATATCTTGCAAGTCCTAGCCAGTGAGGTACCTTTAATCTTGGGTTGGACAGCCACCAACCAGACTTACACAGCTACCCAAAGATACTTCTGGCATGCAGAAATACTCAGGTCACACAATACAATACTAAGGATACTGTGCACTGCATTTTTTCAGTCTTCTACAAGTTTTAATTCAAACTGTTTCAATTATTAATTTTACTGTTTTGTAACATGCACATATTTATTACAGGTATAAGTGCTAGACCAGTGATGCCCAACCAGGGTTCTTTGGCATACTGGTGTGCCTTAAAATCCTTTCAATGGTGCTGTGGGATACCCAGAAATGTTTGTGTTGTTAGGTGTGCAAACCTAATTCACAAAAAACACCAGAAATTTCAAATAGGAATTCATAGTGTTAAAAACAATCTGGCCTGAATTTTTTGCAGATATTACTCTATTTTTTCTGTAGTCAAAAAATCAGAGAAAATGAAGAACTGGCATTTTCTGAGGGGTATCCTGAGTCTGAAAATTTGAGAACCACTGTGCTCTAGGAATACTGCAGGTTAGGAGCAGCTGATATAAATGACTATTGTATCTTTTCTATCTGTAGTAGGAACTATGGCTCAGTTCAATAAGACTTGACTTTTAAGAGACATTTATTCCTGGGTGGGTGATCACTCGGAGCCAGTAAAGAGCATGTACAGGTACGCCCGAAGATCTGGGCCTCATGGACAAGGCCTGGGCTCATGGCCTGCAAGGCCTGCCTGTACACTCTAAACTAACAAAACAACACCCACACACACACACCCCCCCACAAAAAAAACCACAACGAACATTCGGACTATATTGACTTTTTTACAGTTCTGCCAGCGGGGGACACCCATGAGGCCTCAGGGGTCGCCCCGCATGAACCAAAGTCCAAGGCCTCGGCCTGCTTGAGGCGTCCCTGCAGCTTGAACAGCCGGTGGTCTCACAGTACGAGGACCAGGCGTCCCGCCTCGACTCGGCACAGCGCCCCCTCGAGGGCCCATCAGTTCAATAAGATACTTCAGCAGCCCTTTCTAAAATGTAATATCTGTTTGAAGACTGCCTAAAACCTTATACAGATTTTAAGAACATAATAAATAAGTCCCCAGGTCACCTCTACAGGTATCTCTTCCCACTTTACAAGCATATGGTAGTCTTTTTTGAAGCTACATATATCCTTTATTTGTAGAAAGATTATGAAAATAATTACATATTATTATAAAAAGCAAAGCAAGCCAAATCCAAACAGTAAATGACAGGACTGGCCAATTCCACTGTAGAAGGCAGGATAGATTTCATGACTTGAAGCTCATTTCATCAGATGCTGATGAAGTAAGCTTCAGCCCATGAAATGTTGTGCTATATATGTATCTAGTACATTAGTTAGTCCAGAAGATGCAAATCTACCTGGCCTTTGACTTCAAACTAACATGGCTAATGACATCTGTTGTCCCAAGTGTTAATCGCCCAATTTGTTGAAGCCCGGAACGGTTCACACAGTAAGCTCCACTAACCTAAAACCTCATTCCCAGACCACAATAAACTATAGCTTTTATCTACATGACACAGTTCTGCCAACTCAGTTATGCCATAAGTGGTATGAAAAGATCATGTTCTGCCAAAAAAGCTTCTGCCATTTCAGTGAGTGGGTGTAATTCTGGTAGTAGAAAACTCCTGTCAGAAAGAGGTACACCTAGCTTTGTCACCATAGAGAAAGTAGCAGCGGCCCCATCATATAGATTAGGGGTATCAAACATATGGCCTACTGGCTGGATCCAGTTCTTGAAGCCATGTCAGTTGGCCCACAGGGCTCCTAGAGAGACCACGAATTCAGGGATAAGGTGAGAGGGGGCAGGGCCTGCTGCTGAAATCTGGAGCATGGGCACTCATTAGGAACAAGTGTCAACAGCAGGAGAGCAAACAATAGCTACATTAACGCCCACAGCTCCCTGATGCTGTTTGTCCTGCCATGTCCAGTTTCACCCTACAAGGGACCCTACAGTCCAGATCTGGTCCGGGGCGGAGACTGAGTGAGTCTGCCACTCCTGATGTAGACTACGCCTATGTGCTGGTCAAATGGGCCTCAAAGGACAGTTCTCAGCTACATATCTTGGTATTGCCAACTCACAGGAATTTATTCAGAATCTTGCAATATTTTTTCTTTATAACCAAAGTTTCTCTACCTTTTTTCATTCTAAAATTCCATCACAGTCATGCCAGCTCTCAGTCTCACCAAGTTTGTGGACACACAAAAAATGGTTGCCAGTATTGTATGTTACCCCAACTACTTTCTACCTGCAATAAGAAAACCTTTGTTTTAGTGAACTCTGATAAATTTGCAAATATGTTGGATCTTCTCTGTTGAATTAATCAGAAGTGGTATGTTTTAACTAACACCATTAAATACAAAAAAGACCTAAATACAGGATACGAGAAAGGGATTTTGGGGGCAAGGAATTAGGGTACTACCATTTTTGAAAAGCCAGTGATTGGCATTTGAGAAGGCATAGTTCAGTAATTTGATATAGAGCTAGATTTGCATATGATTTTATTTCAACTTACTTCATGCCATCATGGTGGACAACTCAGTGTCTCTATATACACTGCCCAGACTTTTGCACCCTGGAGAAGTCACTCCAGCTTCGCTTTATCTTTCAAGTGAGGAGTGTTTAGCAAGCTGATGTCTCACTTGGCGTAATTCTATTGTCTTAAAAGACAAAAAATGCCTACTACTAGAACCTAGAAATTCACCTTTCATTTAAAAAAGCAAGAAAACTGTTTATTAGTTCTTAGTTGTTAAAAAGCCTTTGCATGCAGGGCATAAGCACACTCAAAAAACCCCCACTCAAATAAAACAAAACAACATTCCAAAGAAATAAAACCTATTTTTTTTTCCAATACTTTTTCATCAGGACTTAGAGCTGTGTGGGAAACAGTTTCCTGTTCCTCAAAATTTTTGAAATTTCAGAAAGTATTTTTAATCTGAAGGAAAACGAGCTCTCCGAGACTTCCTATGAAAAGCAAGAAAGGACCTCTGCCCTAAGCCTGATGGTTAAGACATTCACCTGAGCTATGGGAAAATGGCACAATAGGACCATGATCCTGATTCTTCCACATACCCACTGTGTGTCTTGGCCAACACCTTACTTTTTGTTTCATGGTGGGTCTTCCTCCCCTTCATACAGAGCTTACAATTTTTTTTTTAACTTGGCAGGCCACCACAGTATCTCAGTTTTAATAAATCAACATTTTCTAACAAAAATAATTTAGTCAGAAAGCTCTAAACCAGCTCTACTCAGAATGTTGTCAAACCTTTAATTTTGGCAACACTGCTACATGTTGCAATCTAGCAAACCCTCCACCACCAGAGTCCAAAAGCCCTGTGTTTTGCAGCCAAGGTTCCCTTTATGATTCCAGATTCCCTAAACGCCCAGAGTCAACTGCCTAAAAGGCCAGCATGTGTACCAGACTATATCCTGCATCATTGACATGCACATTCATTAATTTGGTTACATCTTGATATAGCTTGATATAACTTAATGATACATTAAGTTATACATATGTAGGACTGTGAGTAAATACAATATAATTTATGTAAATGAAGCCTACCAGCAGCTAGATTTCCCCTTTCTCCTATAGGAAGAAGCAGGAAATTCCATCCCTACAAAACTTTTAGCTCTGGATCATCTCCACTCCTAATTCCTTAATTATAGATCAAATGGGAAAGGGCAGTGTGCTCCAGCTAATAGGTTACTAACATAAAAATGAGGAGATTTAGGCACCATTCCTGCTTTTACCACCATTTAAGTAGGGGAAGCTGGGCAATCATTTCACCTCTCTATGTTTCTGTTTCCCTTCCTTGATTTGTTTTACCTATTTAGACTAGGAGTGGGGAAAAACATGGCCCACAGGCCAGATCCAGCCCACCAAGTGATTCTGTTCAGCCCATGGTGGGTCCTTCAGCCCTACCTGGCCCAGGCATGGGGGTAGCCCAGGCTGTGGCACTTGCAGCCCATCCCACTACCCCTGGGTGGGAGGGTGCCACCTGGTGCAGAATGCAGTCTGCCCTATCCCCATGCACAGCTCCTGGCCATGCTGGGAGCTATAGTCCCCAGGGCTAAGTGGTGCAGTGATGGGGCAAAGGTAGTGTGGTGGCTGGACTTAGCTTCCCAGCAGCCCCCACAGTGGCAGTTCTCTCTGCCCTCACACTTTCAGCCGTCATTACCATTGTCTCGACTGCCACTGCTGGACCTGGCCCTGCTGCCTAAGCACCCCAGGCTATCTGCCCTGCACCCTCCGCTGGGGGTGCCAGATGAAGAGGGCATGTGGGGTCTCCACTGAGACCAACTCAGCACCCCCAAGGACAGATGGGATGGGACTGCAGGCAGGCAGGGAGCAGTGTTCAGGAGCAGGACAGGTGAGCGTGGCTGGGGATGGAGATGGGACTATGGGGCAGTGACAGCATGGAGTCGGGGCCCAGGACAGAATTGTGATTCACTCCCTGCATGTCCCTGTGAAAGGCTCTGTTTCCATGGGCAGGGGCTCATCAGCACCCATTGCAGGGACATGTAGGGAGCAGATCACAGCTCTTCCCCAGGCTCTGGCCCCATGCTGTCACTACCCCACGATCCCAATTTTAATCCTAGCCCCTTCCACCTGTCCCAGTCTCAGATGCTGCTCCCCAACCACCTGTGGCCTCTTCCCATCTGCCTGGCCAAGCACACCCTGCCCATAGGGGTTCTGAGCCAGTCTCTATGGAGAAATTGCCCACCTATCCACTCCATCTGATGCTCCCACCAGTGGGTGCAGGGTGGCTAGGCCCAGATAGAATCAATTGGCATTGCCCCAGCACTGCCCCCCCCCCCCCCCCCCCCCCCCCCGGGGCGGGGCCCGCAGCCCGCGCTGGGCAGTGTAAACAGCTATGATGGGGGCCCGAGGCCCTTGAGCCCAAATAATTACCCACCCCGGTTTAGACTGTAAGTGCTGCAAGGTGAAGACTGTTTCCTACTATGTATTTGCACAACAGACCCCATGTCTTGGTTCGAAGACTCTAGGTAATACAAGTAAATAAAATAATATTAAACCCAATAACACTGGCATTAATTACTTGAATACCAATTAGGGGACTAATTTTGGTCATGGGAATTGAAGGTAAGCAACATCTCAGGATAATCAGCATCTCACAGAACAATGCCATGCATTAAGACTGCAGAACTTGGCCTTGTATGACTGTATTCATAAGTTCTTCTGAATACAATTTACAAGACATTGGGAAGAAAAATAAATAAAAAACATTTCTGTGGCCAAAAACTGAGAAATTAGATCCATGTTGTGGAATTAGTAAGAGATGGAAAAGAGAGACATGCGGTACAGACAATATATAGACAAAGGATTGCTTAAAAGGAGAATTAAAAATACCAAGATATGTAGTGCTTTTATACTAGTGTCCCATCTTTGCCAGAAAACTACTATGCAGAAGGTTTCTGTTGAACAAGATAATCTCTTGACCAGTTTATATAAAATGATCTTCCCTGTGTTGATGCCACCAAACCTCAGTATAACATAGTCAGGAGGCTATCATGTCATAGTATAATCACCAAACAATAATATACTGACATTATATATATTTTAAGTGAGTAAGGGAGGACTAGAATTTTAAATTCTACAGATTTATTTTCTTTTTAAAGACACTGCAGTGGCTGTCTGATAAATGCCTAGATATACAAGGGAGCTTCCATTCTAGCCTTTCTCCCCTAACATTTGCTATCTATTGTGCAGTTTTTTTGGCAACAATTGTGGGGACTACTCAGGACATAGACCATTGGCATTTTAACCAGCATGTCACCAAGATATGCTCAGAGTGATTAGAATGCCAGGGGCTGATGGAGGCCTCTCTTTATTAGCAACTCCATTGTTACTATCACTGGTAGATCTGCACTAGTTATAGCTATGGTGGGAATTTTTTGCTGGAAAAAGGCTAATGTTGAAAAGGCCAAATAGAGAGAGCCCAATTCTCTCACCTCCACTGCTATGAATGAGTATGTACTATGCTGATCCCAGTGTAGCACCAGGGCAAAAAAGAGGAAACCCCTTCCATAGGAACCCATTTTAAAATCTGTATCTATATGTATTTATTCTGCCCCAAATCCTGATGCCTTTTTTAAATCATTTTTCTTTGCTGATGTCCCAGTAGGAGTGAAAGAAGTCAATTGCAGCCAATTGTACTTTCTACTCTCTCTCAAAAGGGGATAAAGCTTTCAAGTTATTTGAATAAACTGTGATTACATCTTCATTTGTCAGTAATGGGATTACCACGCTGATAAAAGAGACTTCAGACAAACATACATGTTTAGGATTGGTGTAAATTACCCAAGAGGGTCGGGAGAAAATCCTTTGGGCTCTTTAGGACCCAACCCCCCTTCTTTGAAAGCTGGCCTGCAGGCAAGATCCTTGAATAGCCTGGGATCAGCTGACCACTCCCTGCTGTGGGTTGTTGCTGTTTTCCTGTGCACATGCTCAGTGAACTGGAAAATACAATTATACACATCCAAGACAGCAGTTAGTTTTCTGACTATGGCTAACAAGCTAAGGATTTTTCAACTAATTGAGTTTATCTCTGGATGAAGAAGATGTCATAAATCTTAGTCAGATAATAACGATTAAGAGATAAAGGAAGTTTTAGCAAAATATAAGTGCTGTTGTCGCTAAACGTGGATGGACTCCATGGTGTGATAATCTTTTTAACATGGCAACCCATCCCACATACAAAATGTTTTCCATGTGCAAAGAACCATTTGTGAAGGAGAACAAATGGTAAAAGCAAGCAGGAAAGAGATGAGAGAGAAATAAAATACAAATTCAAATCTTGTTAAGACTAAAGAAAAATAATAAAAAAGAAAGACCTGAAAATAATCAGACTTCAGATGTTTATAACAAACCAAATATTATAATGCAGAGTAAGTGCTCAGGAGGGCTATAAACCCCTTCAGAGAATGAGCATATAGATTAGTTAACTCAGCAGTAGTCTCCAACTTTATGAAGTCCCAATTTCACAAATGATAGCACTTACTCCACTGACATCAGCGGGATTTCTTGTGGGATTAAGCACTACGCAACATATGTCTGGGCTGCAGAACTGAATCCTAAATATTTATATTGGAAAGCGAGAAATGTATCTGAATCAATGAGCCAAATTCTCTGCTGGCACTGAGTCCACTAAAGTCAATTGAGTTATAACAGAGTGTTTTCATATAGTTTCACATGAGACGGAATTTCTAAATTCTGCCAATTATTGGGTGCATCTACATGAGATGCATTAATGTACATTAGCCTAATTGAACGCACATAATGGGTGCGTGTCTACACATGCACACCCTTAAAGCATGTTAAAAATGGCAAATTTAGGCACAGTTTGTTGAAGTGCATTAATACACATGTAGACACAACCCAGCACTAACTGTTGTGCCCGGTCTGCTCAGCCACTAGGGGCACATAGCAGGGCTGCAGGGATTTAGCACTAACTTTAGTGCCAAGTGTCTGCACATGTAGACACCTGACAAAAATCACTGAATGCACACTAGTTTAATGCACATTAAATTTAATTGTACTTAAATGCATGTGTAGACACACCCATTGCGTATGACAAGCACCCCTCAGAAGTTAGTTAAACAAGGGTTGCTGATATGGTGAAACAAAAACTTATCATAAAATGCTGATTCAATTAAATCAAAACTTTTTGTAGGGATGCAGTGATTCTGTCAAAATTATCTACCAGAAAGTATCAATTTGATATTATTGTCATGAGTGACTGGTGCCTCCAAAATCTGGGGGGGCACCTGCAGATGCCGCCCACAGCGGCAGCTCTGTCGGAGTGGGGGGAAGGGGGCATCAGCCCTACCGACAGCATCAGTGTTGGCCATGAGAGGAGGCACTGGCCCCATTGGGGTGCATGTGCACTCCCATTCACCCCCTACCAGTTGCCTATTATCATTGTGCTCTTTTATAATAATAAAATAACATGGTTTTGAGAAGGTTGAATTTTGTGAAAAATTATGAGATGCTGGCTTTTCATCCCAAACCTGAAAATTAAGTAGTGTTGGCCAGGCCTTTGATGATGATGTGAAAGAATGAGGGTATAGAGAGAAAACGTGAAGGGGAGGGGAAAGGTTGAGGAAGGGCAAAAATAGAGATGATAGTACAAGGGAAGAAATAAAGTGATGAGGGAAGGCAAAAGAGTAGGAAGAAGGGAAAAGAAGGGAAAATGAGGCACGATGGAAAGGTACTGTGAACCTAGTGGGAAAGTAATCTAAGGCCATTTTCAAGAGAGATCAGAGTCAAGTGAATAGTGGAAAGGTCAGAGTCAAGTGAATAGTGCGTTTGCAAAGAAATTATTTAGCAACTGATCAATAACACTATAAACCACATTGTAAAACAAGGCAATAAAACAATTGCAAAGTTTGCCAAGCATCAGAGTAACAAGGCAAGGAGCTAATAAGAGAGTCAGTAAAGGAGGAAACATGTTGTTCAATAAGCGAGGAAATGAGCTTGTTCAGTGAGCATTACAGATGAAGGTTCCATCATTCCTGAGAAGTTCAACAGATGTCAAAACATATGGGTGTCAAAATGTGGTCTGATACTGGTTCCTCTGCTGGTGACAGTGGTTAATTTTTTCCCCCTAATCTTCCTTGTCCCTTAGGCTAGTAGTTCTGGCTAGTGCTTATCCTGAATTTTAAGCTTGAAATACTTAAAAATCCAGCAACTTGGCCAAAGATCCAAGAAAAGAAATGTCGCAAACAATTCAACACATCCCCCTCATCCTCCATAATTCTTTTCAGTATTCCAAGACAAACCCAGTATTTTAAACTGGAGAGCTGACACAAATCACCAATATAATCCTGGTTTTCTCTGAAAAAATCCAAAATTCCCTGATAAAAACTCCCAAATTCTCTGACCAAAACCCCCAAATCCATGTGTTTCTGCGATTAAAATTAAACACCACTATATATACACAGA
Organism: Alligator sinensis; assembly: GCF_000455745.1. Classification (NCBI taxonomy): domain Eukaryota; kingdom Metazoa; phylum Chordata; order Crocodylia; family Alligatoridae; genus Alligator; species Alligator sinensis. The sequence continues at coordinate 4,506,990 of NW_005841867.1, read as the reverse complement.
GGTATCAGTTGAACACTATTTCTTATATACCTACAATTTTAAAGCAACTTGGAAGCCTACCAGTGCCTCAATCATTATAATATAATACATTCTAAATACCTATATATTTTGGCATTTGATTTTGGCTTTTTTATCATGGAAAATCAGAGTTGTCCCTGCCCACTTCATTCACCAGGACGCAGGTCTAGCTGTAGCTATCCCTCCCTCCTCCCCCTGCCCCCCGCCACTGCTTTGTAGTACCAAGAAGCTCTGATATGCCAATGCCCCTCACTCCCAAACCACAGCCCCCCCTCCTAGCCCTGCCAATGCCCCTCGCTCTTGACCCACAGCCCCTGCCTACCCCCAACTCACTCCCTCCCAGCAGCAGCTCTCCCCACCCTCACCTCCCCCACACCAGGACATGGGTTCATCTGCAGCTGTGCCCCCTGCTGCTTTGTGACTCTGAGTAGTGACAGCACATCCCACATGGCCCAAGCTGCCTACCCTCAGTCCTGCCAGAGGGAGCCCCCAGCTGCCCCCAAGCCCCAGCCCCACAAGCCCTACATACACCAAAGGCTACAGAAAGCAAAGGGAGTCTGAGCCAGCCCAGGGCTTAGGGTTTCATGCCCTTTTTGCAAGCAACTTGTTGCAAGCTGGAACGGAGAGCAGAGAGCTGTTTGCAAAAAGGGAAACCTGCAGTTTCCCACTTCAAATGGGAAAATCTGCATTTTCCTCCTTTAAAGGGGAAAATTTGTGTTTTTCCACAGGAAATGGAAAACATGAATCCCTGAAAATCACAGAACACAGGAGTAGTATACTTCCTATCTGAAGCACCATTTAAAATGACATAGGCAAGTCGTGACACCACCGCAATTTCTGAATAACTTTAAAGTGTCCCACATGTGAAATCCAGTCATTCTGCCCCAAAGTGTTAAAGGCAAGGCTTGCAGCAAAGAAGACTATATCTGAAAAAAAGGATATAATCATCTTGCCAAGGTCAAATAATAAGGAGCTTTTTCTGGAACAGCTACACACTGAGAAGGGGCAAGCAATGAGATATCTCAAAGTTTCTCATGGTGTAAACTGGAGTAGCAAACAGTCAAAAGACAGGATGAGATGTTTGTTTCTTTATTCCTTTGCTTGCCTCAATGAAAGCATTTCTCAATCTTCACAAACTTCCAGTTTGCAAGAAATTTAAAACACAGGACCTGATTCTGACATAGCTGACACAATCCAGTGGCTTTTATTTAGTGTGCTTATCTGGTGACCATTACAGTATTATCCAAGCATTCTCCACCCTTGCAGTGGACACTGCCTTTGTCTCCCCTGTTTTTCACCTTCTGGGTTATTTTTGGTTTTGTTTGGTAAAGTTTGTGGTGAAGAATTGGAGTAAACAATTTATAGGGCTCTTTAGAAAAATGGTTGCTTGCAAATGCATGGATTAGATTGGATACCTTGAGAGGCCCATTCCAGTCCTATGTTCCCATGTGTCATGCTGGGATGTTGGCAGCTGGGTCTGGGGCCACTCAAGGATCAAAGTGCTGATCCAGGTCTGGATGAGTGAGTGGAAGCTGGGGGACAAACCAGTTCAGAGGGCCACAAGTCCAATCAGAGAGTGGGGTCTGAAATCATGCTGAGTAAAGAGCAAAGGAGGAGTAGACAGAGAGTTAGGTTACCAACGAGCCAAGTCAGACAGCCAGGAGATTAAACCGAGAGCGAAATCTAGGAGTGAGCCGGAGACAGCAGTGGAGTTTCTTATAGGTCAGGTAGAGCCCTTTTGCCCAAATGCTTCCTGTTCCTGTTCAGGTGTTTGTATGCAGGAGGTGGAGGGTCAAATGACCCCAGCCAGTAATAGGGTATGGGTGGAGGATGAGGCCCTACTACAGACTTCAGGACAGCCTTGATGAGCCATACGGTGGCAGGCTGAGGCCACAGGCTGACACCATGTCACACTCCTTAATGTACTTGTCTTCTCTGCAGCCTCATCCTGATGACCTCAGCATTCCAGACAGAAAGCTGAGAACCGAAGTGACCTGTCCAGAAGTCCTAGCAAAGCAAGGATGAGAAGTAGCTTAATAAATAAGTAGTCTTTATTTTCTTTACTAGAATTATTCTGGATTTACAAACAGCAAACCAGAGCAGAATCAGAAAGATGGGATGTAATGAACACTTCATAGTGGGTATTATGGGGACAAAGGGAGAAACAAACAGTAGGATGGAGGTGGCCCTCGATCCCAAAGAGTGGTGACTCAAACACCGTATACGCGCAAGCCATGGACAGGAACTCTACAGAGAGAGTGCTCACTTACAGCCATTGGTCCACATGTGGAAGCCAGATACATATGTGTTCCTTCTATAGCTCTGAGGATGCTCTCTGGGCTTTTCTCCACCCAGACAAGCCCCTCTGGTTTGGGCATGTCTATACAGCGCAAGGCAAGGAGCATATAAAAACTCCTCACTAGTTCTGCATACTCCAGCTCCAGAACCAGAAGCAGTAGAGTTATGTTAGTGTGGCACAGGCTATAGACCCCCATTGCAGTGCTACACTAAAGTGGCTATACTGCTTCTGATTCCACAGGTAGTATATGCAGAGCTAGCTTAAGCTTCTCTGTATAGCACTGTCTTGCATAGTATAAACGACAGCATACAAACCAGGTCAGGGAATTACTGCAGGATGCTGACTTTTGACATGTGGACATATTCACAGCACTGCCTGGCAGTACTTAATCTTCCCTGCAGCTCAGGTAGGGCAGACAGCCAAAAATCATTGCTGCTTCCTGCCCAGAAGTACTGTGGGTGGGAACTCCCATTTCCCAGCCATAATTTGATCCTTATTTCATTCATTGTTTTGAAAATGTCTTTGGTTTATCTACTCATTTTGTTTTTGTGTGTGATTTACTCAAGCTATACGTGAAAGGAGAGGCTGAGAAAAGTGGGAATCTCAAGGGTTTGAGTCGGCAGGCATATGTACACACACTTTTCCCCATTTCATTTTACATGGCTTCACGTTCCTTGAATTTGAGATTCAAATAGACTGAAACCTCAGCGTGGAAGTCAGATGAAACCAGTGAGTTGTGCTTGATATCAAGAGAGCCAAAGTGTCTCTGTGTGCCTACCATTCATAAACTGACTTGTATTTACTGGAAACTCAAACTCAAAACCTTATACATCTGCATGTTGGAGCTTCCACCCTGCTCAAACTGGCACTGCACTTGTGCCTCACCCCACAGTACCACAATGTCCCCAATCTCTTCCTTGGTTCAGATGGGACCCAGGTGGAGGGCACAGGTGTGGTCATGGCTGCAGGTGGGGAGAAGGCCATTGTGGGTCCTGCACCAGCTTTCTGAGCCCTCATGCAGTTGTCCCTGAGCTGCTGTGCCTGGACAGTTGCCTTTAGTGCCCAGCGCAGAGTTATGGAACGGGATAGTCATCTGCATGGCAGAGGCAATGTCCTACAGTACCCACAGGCTCCAGGAAGGCTTCTAGGGCTGTATTGTGGGCTGGTGGGGCTAGCACTGCTGGCCAGGAGCTCTCTGCAGCTGGCCCTGAGGGCTGGCAGGCCTGGCTGGAGCAGCCTGCAGCACCCTGCAGCTCCCTACAGCCCTGGACAGGGTGGTCCAGGCAGCTGCATGGCAGTGCAGAGGTGGGCAGTGGCGCTGGAGTGCAGGCAGCCTGTGGCCTGCCCAGGAGGACACACAAGGCCTGGAGTGCTCCCTGTTTATGTGCTCCAGGGTTCAAAATGTCCGCAGCCTTTTATAGCCTGAGACAGGGGCTGCCACAAAGGCAACCCAGCCCTGGGGCAGGACAGACTCCCAACACAAAGGTTTGGGGTTGGCCTTAGACCAGCGCCCAAGTAGTAGGGCTGACCAGGGAGCAAATTTGCCCTGGGTTGTGTCTACATATTCATTACTGCACAGTAACTAATCCCACTTAAATTTGATACCTGCATTTGCACATTTAAATGGGATTAAATTTGCAGGTAGCAAATTTAAGTGGGATTAAGGGTGTAGATGTGTGTGCTTGCTGCATGGTAAACTACGCTAATGTGAAGTAACGCATCTCGTGTAGACATGCCCTGTATGACTGTAATCTACCTTGCCTTCTGCAAAACAGACAGTAAAAGGGCAGTTAATAAGTCATAGAAGGTAGCCTGTAAAAGGAAGTTCAACAGGATATATTATTTTTACTTTAAAAAGATGGCCAATTTCTCTAAGATCATTTTCTTGGTTTCAGTTTGTAACTGAATTTGCTGTAAGACATTTCTATCCTTGTTAGTAATGTTTAATAGTCATGCAAGAATGTACATGATTCTATGAATGGGTTAAAACTATATATCCTTTACATATAAATATACAATATGTATTTCTATATGAGGATATTAAGCTTTATGAGTTGAAATGCAGATCCAAATCCACAAACTGTTTATACAAGGAGTAGCTGAACAACTGTGGTCAAATAAAATATAAAGAAAATATCAGAGCTAAAAATGATTTCTGAGAAATAAAACATGGAATTGGAAGAAAGTTTAGCTTCAAAATGTTTTGGCTTAAATGAGTGTTACTATAATGTGGAATGTTTCAACATAATAGTAAAACTGCTCCTTCACAATAGAATACATTGATTTGCATCTTTTGGATTCAGATTGATTTTGTGTCTCCAAATATGTTTTCTCACCCTCATATGATTCCCTCTTGTAACATATTATGTCAGCAGAAGGAGAAAGAAAAATAGCCCTGGAATTAGAGTTCACATTTTGGACACCAAGTATTGGTAATTAAACCTATCTAGACTCAAGTTACTTTCACCTAGAAGAAATATTTTAAGTGCCATTCAAACCTTTTTCAATTTTCTGCAAAAATAATGATAAAGGCCAACATTTTTACCTTGAGTAGCTACAGTTAGATGTCTAAAAATGATCTTTGGGATCTGAATAAGAGCATTGCAATTATCAAACATCCTATATACCTGCAATACTCATTGATTTCAAAGGCCTGTCCCCACTTCTGAAAGAAAGGTACCTTCCCACAAATCCCTTTTCATTAGTTGTTACCAGTCAGATGCATAAAGCTACAAACACTATTCCATAATATCTGTAAATACAGATATTCCTTTTCTCTCCTGTATTATTGTAAATACAGATATTCCTTTTCTCTCCTGTATTGTTGTATTATCAGACAATTTACGTAGAGGAGACCAGAAAGCATTTGGCCAACACGGACTCACTAACTACTTCAGCAAAGACTTAAAGAGCTGAACTATCTCATTGGAAAGAAAAATCAATGTGTGGAAGTTGGAACTGGATGGGTCAGAAGAATCTGGTAAGACCTGACATTTACCAACAGTTTTCTATTGTTTGTAACTTACAAAAGAGTGTCAGTTTAACCAGGCTCAAATAACATCTAATAGCAACAGCAGCAGCAATGTAAAATAATGTATTTACAGAAAACTTCCTTTTTGGCTAGGCTCAACATCAGAAGCCGAATGTATGGCTGAGAAGATGAAAGAAAAGGTAGATTTCTAGCAGCCAACATGACTGACCTTGCTTAGATGATGTTGTAGGACTTGAGCTGTCATATCTAGACCTGGACAAAGCCCTAGGTTTGTTGCTTGAAGGCAGCCTGAGCTTTCCAAGACTCAGTTAAGAGCTATGAGAAGAGGAAAATGGCAGACTTCACTTGAATTGTTAGGGGAGCTTGGTATTTCCAGATACCAACAATAATTTTCAGCATAAATTGGCAATGGTCCAACTCTCAGCTGGACTTGAACTTGCTGGAGAGCACACAAACACCAGCAGATTCTCCCTATGCCTGAAGAAGGGTGTTTGTACCTCAAATCTTGCAAAGAACAATTTTTCCAACTATTTAGTTGGTCTAATAAAAGATATCACATTTACCCAAAGAACATTGTCTGCCTATGTCCTTAGACACGGCTACAACCAACACTCCAAAATTATGGGAAAAGACATTCTAATCCAGTTCATGACATTTTGAAACTATTGGAAAAAGACTTGTCTGCTTTGTAAGGGAAATAGCAATAATCAAAAAACTGATGGGAGCATTTCAGTAAAGTTTTGTTCAGGGAAGAAGTACCAATTTTGATATTGTGAGAAAATAAACCATGAGAAGAAAGACTATAAATATAAGGATGGCAACAGTAGAACATCACAAATGCCTAGTTAAAGTCACTCTCTCTGCTAAGAAAGTGGAGTGGGAGAAAGGTATTGAGCTAAAAAGACAAGGTTTGCAGTACAAGGACAAGCTGTATTGATTTTCTTTAAATCTGGGAAACTGAACAATAATGGGAACTTTTGTATTACACCGGACCTTTGAAATGCATGAAAATAGTGATCAGACCTAACAGTTATTACACGAGCCATGCCACAAACACTATGACAAAAGGGAACCAAAACTGAAGCACTTCTGGGGGCCCACCTCAAATGGAGACAGTGACTGAAGAATGCACCTTTCTAAGTTCCTGTAAAAAAAATCTGCTCAGAACTGTAACTCTGGAAAGATAAGCAATAAATGTCACTGTCTGAGGTGGTGGCCTATGTAATTATTATTGTGGGTTATAGATTATCTAATAACTGGGTGATTAATTCTAATTATGATACCTCACAGGTACTCTGTAGAAATTCTATTCGCTGACAGGTGTGTCAGGTGATTTGTAAGCAATTACTTTACACTGAATAAATGTCCCACCCAATAGCATAACTAGGGTCAGAGGCCTCTAAAAGAGACCCAGGGTGAGTCCCTTCTCTTGCTAAGTGAAAACACATAATTTTCCCTGTCCAGATCCCACCATAGATCCCTACCCCTTGTGCACATCCCCATGGACCCAGGAGCTGCTGCATGTACTTGTCATTTTGTCCAACTCTCACCAGAGGCTGTAGGACATTACGCATGATGACTCAGCAAATTTTGTGTGGGCATGCACCTTCCTGTCTAGGACTCAGGAACCTAGTGTCCCATGCAGTACCACTTACTGGCTCCTGTGGCCATCAAGCATTGCTGATCAACCAACTACTTCCACCTGGGCAATGAAGGAAAAGCCCTCCTGGATGCCATTGATTCCAGCGTGCTGTGGGAGCACCTCCAGACTGTCAAGTGGTGGTTTATGGCCTGCAAGACCAGCAGTGACTGGTGGGAGCAGACTGTCATGGACACCTGGGACGATGTGAAGTGACTGCAAAATTTCTGCATGGGGTCTTAGTGATGTGGGGGTCTGGCCCAAGGTCTTGGGTGTCCAGAGGTCTGGGTCACATGTGGGAGACACCTCTGCTAAGCCCTCCACATTTCCCTGCCGCCCAGAGCACAAGGCAGAGCTGGGAAGAAGGAGTGGGCTTTTTTCGCCCTGAGACAGCTAGAGGTGGTGTTTGTTCTGCGCTTGGCTGTAGTAGTGGAGCGTGGCCTGAGTGCTAGTGTTTTCCTGCAGGGGTGTCAGGGGCAGAGGGAGGCAGAAGCCATGCACACTGGGATGCCGGAAGACAGAAGGGTAACTTGTATGAATAAGGGAGCTATCCAAGCATTTGTTAAACCAGTCCTGGGAGCCCAGGAAGGGTGGCTGTACCTTAAGGAAATGATCCTTCGGGCACAGAGGGAGATGATCCCGATGCGAGGAAGAAGAGGGAAAGGGGCCAGGAGGCTTCCTTGGCTGACCAGAGAAATCCAGGGCAGCCTGTGGACTAAAAGCGGAGCATATAAATAGTGGAAACGGGGAGAGATTACCAAAGAGGAGTATACCTCCTCTGCTCAAGTCGTCTTGTAGCTTTGCCTTTTAAACCTAACTCTGATCTCAAAGCAGTTTTATGCTACATTATTATTATTTAAGTAAGTGATATGGTAAAGATAGGTGAAAAAACATGAGACGGGCCAAAGCTACCATGGGGCTGAGGATGGCATCCCAAGTAAAGGATAACAAAAAATTGTTTTTTAGATATATAGGGAGTAAAAGGAAGCCCCAGGGTGGAATAGGACCCCTACTAAATGGGCAGAAACAATTGGTGACGGACAGGGGGGACAAGGCTGAACTCCTCAACGAGTTGTTTGCCTCAGTGTTCCTAAGTGAGGGGCAGGACAAGGCTCTCACTGGGATTGTAGAGAGGCAGCAGCAAGGCACCAGACTACCATGCGTAGACCCTGAGATGGTGCAGAGTCACTTGGAGGAACTGGATGCCTTTAAGTTGGCAGGCCCGGATGAGCTCCATCCGAGGGTACTGAAGGCACTGGCTGACATCATTGCACAGCCACTGGCGG
>NW_005841867.1:4497866-4498219 GCF_000455745.1 Alligator sinensis | reverse complement strand
ACGGAAGCGGAAAGGGATCTTGGAGTCCTAGTGGACTCCAAGATGAACATGAGTCGGCAGTGTGACAAAGCCATCAGAAAAGCTAATGGCACTTTATCGTGCATCAGCAGATGCATGATGAACAGATCCAAGGAGGTGATACTTCCCCTCTATCGGGCGCTGGTGAGACTGCAGTTGGAGTACTGCGTGCAATTTTGGGCGCCGCACTTCAAGAGAGATGTGGATAACCTGGAGAGGGTCCAGAGAAGGGCCACTTGTATGGTTAAGGGCTTGCAGGCCGAGCCCTATGAGGAGAGACTAGGGCACCTGGACCTCTTCAGCCTCCGCAAGAGAAGGTTGAGAGGCGACCTTGT
>NW_005841867.1:4477764-4497716 GCF_000455745.1 Alligator sinensis | reverse complement strand
GTTCGAGTGGCCAAGGTCTGGAACGGGCTCCCAAGGGAGGTGGTGCTCTCCCCTACCCTGGGGGTCTTCAAGAGGAGGTTAGATAAGCATCTAGATGGGATCATCTAGACCCAGAACTCTTTCCTGCCTATGCAGGGGGTCGGACTCGATGATCTATTGAGTTCCCTTCCAACCCTAGCATCTATGAATCTATGAATCAGTCTAATCCCTATCAGTTGCGAGTTAGACATCAGATGAGGTCTATTTTGAACCATGCGTGCCATTCTTAGACTGAGTGTTGTGAATGCTTGAACTTCTAGTGTTTCTACCACACAAAGCTCAATTTTCTCTTTCTAAACATAATCCTCATACATACCCCCTGATAGCAACTATGGGTACCTATACACATGCTGAACATCTGCTCTGATAATTAGTATGCGTCAGAGCAGACTCAATTAATTGAGTCTGCTGGAGCGTGTTAATTAACACATTCCAGCAGCTTCCGTGTCACATCTATTCAGTGTCCCCATGCTTTAAAATGGCAGTGGGGGCACCTGAACGAAAGCTCATCAACGAGCTTTAGTTCAAACACCACCACCGCCATTTTAAAGTGCAGGACGCTGAATACACATGATGTTGTGCATGCTTTAATTAGAATGACTCTTGTAGCCACTTTAATTAAATTATCTTGAGCACACGAGGGGGGGGGGAGGGGGGGAGTGATTTTCGCTGATGAAAAGCCCTGGAGCTGTGCAGAACTGCTGGGCTCCCCAAACATTCACAGGTGTGTAGAGTTTTGTAGGATACTGCTTCTATTCAAGAAGGTTTTTTCTGGGAGTTTAACCCATACAACAAAATCACTGCCTACATTGGGTGAGGCAAGAGAACCATTTCAATGGCAACAGCGTGTGGTTTAGGATTTTCATAGATAAAAAAATATCTCTTGTAACTGTTTTTTTCTTGGCCTACCCATGCTTTTGAAATCCTTCCATTCTGTACGCAGGTGCTAGTGCTTGCAGTATTGACACAGGAACACACGCAACTTGAGAGGATGGTAGTTTATTACAACAGGAGCTTGCATTCTCTGGAAAGGAATTACTGCACCACCGAAAAGGAATTCCAGGTAGTGATTAAATCTGTACAATAGTTCTATCACTATTTATGTAAAATTTGTGGTCAAGATAGACCCTGCATCTGCACAATGACTCTTTTGATTCATAAACTCTGAAGGATGACGTGTCAGGTGGTTGGAAATTGCAATGCTCTGATTTCACACAAAGTCTTGGGCACCACATGGTAATCCTGATAACTAACCCAGATGGCCATGTTGCAGGGCCTCATAAGCAAAGGACCCAGGAATCCTCTTTTTTTAGTACATACTGAGGAACCAGAGGAACCAAGGGATTTAAGCCTCTCAGGAGAAGTAAAAATTTTACAGTCCAAAACTGAAAAAAGGCTACACCTTTGTCAAGGAAAATTTGAAGCTTTTTGTATAAAGAACAGATTCTATGATATTAGGACATTTAGGAAGACATTTAAAACAAGGGAACAGATTTGGTTCCATGACCCTAAGAATAATGAGGAAATCCTAGAAATAAACTTTGGGAAGTGCCCCAGCTGTATTAACTAGAGTGCATTAAATAATAGCTAGGAAATAGTTGGGTCCCAGAGACGAACTCAAAGCTATCCATACAGGCCATCTTGGGAGGTATCAGGAGCGAGGATTCATAATGTCCGACCCCCAAAACTGGGAACATATAGAAACTGAATCTGAAAAAGTTGTGACAGTTAATTAATTCCCCACTGGACCAGTTGACCCTGGAGGTCCCTTCAAGCCCAATGATTCTCTGATTATAACCAAATAGACAGGATGTATCTCAAATAGAAGATTCTACAGGGGGAAAAAAACAGACAGCTATTAGTGGCTCATTGAAAAAAAGCCCTTTCCAGATTCAGCAGGGACTGGGAAGTGAGTGGATCAAATGGTAAATTGTAAATAAATGAACTGCATCAAAGATGCCTGGGTCCATTATCATTTTCTTCTGCTAACTGAAACAATCCACAGGGCTCTGAATTCTAACTTACTATTCAGTTTTTAAAAGAGTAACAATTCTTTGTCCTGAAAATGAACTACTGGCATATTCCATATCCATTCTCCAAGCATAGGAGGAGGAACCACAAACAACATCATGCCGAGTATCATGAAGGGTGAAAATAGAAAGATTTAGGAACAAAACTATGGTTGCGCATTGCATTAGAAAAGCAGTACCATATGTGAATCATGTTTTCTGGTTTGTTTCTAAAAGATCTTCTCTATCATTTATTTCAGGTTTTATGAAAAAAATGAACACAATCCCATGATTCTAGGTAGCTGCTGCTGCTAGGGCTTTGGCCCAACCTATGCGTGAAATTCTGTCCTAATGCAGGGAGGAAAGCAAGGGTCATGTTTCTTGTCTAGCTATAACTGTAAGAAAATGATGATAAGTGCGAGGTGATCATCTTCTGCCTGGGGTAGTTTTATACTAGCATCATCGAGGGCTTCTTTTTGATTAGGCTGGAACTGAAGTAAAGCATATGGGCTCTCTGTTCCAGTCACTAGGCAGAGTTAGTCTTCAGTTAATCAGGACCACACACTGCATTGAAATAATATACCAGAATCTCTATCACCTTGGAATGAAAGGCAATCTTTGTCTACATGGCAGGAACAGTCATCATCTGCAGCTAGGTTCTTGTGCTTGGAAAAAAAATGCCATAGATTGTGGAGAGGATAGAAAATGGTTGTTATTCATCAAACCTATTTCCTATATGTCAGCACCATTGTTCTATTTGCACATCATTCATTCAGTGGTCCCTGATTAATGCAGACTGAGTTCCATATAAAGCCAGAGAGCAGGCCTGACTTTGAGCTCCATGTTGGCCTAGCTAGAGGTCACGTACGTCCCAAATACAAGTCCCCTGAAAGGCTGCACTGAATTCTTTTTTAGCATTACTTCCATGAAAAAAATGGATCATGGTTACAGTTTATTAACTTTACAAGTTAATGAGTACATTGCATGATGGCTTGGCCCCCACACTATCTGACACATTAGTGATAGCCACGGATGAGTGAGTGAGCAGGGTATGAGTCGGAGGTGCTGCCTAAGATGGGGGGCACCAGAAAGAAGCAGACTATGCCTCATCCTCCCATCCTCTGTTCTGTGTCTTCCAGCACTCTCCAGCTCCAGCTTCTACAGGAAGCAGCAGTGCGCAGGAGTGCATGTCAGTGAGGGCACTCCGGGAAATGTGGTTCTGTGGAGCAGCATCAGAGCTTGCTGGGAGGAGATGTCATTTGATTTTTTTGCTACTCCAAACATGAAGCTTTTTGCCCACTCAACTCAACCTGGGCACCTGTGGCAAAAAATGGGGTGACATCGCCTGTCAGCAGCTGCAAACATCAACTGCTCCTCCGGTGCCCTGCCTACTGCCAGAGCCTCCAGAGCCAGACGATATGGAAGGAAGGGAGAGGGTTGGGGCAGATCCAGAGAGGGTATGGGTGGCACGGTTGCACCCTGCTTTCCACAGTGTAGTTCAGCAGCTCCAGATACCCGAGTCCCTCACACAGTCCACACCACACCGTGGGAGCAGCTGATGAGGACCAGTTTTAAAGTCCACGAAGCAGGTGAGAATACCGACCTGCTCTCACCAACCCCTTCCTTCCCCTCCATACTCATTGGCACTCCCCCTGCCCACCCCTTCACTACGTATGCCTCTGAGCACAGGAAGGGGAGACCTGCCTGCCGCTGCCACCATCCATGGCTGACCTGGGGGTGGAGGGGAGCACCACAGCTGCTCCTGCCGTGCTCCAGCTGAGGCTGTAGGAAGCAGCTGCACGAGGAGCCACACTTGGCTGAAGACAGCGGCAGCGGCAACAGAGGGTGGGTTCCCTCTTCCTGCTCAGTCCCCTACGTGTTCCCTGCCGGTATGGGAGCCAGCACAGGAAGGGAGATACTGCCTAAAACTGTCACTGTCCATGGCCAAGTCCAGCTCCCAGCACAGCCCTGGTTGGAGCAGGCCAGAAGTGGTCAGGACAGTGGTGGTAGCAGACAAGTGCCCTCTTCCTGTGCCCAGAGGTGCAAAAACAGAAAAAAAAAGGGGGGGGGGAGGGACGCAGAATGGGAAAGATAGAGAGGTGCCACTGAACATGGGGAAGAAGGGAGTGAATGCTGACAGCAGGGGTTTGGGAGGAAAATTGTTACCTGATGCAGGGACTCTTAAATAAAAGCTCCCAGCTGCTGCTCCCTCAGCATGGTCTGCCTGCCCTGGCTTGGGGGAGGGGTGGGAGCGGAGCACTACAGCCACCCACCCCTGCCGTGCGAGTTGCTGCTCCCATACCCCCCCATCTCAAAAACCTGGATCTGCCAATGTGGAGAGAGGACTGGCTCACATGTAGTTATGCCTCTGGTACTTAAACTAAACTTCAGGCAAAATTCTTCTTAGCTAGAACATGTCTTCCCCAGTGTGTTACATGTCCATGGACAATGAACAAATGATCCCACAGAAACCTTCAGAATAACTACTCAAAAACAAAATTATTTAAAAAAAAAGAAGAACGTCCCACAGGAAGTTCACCACATGATAATAAATCTGAATTTTCAGGGTAAAAATGTGTTTACTGAAATGATTGAAATGATATCCCTAAACAAAGTGCATTGCACGTGTCACGTAAGACGTTCTGCTGTAACAGCTAGTTTGCACCTATTGAGTTATTATTAACTCTAGCGTATTTTGAAAAGTGAAAGTGATAAGGTCATCAGGCCGCATAGAACTATGTTATGTTGCACAAAGTAATACTGTGTCTGCCAGAACGTAACACCATTTGACATTCTACAAGTGAAGGTAACAAGGTGGAAATTCAGAACAAAAATGAGAAACAAATTCATGCCAATTAGTTAAACTACCTTGGGATTAGCAGGCATCCCTCTTTTGCCACTAATTACTTTGGACAGCTTAGCACATCTCTAGTCATAATATTGCAATGGATAAGTCATTGATCTAGTCAGCAGAGAAAGAGAGTGAAAATGTAACACCTGCTACTTATTAATAGCTGGAATTTTACCTTTGTTGTACTTGTGGAAAAAAAGATGAAATCCTAGTCTTTGTTTCTTTTTACAAACAACAGGGGGTGAGAGAATGAAGCAACATGCTGGAAACCAAGAATTTACATTCTAGGCCTTCAAATGTGACTGAATATAAAGTATTATTCAACGTGAGCCCCCCCCCCCCCTCTCCTCGCGCCCCCCCCCCCCCCCCCCCCCCCCGACTTTAAAAGTTTATTAAGGTCGCAAAGTCAAAAACTTAAAAGATAAGAAAACTTAGAAATAAGGATCTTGTACAACTTTAATTTAGCCATCTAGTGCAAATACATTATGATGCGATTTTGAATTACATAATCACATTATTGTTTCCATAGGAGTCATGCGTCCTTCAGATGGATGGTACTCATTTGGGAGCAACTATGCAATAACTTGTTTTTTTCCTCATTATTCAGTGTGTGCCTCCAGGCCTTATGTGCTATACAACATTCAAACCCTGTGCTGAAGATAGAATCATACATTTCCTTGTGGGTTTCTCTCTGATGCTCGTCACTATAGATGCTGAATATTTCACAAAAAATCAATTTAATTTCAGACTGCTCCTAGGAGATGACGGAATGGGATGGCAAACAAGTACAAAGAATTTAGGCTCAGAAGTATCTACTAATATTAGTTACCCTGTCCGAGCTGATGAGGTCTTGATTTTTCACATCGTTATTTTTATAGCATCACAGAGCATTTAATAGGTTGAGAGCACAGCTTTGACTTTAACTGCAGTTGTGAGCTCCCTGACGCTCTGCAAATCAAACTTAAAGGTTTCAAGTTAGGCTGAAAATAAAATAAGAAACACACAGTCAAGGGAGAATCCTGTTTCACTTTGCATGCCCAAATGGCACTTTTCCAGTCATGTAACTGCCATTTTTGGCACATACACACAGTTTGTGCTTTTATTCCATATGCAATATAGACAATAAATACTGGTTGAGCTTAAGTTCTTAAATGTACCTGGCAAAAACCCATGACTTATAGATATTAGGTGCAGAAGGAGGGCAGCCCTTCTACATTTAAGTCCATTTGCCCAGCAACTAAGGCATTCACCAAGGAAACAGAATAATTCGGTTCTTGGTCCTTCTTATCTACTTGGGGTTTGAACATGCATCTCTAAATAATGCTCCATTTAGGCCAGGACTAAACAACGAACTCACTGTGCCTGGCAGTGGTACCCTCAAACATACCACATCACTCTGTGTGTTCTGCAAAGTTTTTACAGGGTTCTGTAGCTAAGTAGCATGCAGATAAGCTATCTAATATAAAAAGAATAAAGAGTTCAGGGACAAGGGGTTAAAACCCAGGTCTCCCAATTTCCTTGATAAGAACTCTAACCATTAGGATGCCATGTAAAAGGGTGAAGGACAGCAGCATCACCAACAATTTAACTGTCAGTTGAATGCCTCTCTTTGACAAAAACTCAGTGCTTTGTAATCTTGAGGGGTTGGAAGGGCCTAATTTATCTAAGTCAGGTACCTAAACTCTGGAGAGAGACACTTCTGTGCGCAGTCTTTCACAAATTCATACCAAGGCTGGAAGTGCCTAAGTAGCAGTCTGAATTTTGCCCAAAATTAATTACAAGTGAGAAATGGATCACTGTACCAAAGATAGCAAATTGTTTGCCTTAAAGGGGAGCCTCAGATGCTTCACAGGTTTGATTCTGTAGTTTTTGCTCTCTCAAGTGATGCTCAAGGACAAAACTGTGACTCAGATGATTATTGCTGCACCCCCGCTCACCACCCCGTTCCTGGCAATTTACTGTTAGACGTAGTTTGTTTCTTTCTTTCATGTACACATTTGGGAGGGAGATTGCTCAAGAGTTAAATTTCTGTTTGCTCTTTTCATGGTTGGGGGAAGGTAAAGAAGGATGATTTCATGCATCCTGTTCTTCCCGACATGCGTCCAAGCTGTCTGTGATAGCCTGGACCTGCTGGCTCATTGAAAAGGATTGCAGTATACCTTATATGACTACCCAAGACAGGGCCACAGCATGGCTTTGGATGCATCTACATGAGATGTTAACTGCACAGTAGCCTAATAACACTGTGCAGTAGTGTGCTGGACAAAAAACATGCCAATATGCTACTATGCAGTGGTATTAGGCTACTGTGCAGTAAGCATCACTAAAAACCTATGCCCTGGGACTACTGTACAGTAGCACAAGTTACTGTACATAGATTTAGTACTTGGTCAACTGCAGTAACTACATCACATTAACGAACATGTAGACATGCCCTTTATAGGGCTAGATTAGGCTGACACTATCTCTGCTATGATCTATTTGTAGAAATCTCTTGCACTGTCCAGGACATGTTAGTTGAGGAAGGGCATGAAGTTGAGGAAGGACAAGTCTATGAAAACAGATGGTAGTTCACCCAAGTCATCTACTTCAGCCACCCTCAGCCCCACTCTTATTTGTATCATGTCTTTTGCTAACTGTTACATCAGATCATATCTCAAGTTTTTAGATCTAGGTTCTGTGATAACAACAGCCTTGGACCTGAATATATTTAGAAACCAGACCTCTAAACACAAAATATCACAGAATGATAATAAATGATTTCCTCTAAAGAGGTAAAATTTTAATTGTCTTTATTATATAGTGTCATAGAAATTGAATAATGTTGGATTATCTTGGTCCTGTAATCAAAGTATACCCTTGCTGGTCTCCTGGGTCCAGCCTACAATACTGAAAAAGAAAAGAAAGAAAGAAAGGAGGTTGGTCTTCTCTAGCAGGTCTTTTCATTACTGATTTCTCCTTTTTGGGAAGGAAGGAAGGATAGGCTTCTAACTAAAATATGGAAGTGGTACTGAAGAGAAGTGTCTCATTCAGGCTAGGGACAGATGTTCAAAAAGCCTGAGCCTGATTTGATTCAATCTTTGCAGATTAGTCTAACCTGGCTAGGCTGAATGAGTTTTGTGACCAGACACACATCCCAGAAACCCAGGCACATGCCTGCAGTGGCTCAGGCTAGAAGCTGGGGGGCGCTAGAGCAGCCCTCTCTTCCTTCCATAGCACTGAGCTGAGCGGGGCATGGCCAGGCCCCAGCAGGACACTCTGATTAGCCCAGCAGGGAATTGGAAACAGTGTTTATCACCCCTAACTTAGTGTTTATCACCCCATTAAGAAAACAACAGGGGCACATTACCAGCTACCTGTTGATTCTGCCTGTTGATTCAGCAGGGATAGTATCCAGAATGTGGTCTACTAGCTAATACACAGACACCTCCTAAGCAAGGCAGAGGGGAGGGGGGAAATCCTGCTTAGCAGGGACTAGTGAAGGAGAGAAGAATAGCAGCCTGGAAGTCTCTGGAGCTGCAGCCAGGGAGCAGAGGGAAGGAGCCAGCCCTGTTGTGGAGCAGAGAGCCCTGCCCAGCCCAGAGAGCATGCCAGGATGCTGGGGAGTCTGGTTTATCTTAAACCAGAAAGGGGTCTAGGACAGACATTGCATAAACTGGTTTGAGCCAAAACAGTAAAGTCTGATACTACATTCAACCAGGTTTATCTCAAACCAGTTTCAGCCATTTCCAAACTGGTTTATGTGCACTGAACATCTGTTCTGTTACAGGCTTAAACCAGTTTCTGATCACTTAAACTGGTTTATGTGTAATATCTGTCCCTGGCCTCCGTGTTCAGCCACAGACTTCCCGAGACTTTCTAACTTAAGGGAAAATCTTTGTTCCAATGAAGGCCTATAAGTCAGGAACAGTCCCCATATTTCTCTTTGCATATCAGCTTCCTTACCTAAGAAATAGGATAGTATTCAGCTGCTTCAGAGGGAATTTGTCAGGCTAAAGTCATTAACATTTGTAAAGCAGACTGAGACTTGGGCAGCAGAAGTTTGAAATATAGCTGTAGCATTCAGCATAACTGTTTCAGTACTAATGACTTTTTAAAAGCTAGATTTTTATTTTAATTCAATCCATTTTAAAACAAATTGACTTGATTTTGTCAATTTATACCAGCCTAAATTTTCAAGTGAATAATGGACCAAAATTTGAAAATTAATTCAAAGCTCTCTTCTGAAATCATCCTGGTGCTAAGCAGCAGGCATCTCAGACTCAGCCAGACCAGGGGTACAGCCAGTGGGAACTACTGAGAGGGAACAAGCAGTCTTTTATTCCTGCACAGTCTCCCTAATAGTTGCAGGTTTATGGGCCCACAGACCTGCATCATTTACATCTTCAGTGTCTCTGATATGCTCATAGTTGTCTTATTTATGCAGTAAACACCAAATGGTTCAAAAGATTTACAAAGATTTATAACTTGAATAAGTTATAGGGACTTCTATTTTCCCATCCAAGTACTAGACAAGCCTGGGGCCATTTAGCTTCTGAGATCTGATGAGAGTGTGTGCATTTCTCCAGTAGGACTGTAGATGAGTTCTCTTTTACCAAAGGGGAAACTGAGGCACAGAACATTTAAGTAATTTTTCAAGTCAGTTAAAAAACTCAGACTGTGAGAAGCACGTACAGAGCCAAGGTCTAATTTGACACTGACTAGAGGGAGCAGACTTTGTGCTTCTCCAACTGCAGGGGCTATGGATTGCTTTATCTCTTTCACAGGTTATAAGGATATGTGTTTGAGAGAGCGTGTGCTAGTGTGAGGGTGAGAGAGGAAGGCTCTGGGTGAGTCCATTACACATTCATGCCAGAGATGCCACAAAAAAGAGGGAGACCACCTTTTCTCTCTCGCTGCAGAGAGCAGAACATGGATCAATGATTTGAAGATGTAGCAAAGTAGGTTTAGATTGGTTATCAGGAAAAAGTTCTTCTCTGTTTGAACAGTGAGGAAGTGAAAAAGACTGCTTAGGGAAGTTGGGGAATCTCCATCACTGAGGTGTTCAAGAAGAGGTTGAATAAGCATTGGTCAGGGATGATCTAGGAGTACCTATGCCTAAACTATGCTTTGGGTATTTCCCATGTTTCTGAACTTTGCTGGTTGCCACATGGAGCGGGGAAGGATTTTTCTTCTCCCTTTGCTGCTACACATGTTAGGGGCTTGTTTTTGCCATCCTCTCAGCAGTGGGGGGGGGGGGTGGGGAAGGGGGTGGAGAAGGTTCTTCCTTGGATCTCTCAAGCATGGTTTAACAATCCTTGTACCAGCAGCTCACTGACTGTTGTTGTCTGCCTGCTTTTCCTTTAGCAGGTTAGGCTGCTATGCCTTGCAGTAGTATGACAGGGTTGATTGTGTAGTTTTAGTAATGGGTTAAATAAGGATTTGTATGGGATGTTTTAGATTGGGATGATGCTGCCTCAGGCAGAGGGTAGGACTAGATGACTGCCAGAGGTCCATTGCAGCCCTACTTGTCATTTATGAATAAGTTATTATTTATTACTAACTGATGTTTTATGCTCGGTGAATGATACTTGGAAATGTGGAGAAATGCATCTCAAAAAACTGAGGCCATCACCTCTACCTATTATACTTCATTACATTGGCATATAGTATTTTATTAAAATACTCATCCATTGAGAATAAACTCTAGCTAGTTCTTCAGTCCATAAAACTAAAACCTCTAAATTTCTGTCCCAGGAAAGCAATCCAAAATCAGCTACTACAAATATTATTCTGATAGAAATGTCACATTGAATTCACTAGAGGTAATGGATGTGTAAAGAGAACATAGTGCTTCCTGCAATTGAAACATTTGGATTTAAACCAGAAGGTTAAAATTACCTGAGCATGTAGTTCAAACACCAGAAAATACACTCCAGTCTCAGTACAAAGTTGACAAGTATGCTTAAGCTCATGGTAAAATCTTTTTAAATTACCAGAACGTTATCAGTTAAATGAGAGCAGCTGCAATGGCAGAGATATAGTTAGGAATCTTTATTCTCCTTCTGTAATAATCTCCTGCTTCAACTCCTAATTTGAGTTAGGCTGCAATCTGGATTTAAAGCAATTAAGACAATCCAGGGGTGATATCTACATTTTTAGTAAGAGTACCAATAAGTCTATAATTATTTTCAAACCCTTTATTCCCACTGGTGAGCTCTTACAGGAATTGTCCTTACATAAATAAATAGCCATAAAGAAATTGAAAATAGGTGTATTCTGATCTGATTTTTTTCCTATGTCCTTAGTCTATACCTTGGACTGATAACCTTAACTATTTTAGAAGTTAACTAATAACTACATTGATGCACCTAAAATGTGGCTTATTGTTCACTAAAGTTTGATGTATTAAAATTCCCAGAAAGAGTTACTGCAGGCCCAATTGCCCCACCGTTAATCTGACAAGCATCTTGCTGATTTCATTGGGACTACTACTAGTATACAGAAGGTATACTAGTAGTAGTAGAATCTGGTATAGAAATGTATTCCAACACGGCAGTCACAAATCCCAGCCTTGCAAAGGCTTATTTATGTACTTCACTTCCAGCATACAAATACCAAGTTTGTATTTAAGCACATGGCATGGGTGATTCTTTATGGGATCAGGGCCAGAATCCATTCAATGAGCTCTTACCTACGTTTTGATGAGCATCCTTTTATTTCAGTACATAAATCACCTTTAAAATGAGAAAGCAGTAAACAAAACAAAATTGAGAAAGAACTTCCCAATTTTTCCAGCTTTCTTACAATCAATTAGAATGCTTATAGTTGGTCAAGTAAAAAATGCACACCTGAAAACAGTCTACAGGGCACATATAAGATTTTTTTTAATCTCAAATAGTTTTTAAGTTTGAAAAAAACAACATTTAAGGAAAAGGAAATCAAGATAGTAAACATGCAGTATTAGCAACATTTTAGGGGAACTGTAAATCCACAGAAATAATATTAGTGCCCAACCCTACCACCTACATTCAGGCAAAATTCCCACTGAAATCTTTAGCTTTTAAGGTCCCCAATCCAGGATTAAAACCTGATCCTGAACTCACCCTGTTGTTCCTTGGAATGCATTTGATGCACGCTTCCAAGTAGCTGGAATATACTAGGTGATGTTATATAACATGAGAGCTACAGTGTTAACACAACAAGGGGTGAACCAAGGGCAGAGTTTCAGTCTTAACTTAATTTCCTGATTTCTATGGCCCTGACAATATTTTAACAGCTTTTTCACATGTGAATAGAACGTGGCACTGTTTGAAGCCCAGAAAGCTGTTTACTATCTCTTTTTTATTTAAATAGACAAGTCTTCTACATGCATCAGTATTGATTGTAAAGCGTCTTGAGTTATGTGTTAAGAGTAGTGATGCCAGCATAGATCTGAGAGTTTAACTTTCAGTAGACACCAGAAAAGACTTTTTGTTGTAAAGTTCTTTGGCATCTTGACTCCCAGCTGTAACAAATCTTTTTTTCTTTCTCTTCTTTGAAAAAAGGAGATTATCTACTGTAGAGTACCTATTATTTTACCTTTTCATACACTGTAAACCCTGTTTTCATGCTTGTTGTCTCTTTCTATACCATAGTGGCTTGTGCTAAATACTGACCTTTACTTTGTTGCCAAAGTAAAAGTAGAACATTTTACAGCTTCAAAGAACAAACTTAGTTTGCACTAGATTTATCAACATATAAAAGCCAGCTGGCAATGAATGCTTACCTGTCTTCAGTAACCTCTAACTCCTTTCTTAACTACAGCATGGATATCCCACTATGGAAATACAGTCATGTCTGTGGATCTGGTTCTGAAAGAGGGGAGAATACCCACTGACTTCACTGGGTAAAGAACACTCCATCAGATTAAATGAGAGTTATTGCTTTTTCTTTCCAATAAGGATAAAACAGATTATCAGAACCAAACAATCTGACTTTAGCAGGACTAGGTGGATGCCACTGGGGGCAGAATTTCACTGTGTGATTCACAGACTATGTTTTTAATTCTGAATAATTCATGCTGTAAATTTATAGCTCATTGTCCCAATATGAAGCAGAGTATATTTGATGGCTTGTGAACTGTAAACTATCACAAAAGAAAGCAAAACAGGGCTACCTCCCCTTTTCTTAAAAAGTTTCTGCTTTTCTATTAAAGCCTAACTGAGCTTTCCATAACAATGTGCAAACAACATACCTTCCATTCACCTTCTTTCAAAATGCAGGCACACAGCATGAGGGAAGCAAGTGATCCAAGAAAGTTCTGTGTTAGTGGAAAAGGTGAAAGTAAAGTAGGAATAGGACTGGGAAGTTCTGCTGAAACATCAATGGTCACTTGTCAGTAGTGACCAATAGTCAGACACATCTGATGATTGTTCAGTGACCCATGGGAAATGAATGGATTATCTCAGCCCAACTCCTAGGAGACTTGGTCCAGGTTCTGCTCCTTTTCCATGGATGTCCACTGAAGACAAAGGGGTCACACTGTTATAACTGGAAGTAGGTTTGGAAGCTTATGTAAATTTTGCACAAACCACAGTTTATGCCAGCTGGCCACCTTGGCAAATCTCAGCAGAGGCCAGAAAGCACCCGGCCCTGGAAAGTAGAATTATCCCATTTGCCCACCACAGAGCAAGCCTTAAAGAATATTATCTTTCTACCAAGCTCCAAAGAGATAGCTGGGGAGGAGACATCTCCCTTCTGTTACCCAGCTCGCCTTGATTTTTGTCAGGATTTAAGTAGATTTTGGCAGGATTGAAGTAGATTTTTTTTTAAAGGGTGGCCTAACATCACCCCCACATCTGCCCTTCCTCCTCACTCTGCCCATTAATCCACAAATCAGTCCCATCCCATTATTTATTAAGACCCCATCATATCTGATTTCTGTGACCCCTTCTATCAATTTAACCCCCTACATCACTTCCCTCAGGCTTTCACTTCTGCTTCTCTTGAGGTCTTCCCCTCTTCCTCCCAGACTTGGGTGGCAGCTACAGCTGCAGCATCTGCCTCCCTGTTTCCAGCTAGATATTTCAAGGAAAAAAAGAGCAAGGGGAGGAGAAGAGAGCTGTTTGCCTCCTGCAATAGCCCTGTTGGCAAAGGCATAATGACCCAGCTGGGTACTGGGGGCAACTGCCACACACAAGGGCAGCAGTAACATCCAATTGTGGCCATGTCAGCAGCGTGACTGTGTAGCTGCAGTGGAAGCAATTCCCCCTTTCCGCAAGTCAGAGCCTGGGACAGCTACCCCAGTCACCCCACTCAAGTTATGCTACTGCTTCACCATACCTATAGGGGGCTCTTGGCAGACCCTGGGAATAAGGGAGATGTTTCTAGGAAGGCATCTCAATCTCCCTTTCACATATGAAAAAAAGGATGCTGCACATAAGCAACTTTAGTTCCAAAGTGTATCCCATTGCAGTAAATAGCAAAACCCACATTCATTGGAATTAGCCTGATTTTCTACTTCTGCTGTACAGCATCCTTATTGGGGATTCTAATTCCCTGAAAAAACATTAATTAACAACTTTACAGCAGCCCTCTTCTGGAGAGACCCTTTGAAACTCATGTTATACATGAGTGATTATGTTACTTTTATTATGAAATATTCCCAGCAATTGAGTTAATAAACAGAACCATTTAAGAGTTAGGGGAAGGAACAGAAGCCCATAACACAAAAATTCCAAGATGTAATCCTTTACTTTCCTAGACCATCACAGATTATTATTCTCCTCTCTGGCAGTTCTGGGATAATTCTATTTCTGCCCTGCACCAGGACAGGTGTCTGATGTCTTATTGGTCAGTGACTCTACTCACATGAATTTCAAAACCATGAAAAGTTTCTTTGCTGCCTCCATGTACAACAAAGGAGCCAGACAGAGAGGAATGGGCAGGCTGGGAAGCGGAAGCCCATCTTTGGAGCCAGCATTTAACAATCATTACTTTGCAAAAATGAAATGGCAATGCATTAGGGTAAGAAAACGATTATACTAACGCCCTTTCAAGCTCAGGACCAGTGTTGTGATTTGATATGGTTTTTATCAGAGACTGAAATGCTGCATTACCAAGTAAGCAGTAAATTATGTCTAAAGCAATTATACTACCCCAAGCAGAGATCCTGTGTAGAAAATGAATGGGTCTGGGAGTGGAAGGGGCAGACACTGCTTATGCATTTTGATTAGATAACTAGTTATCAACCCCTATAAGAAAAGAACAGCCAGCAATTCATGAAGATCATGAATATCAGGTTGGCTGTTTAACACGTCTTATATTTTATATACGTTATACTTTAGCTTAGGAGGGGAGGAGATGGAGTCACAATTGCTTGGAGTCCTTGATACAGAATTCAGTGTTTGTTTTTTTTAAACTGTGCTTTAATCCAGCTTCAGAAAAAAATATTTGGGCTGTGTACGTAGTCAGATGGAATACATGATTCCTTTAGGTATCAAGAGCCAACAAATCTTTATTTTTAAAGGGGAGGTAAACACCCCACCACCACCAGCACCACATTTTCTGACAATCATTTGCATATTGGTGTTTCTACAATTCATTATGAAAACAGTGAAAGTAAATTCAGACCTACAAGTTTATGTTACAGTAGATTACCATAAGCAAAGAACAAAGCACCTACTTGCAGTCTATTTTAGGTAGTGCTCAAAGGAAAAAAAATACGGGACTGAATTCAGTTTTCAGTTACATAGTTATAAATCTGGAGTAAGTTCAGGTACACCTACCTGACTTGTAGCCAAGTTATAGGAAATGTGATTATTATTAATTTCTTTAATGCCTTAAGATCTTAAGATATATATATGCCTAGTGACTGAAGGATGTAGTTTGGGTAGAAAATAAAAGTCTCATCGTTAATGGGCATGGCCTTGAAAGGAAGTCTGTTATGAAAGATGTGAAGCGCCCTGTATAATATGGGCCTGATTATTTCCATATATTAGGTTACACTGTGTGACTGACCTACAAATTTGATCCTCACTGATAGTACTCCAATCCCAGTGAAGTTAATGTGCTTGGACAGATGTAACTGAGGGAACAATTTGGTTCCTTGACTACAGCTGTAAGCTGTCTGTGTAGGAACTTGTGGGGCATGGTGCTCCCGCTGTCCTTGAAGGCATTTCAAATCCCATTCAAAATAGTTTTAGGGTTCTATTACACATAACAACGCCCCTCTTTTCTAAACCTCAGAGTGCTGATTTGGCTTTCCTCTCTGACATCATTTGAATGTATTATCATGCTCCCATTTCTTCTTTATTTCAGTACCACCAGAGAAGGAAATCTTCCTATTAGAGAAGGGGGTAACAACTTTTTAGCAGTGGCAGGCCAAATTAACAAAGCACATTTTAAGGCCTGCAACCCAGCTGCTACCAATTCCCCAACTGCTGAATGCCACTGAATCACATCCCCTGCCATCCTATCTCCATGGGCTGGATACAATCCCTTCACAGGCCAGATCCAATCTGTGGGCCATAGGTTGGCAACCCCTGTATTAGAGGATTAGAGGGGATTTCCCAGAAAACCCAGTCCTTTAAGAAGTTCAATGTTCAGCTCACTGTTTGAACACTGATAACCTGGTTGTCAGAAAATATTCCACACTCACTTTGTGATGTAGATAAAGGGCCCCTACTCTACATAAAGAGAAAGACTGAAATGATTGTGGCCCAGTTGAACTGAAAAATAAATATGCTAATAAAGCAAAACCCACTGATAATTAAGTAGTATATTTTGGGGAGCAAATTTTCAAGTATTATGATACTTGCTTTACCCATGTTTGCTTTACTCCAGCCTGAGAAGCCTTGTAATAAAAACGAATCCTCGTTAAAACAATCACACCTGTTCAAAAAGAAGCTAAAAACCCATGATTAAAGAAACTTTCATTTGATTTGAATTTCAGCAGCTTAGGATCTAGGCTCTTCACCTCTAATAATACAGGTAATAAGGAAAATGAAGCTGCGGAGGCTAAGGAAGCAGTGGGCTCCTCTACTTTCCCTTGTAATAGCATTAGAAATGTAAAGCATGCAACCTGATTTGCGGAATGACCCAAAACAATTTGCCTCATCCATAAAATAGGAATAATAATATTGACCTCCTTTGTAAAGTGCTTTGAGATCTACTGATAAAAACACTTAGTTATTACCTGGCTCTTTTTTTGCTTTATGTATTTATTTACCCACAGTGGTACAGTATGAAAAGGAAGCCAAGGACAAGAAAATGACATTATTATTATTATATGTAGAGATTATATATGTATTATATGGAGAGGGCATGTCTAGACATGCATTTACTGTACATTAAATTTACCGTGCAGTAACTTACTGCGCAGTAAGCGGGTTTAGGCTGGTGTCTACATGTCCTGGCATTAAAGCACAGCAATGCTACATGTGGACCAATTTGGAAATAAAACTAGTCCCAAGTCAGTCCACACACAGTGTTACTGTGCAGTAAGGCGTCCACACGTGTGTTACTATGCAGTAACTAATCGGGCATAAATTTGATACCTGCATGATGTAGTTATCAAATTTATACCCAACTCAGAGTAAGTTGCCATATTTACTACACAGTATGGGCAGGCACATGTAGACACTGCTCGTACTGCGCAGTAATTTTCGGTTACTGTGCAGTAATTTCAGTTACTGCGCAGTAAATGTGCATGTATAGACATGCCCAGAGAGTATTATTATATGTAGATATGCTGCAAACTGTCTAATTTCACTCCAAAGACTCTTTCACCAAACATGAGTATATGGGTTGGTAGGCAAACTCTTAATTCTGCTCAGAGTATAAGAAGTGAATGAAACCAGTTGAGGTGATGGGTAAGCTTTACTGGACTTGTCCTTTTATGCTACCATTTCTCACCCCAAAACTCTTTATGCTTCTGTTAAGCAGTGAAATACAAATATCAGATGTGTGCTTCCAAGAAACAAGCTATTCCTACTGACTCATCTCTAATCTGTACCACTTACTAGTTTTCTTAAGCGGTTTTTATATGAAACATGTATGTCAGTATAGATGACCATGCAGCTCTCTGGCAGGGCATCTACTCCACTTGGCATGCCACCCTACTTTCTCACCCCTACAGGCAGACAGTTTGGCCAGCTGACTTGAGTATTATAGTGCCTGATGTTCTCTCCTGCCACGTCTTGATGTTTAGAGTTATAAAGAATGGGCGGAAGGTCTTCTATCTCCTCATATCAGCACTTGGCCAGATCAGGTGATCTATCCTGCAGCTCTGCCTCCTCTACACCCCACCTGGTACCAACCTGATGTTAAAGTACCAACCAGGTAAGTAAGGTTCACTGCTTCTCTGTGGTGCCTTTCCAAATGCCCAGCACCACAAGTATCTTCTCAAAACCTTTTCAGAGGTGAAAACAACTCCAAACGAACATCAAAACCTCGCAGTGCAAGTATTCTGTCCTTAAATCAATATATAGCTTCTATTGGATCTCAACAGTCTATTACAGATACTAATCACTAATTTCCTCAGTAAAGGGATTGAGAAAATGAGGAAATACCAACCTCTCACTGTCTCCTTCTACTCACGACTTGATGTTTTTCTCATTCTCCTTCTGCAGGGTCATTGCTGCCGGAAGACCACTGGTCACTCTGGCCCCTCCATGAGGATCCTCTCGGTAAGTCAATAGGTTCCTCCAAGCCTCAATATGTGGGACATAGCCTTGGCTCCCACCCCTCCCGGGCCAATTCATGCCTGGATGCTGTTTACCACAGCTCCTGGCATCTACTTTTAGTCCCTCATCTTCTGTGCCCCAGGAGGCTTTTATCTTGCCATCTGGGTTCCACCCAGCCAATCAGAGCTGGCACACACTGATAAAGCATGCCGGTGCCCATTCCAGGGTTTCTTTTCTCAACATTGGCATCAAACATGTTGGTTCATCCCTCCACTGGAGCTTTCCATGCATTTTTGGTAGGTCTCTTTTGGTGGCAGTTGGCTTCTCGCTGCCACAGTCAGTGTCAAGGTTCCTATCACTGGGATCCTCCCTGTAGTGATAGAAGTTGAAATTTAAAAATGTTCTTTAACTGACGAGACTAAGAAAGTTGGTAATGGAAGATGCTCCATCAGTTATGTAGTTAGTTATGTAGGGAGAGACCAAGGGTCTGAAGAGGTTACCTACTGATCTACAATAAAGTTAACTGTTTAGCTCTTCTCATTCATATATGCCTGTGTTTTCAGATAACAAGGTAGAAGTTCCCTTTGTATTCCTGTTTAACTGAGCAGCAGACTTATGCATATACAATAAAAGCTGTGCTATCCGGCATCTTACAGTGCTGAAGGCACTGGCCGACATCATTGCAGAGCCACTGGCGGGAATATTTGAAAGCTTGTGGCGCACGGGCCAAGTCCCGGAGGACTGGAAAAGGGCCAACATGGTCCCCATTTTCAAAAAGGGGAGGAAGGAGGACCCGGGCAACTATAGGCCAGTCAGTCTCACCTCCATCCTTGGCAAAGTCTTTGAAAAAATTATCAAGGCTCACATTTGTGAGAGCCCAGCAGGACAAATTATGATGAGGGGAAACCAGCACGGGTTCGTGGCAGGCAGATCATGCCTGACCAATCTAGTTTCTTTTTATGACCAGGTTACGAAATGCCTGGACACAGGAGGAGGGGTGGATGTCGTATACTTAGACTTCAGGAAGACCTTCGATACGGTATCCCACCCCATACTGGTGAACAAGTTAAGAGGCTGTGACTTGGATGACTACACAGTCCGGTGGGTGGCGAATTGGCTAGAGGGTCGCACCCAGAGAGTCGTGGTGGATGGGTCGGTTTCGACCTGGAAGGGTGTGGGTAGTGGGGTCCCGCAGGGCTCGGTCCTAGGACCGATACTCTTCAATATCTTCATCAGCGACTTGGACGAGGGAGTGAAGTGTACTCTGTCCAAGTTTGCGGATGACACAAAACTGTGGGGAGAAGTGGACACGCCAGAGGGCAGGGAACAGCTGCAAGCAGACCTGGACAGGTGGGACAAGTGGGCAGAAAACAACAGAATGCAATTCAACAAGGAGAAATGCAAAGT
>NW_005841867.1:4465126-4477183 GCF_000455745.1 Alligator sinensis | reverse complement strand
CTGCTTATGCAGGGGGTCGGACTCGATGATCTATTGAGGTCCCTTCCGACCCTAACATCTATGAATCTATAAACTGGCATGCTCTACTAACCAGCGCGCCAGCTTGTAAGATAAAGTGAAACCAGAAGTGCCCACCGCGGCA
Source organism: Alligator sinensis (assembly GCF_000455745.1). Lineage (NCBI taxonomy): Eukaryota > Metazoa > Chordata > Crocodylia > Alligatoridae > Alligator > Alligator sinensis. The sequence goes on along the minus strand of NW_005841867.1, from coordinate 4,477,041 downwards.
CTTCCGGTTTCTCTGAGCCCCCTAGGCTGGGGGCATAACAGGCTGCATGGGGCTGTGTGGGGCCTGCCTCCCTGGCCCGCAGTGCCTGCAGGGCCCATGGATTGGTCGGCGATGCAGCGGGAGGGATGACAATGCGGCAGGAGGGGCGGAGGGACACCCCAGATGCTGCAGGAGAAGCGGCGGCTAGGGCCGCTCAATTAACCAGTATATTTTGTTATCTGGCATCCCCCATTCCTGGGGGGATACTGGATAGCAGAGCTTTTACTGTTTTAGAGTTCTTTGTACTGCCTTTTTCTCACTTTCAAAATTATCCAGAAATGTTCTTTCCAATTAAACCATTGATGATATTTCCAGTTCTGCAATGGACAATCCCCTGTACCCCTGATGAAGGTGACATCAATCATACAATCAGAGGTGTGTCTGCATGGGTAGGCATTACTCTGGTGACTTTCATTGAGCTGGCTCATATAGCAACAACAGTGAAGACACACAGCATGACCTGAACACACCTGGCAAGGTCACTGGCTACATAATAGGCTTGCCCGCCTGTGCCATCATGTCTTTGCTGGTGTTGTGAAAATTAGCATGAGTAAAGCTAGTACAGGTATGTGTTCTGGGGCTGGTCTCAGAATGTGCTTAGGTCTGTGCTGCTAGAAAGACTGTCTTTCTAACACAAAGCTAAATTTCTAATCTCTACTCATCACAAAGGTTCCCAGGGCATCTCATGTGGATATAAAGGCATTCACTCCATATCCCAGCCAACTTTCTAATTTGGATCCTCCTCCTGCTCCCTTTGGAACCAATACGTTTTCAGCCTTTGATTTCAGTGAAAGAATAATTAGGCAGGGATGCCCCAATCTATTTTGCCCCTTTTCTTGAACTACATTATTGTGTGTGATGAGAAAACTTCCCTGTTCCACAAAAGAAGTGGGTGCATTTCAGTAGCAGGTGAAATAGTACCTCTCTTTGTGGCTATATTATATATGTATAATGAGAGAAAGAGTCCTTTAAAATGCTATAAGATCCTTCAGAATAAGTTATTATATAAATGGAAAAGAGTCATTATTCTGGTAGTGGGGTAAAGTTTTCAGGAGCATCTCAGTGATTTAGGAGCCCAAATCCCAAAAAAACATCTTGGGACTCATAAGTCACTTCAGTGCTTCCAAGAATGTTACTCACAGCTGATCTGGTTACTATGGATTCTCTTAAGGCTGGTTTCTCTCCTTATATTTATCAGTTGCTTAGAAAACATTTTTGTTCCTTCAGTGATCTTTGGTTGGTTTTCTTTTTACTGCCCCTTCCCCCAACTCTAACATTTTTGCCCTAAGCTTGCAAAATTAAAGCAAGCTGGTTTTCCATCTCATGGGCTGGTTTTGTCTACAGATCTGGGGAAAATAAAGCACTCTAATAAATAAAGGCATGTACTTCAATGCCCCAGTGCAATAGCACTATCAGTAGAGTGTATACAAAATGATAGCATAGTGTCTGTTACCTGAGGAGAAGCAGATAAAGTAATCTAACAACAAGAATAGACTTCAAACAGTAGTATTCAGCTAAGAAAAACAAACATGACATCCCACTTTTTTTCTTTTTTGCCTTTTCTTTGTGCTTCCCAGCTTCCCCAAGAGTATTTTTCCTTCCTCTGTGTTTAACTTTGTCATACAGAATGGACTGTTAAAGTTAGTGGAGTTGGTAAATGCTTATCTTTACTGTTTCTATTCACAATTAATATACACTAAACAAAAGAAAATCTTATTTTTCCTCCACTAATGCCACTAAATTTATAATACAGTATTGGTTTAAGAGTTGTTAATGAATCAATTCATATTTATTGCCTTGTAGAGGCAGGTACTTGAATGCATTACTTTCCTGAGGGTTCTTAAGCTTTAATGAACCATCCCAAGGACAATGTTCATTTTGAGTGAAATTTAGGGTTCAATCTGGGTAAATTTATGGATGGGTCCAACCTGCAATTCAGGGCATAGAATTTGACCCCTGCAATTCAGGCAAGGCTTTTGGTTTGAAGCCTTGGCCATCACTTGCCAAATTCAGATTTGGACCCAAATCCTTAAATTTCCCCAAATCTTGGTTTTAACAGAAAGTCTAAGCCATGGTTTTGCTTCAGGTCCACCGCTTCATAATTGCATCAAGATATAAACAAGTAGATCAGGGAAAGGTTGGGCATGGGAACATATGTGAAAAAAGTAAAAGCAGAGTCAAGGAATCAGAGCCAATAAGGTTAGGAAGTAATCAAGAATAGAAAAAAGGAAAACATAAGAAAACCAGGAAAATATTTATAATATCTTTTGCTCTTCATGTATAGCTGGTTAGATGTCCAGAGTATTATCACCAGAAATGTTTAAAACAATAATTAACATTATTTTAAAACACATACTTGATTGCATAATTACTATTTAAGAGCATTCATATAACTAGCTCTCATCTTGAATCATAGAATGGCTGGAGAACCCAGAGAACACAACCATATCTGAACACCAATTCATACAACATAAACCTGTAAATGTACTATAGCTCTACATCATTAAAAAGACAGAATATCAAATATTTAATGAAAAATAAAATTATTCTAAATTATGACAAGACAGAATCCAGTGATCAATTGATCTTAATCAGCCCATATATTTGAATCACATTGTCTAAAGAAACAAATCTTTTTAAAATGCCATGTTAAGATCATAGAATCATAGAAAAGTAGGGCTGGAAGGGACCTCTGGAGGTCATCTAGTCAAAATTCCTGCTTGAAGCAGGATCATCCTTACCCAAACCATCCCAGACAACTTGTCAGTGTTCCCTCTAAGCTGTGTGGTGTGCATGGCCACACAGGCATGCTCATGCTGCACTGCCAGTTGCGCCTGCGCAGCCACACACACTGCACAGCTTAGAGGGAATGCTGCTCCTTGTCTAATCGATATCTAAAACTACACAGATAACCTTGTCACGCACCCACAGGACATGGGACCCGAACTTACCACAGGTAAACCAGGGAGACAACAGCAGTCAGTGTTCTGCTGTTGCAAGGGTTGTTAAAATACACTCAAGAGATCCAAAGAAGAGGACCATGACCCCTTTCCCACCAAAAGAATGACAAAAAAAGAAAGACCCTGGTCATGGGGTAAAATTCCTTCCTGACTCCAAATGGCATAGTCAGACTGACCCAAAGTGAATGGGTAAGTCCTTCTAGACGGGAGCCTCTGTATAACAACAGGAGCGGGGAAAAACTCTTCCTGGCTCTATGTGGCAACAAGCAAAGCCTAAAAGCACGGGAAATATACCCACAGTAGTACATAGGAATATCTACTCCTAAATCATCCATGACCAACACTTCCTTTCTTTTTCATACCCTTGCAAGAAGGCATTTAGCAGCATTCATAGATTCACTGGTATCTGACAGGACTGTGCTCAGAGTGTGTCTGCTAGAGCCTTGAACTTGTGATTTCTGGGTTATCAACAGTACACATTAGCATCTGCACTACCTCACCACTCTAACCAATACTCTTCCAGTTTTCTCTTGAACAATTCAACATCTTTATTATATACTAGTAGTAACTACATAGATTAGCTAGTAATATGGATTCCCTGAATCCAGAATTTTAGATTCTTGCAAAGTAGTATCCAAACCTTCATTTTTCCAGTGAAACACTGAGAATCATATAGCTTAATATTTTGGGGGGGGGATTTGAAAACCCAAGGCCTTGGTGGCTCTTTGTGAGTATTAAAAAATCCATGGCGCTTCCTGTACAAGGCATAGTTTGATAAAATATCCCCTCTTCTTCTTTCATTATATATTCAGAGCTCTTTGTACTCCTATCCATCACTATCCAGTCCAGGCTGATTGTTGTTCAGCAACGCTCATGAAATAATTTGGGATCATTTAGGGAAAAAGAGCTATATAAAGATAAAAAATATATATGTTTTGCCAGTTCCACTGTTTGAAATACATTAAAATGGACCCCAGGACTGACCCCTGGGGCACTCAACTTCATACTGGCTGCCAACTAGACATTGAGCCATTCATTACTACTCTCTGAGCCCAATGCTTCAGCCAGTTTTCTATCCAACTTACAGTCCATTCATCCAACCTATACTTCCTTAGCTTGTCTGTGAGAATGCTATGGGATACTGTATCAGAAGCCTTGCTAAAATCAAGGTATATCACTGTGGCAGGGCACTGTTGGTGCCTGCCACTTTAAGGGCAGTCAGGCAGCTTACTAGGTGCCTGATGGCAGCAGCCATTTTGGAAACCAGGTATAAAGAGGGTGTAGTTTGCTGCCACTAGGCCAGGCAGAAACATTGCCTAGCTGAGCTGCACCAGGAACAACCCAGGAGGTAAGGGCAGGAGCTGATGGGGATGGCCAGGAGGCTCTTGCTCCTGGCTGGTCTGGTGGGGCTCCCAGTGGTGCAGGAGCCCCCAGAAAATACCAGGCCAGTTACCACCCTGATAAAAGGTGCCCCAACCTGAGATCGAGTAAGGGTGGCCCAGGCTCACTGTGGAGCACTGAGGCAGGGCCAAGGTTGGTGGAGGGACCTGCAGCAGCACCCATACTCTGTGGTGGTGGCATGAAGCTTCATATAGAAGCCAGCGTGAAGATCCAGGGAAGTGGGGCCCTGAGCCTTGGGGAACTATTAAGGAAGCTCCTGGGGCCAGGGAAAAGGGGATTGCCCAAGGAGGGCTTTGGGGGCAGGGCTCAGAGCCCCAAGAGTGTGGAAGGGGCACAAGACCTGGTGTATGTTGCTTCGTGTGTGTACCAAGTAAACCCAGTGTGAGGGTGCTGGGAACAGGAGATCCGGTGGGGAGTGAGAATCCCAGTGAGACTCTGGAGCTCAGGTCCCAGTGCTAGCTAGCTGGAGGGAACATCTGTGAGGCTTGGGCTGTGGTGTAGGGGAGGAACAGAGCCACAGATAGTGCCCCCTGGCAGCGGGGCGGGAAAATGGGCAGCCTCCCGTCTGTGTAATATCTTAATCATTTTCCAACAAGGCGTGGCAGGAGAGAAAGGTGGGCAGTTAGCCCAGGAACAAGTGGGCGGGCCAACGTCTGACCAGCCCCGGGAAGGCCCACATGTTACAATCACATACACTGGTCTTCCCATATCCACAGAGCCAGTCATGTCATCATAGAAGGTAATCAGGTTGGTCAGGCATGACTTGTCCTTCATGAATCCAAGTTGACTGTTCCTAATCACCTTTTTCTCCTCCAAGTGCTTCAAAATGGAATCCTTGAGGACCTGCTCCATGATTTTTCCAGGGACTGAGGTAAAGCTGACTAGTTTATAGTTCCCTGGATCCTCCTTCTTTTTCTTAAATATGGATAGTATGTTTGCCCTTTTCCAATCATCTGGGACCTCTCCTGATCTCCATGACTTTGCAGAGCCATTGGCCATCATCTTCGAAATCACATCAGCCAACTTCCCTTGCAACACCCTTGGATGCACCAGCTCCCCTCCCCTCAACCCCCCCACTCCCCCCTGTCTTCCCCAAACTGTGCTGCCTGGTGCAGTAGCCCAGGAGCTGACCTTGACTGTGAAGAGTGAGGCAAAAAAGGCATTGAACACTCCAGCCTTTTCGACATCCTCTGTCACAAGGTTGCATCCCCCGTTTAGTAAGGGACCCACACTTTCCCTGATCCTCCTCTTGCTACCGACATGCTTGTAGAAACCCTTTTTGTTACCCTTCACATCCCTTGCTAGCTGCAACTCTAACTGCACTTCGGCCTTCCTGACTTTATCCCTGCATGCCTGAGCAATGCTCTTATAGTCTTCCCTTGTTATTTGTCCAAGTTTCCACTTCTTATAAGTTTCCTTTTTGTGATTTAGTTTACTAAAGAGTTCCCTGCTAAGCCAAGTTGGTCTTCTGCCATACTTGCTAGTCTTCCTGCACATCAGGATGGTTTGTTCCTGCACTCTCAGTAAGACTTCTTTAAAGTACAGCCAGCTCTCCTGTACTCTTCCCTCCCTCAGACTGGCTTCCCAGGGGATCCTGCCTATGAGTTCTATGAGCAAGTTGAAGTTGGCTTTTCTGAAGTCCAGGGTCCTTACTCTGCTGCTCTCCATCCTTTCTTTCCTCAGGATCCTGAACTCAATCATCTCATGGTCATTGATGCCCAAGCTGCCATCTACTGCTACATTCCCTACCAATTCTTCTTCCAGCTCAATCTTTAATGGGGTATGAGATGAGAATGACCTAAATGTGAATATACCTGTAAAATGTTTTTGCATGCCCTTTCTTGGAGGCAAACAATCTGTGCTTCACTTTATAATCTAGTTGATCTATTTTATTATTTCTCTGCTGCATAGCATATCCCCAATCTAAATTATTCCTATAGTCAACTAAAAACAGAGCACCAACAAGATTTGGTCTTTTTCTCTTCAAAAATGTAGAGTTAAGCCCTACCCAGAAACTAAGCCAACAGCTTGTCAAAGAGGCTTTATTTTATAAAAGGTGCTTAAGCTTTGCATCTATATACATCCAAAATCCCACAAACTAATATTGATTCCTTTCCCATTATGATTTAATAAAAAGACAGAAGGGCTGCAAAACACTCCTGACACTCAGTAGCATGTTGAGTATATGCTATTCAATTGCAAACCTAGATTAACTGTCTTGGAAGGAAAACAATTTGCTACATGATTGGCTAAAACAACAAACCATAAAAGAAGCCAGGGTGCCACTTCAGCAAATCCCAGTAAATCACTGCAGTGCTCCAGCAACTGTGTATACAAGTCAAAAGTGCTAAGCAAAGGCATGTCTGTAGTCCTTTTATTCACTAAACATTTTCAGGATAAGTTCTATCTTCCCCCTTTTCATAGGCTGTTACAAGAGCTATATTTTCTTAGGTTGCCCTTAAGCAGGGATGAGATCTGAGATGCCTTAGTTATATTAAAGGACATTTTCAAGCCTATAAAGCCAAAAATACTGACCTACAGCATCTTGACATAAGTTTAGAGGGGGTTGGCCTGACCTTTTGGACTCCTAAAGTGTTTATTTTATTTTAAGGGATTTTATTTTTAGATTTTTTTTTTAATGCGGATTGGAAATTTAATACACACACATCAATGTTTGACTTTGTTTGGTGAGCAATGAACCAGCAGCCTCATGTATATTCTCCTGTATAGGAAAGTCAAATTGATCCCAAGTTCACCCAGCAGGCCTTATGTAAGGAAATATTATGAAAATTAAAATACCATTGGCTATGGTATACAAATGTGGCTAACTGGTGCAATGCTGTGCTAAGCACAATATTGCTCACAAGAAAGGCACACAGCATGAACTGTATTAAGAATGAAAGAAATTGGGGAAATAGTAAAATGATTTTAAAAAAGAGAGCATGAGTACAGTGAGCCATTGTACAGTCCCAGAAAAACAAGGTAGATAAAATACAAACACTGTGCTTAACACTGCATAAACTACTTCTCATGGTTCTCTCTGTCTCTGTGCACATCATAGTTCTATATCAGTATGAGTTGCATCAAACTAAGGCATGGCACTGAAGTATGGGCCTCTGTTTGCTTCTGCATGACCTGCTTTCCCATTCCATTCAGATATGTATCTAATATGCCACAGCACATACATTGCAACTGTATTTCCTCTAGAGGGACATATACTGGACACAATATGCCTTTTATAACAATGGAATTCCCTTGGTGTGTTTTGCTACTGTGGTACTTTCTACTTCTACATTGCTTTGCATAGAGCACCTCCCACTATATTCTCCATGAAAAGAAAATTGTATGTCTGGAGGTACGCAGTTCTATCAAGTATTTATACTTAGCCCTACAAAAAATCAAAACATTGGATTGTTGTTTGGTTTTCCTATTTAACAAAAATCAATTTTAAAAATAAGTATATCCCATGTACAGCTCTGATTCTGAAAGGTCAAGCCATCTAGACAAGACTGTGAAAATATATGTAAATTTTCTGGCCTAGTAACTTTGACATTATCTTTTTAAGCTACTTCATCTCTAGAAGCTGAACTACCTACCGCACTTCAGTGAAGACACGATCTATGGGCACAGAGTGGGACTGCAAACAAAGTTCCATGAAAGATGGCATAATTAATCCTAATATCTTGGTGTGCAAACTTTAAGCTGTACTAAAGAATTTACACCATCAGTGACCACACCAGCCTGATGAGTGTTCTCAGGAGTGGAGGTGGGAGAAATGAAAGATGCTTATTTGCAATCTTTGTAATCCTTGGGGGATAAACCAAATAGGAAAACCAAAACTCTTTTGTTTATCCTTGTGGGTAATTCAATTTCATCTCATTTGGAACATGACAGAAAGATGAAAACTAAAATGGAAACAGCTTTTGAATTAAAGGCAATCTTTTCAAATCAATCAACATTAAAGAAGAAAGGAATTGGAACAATAAGTGAATGACATGCACTATTGCTTGGAAACTTTTGAAATCCTAGCTCTGTAAACAAAACGAAAATATTTTATATTTGTATATTGATGGGACTAATTTCATCACTCAAATTCCCTGAAACCATACTAGATAGGGTGAGTCCAGTCATATACTTATACTGCTCCATGACGTTTTTTGAAACATAATCCCATCTTTCAACATTATACTAATCTCAAAACAGCTAAATATTTGCTTCCTTCAACACAGAATATCCAATTTATACAATATTTTATATTGCTTATAAAATATACAATATATAAGCAACCTACTCTGCCATTAGTAGCTAGTAAGGTATGAAGTAGTGCAAAGGATAACTGCCGGTAGGTTTCCAGAAGTGTTCAAGATGTACAGAGCCCAATTTTCGATTAGAAGGGATAAATAAAAGATTACTAGATCTCGTATTTGGATCTTCAGATGAGCCCACCTATATGCCTATATTCCACTTCGAGGGATTCAGACATCCTATTAAGAAGCCTGTGTTGGAAGAGTTCTTTTAAAGCAACAACAACAACAACAACAACAAACCTTATGAACTACACAGTTTTTCACCAGGTGTCATTAAAAATGCCAATAAACAGAAGCATGAGTGAAGTTAAATTTAAATTCTTGCACACAAAAGTTTTCCCTCAGTTTCACACTTAGTTGCATAATAGAGTACATTAAAAATGGCTTTTATTTGAAATGCATGGAGTGGTTTTTCCCTTCATGATTTTATTTACTTCCACATATCCAAATACACCTTAATTATGCATCTGCATAATGTGTCCAATTCCAGGAAGTGCATATAGTTATATTAGAGTGACATTAATGCCATAATGATTCAGGAATTATGCAAGAGTCAATCATTTTGGGGGAGTAATATCTTTGAATGTCTTTGAATCATTTGAATGTCTGATTTGAATTGACTTGATGAAGAATATCTTGCATTCAAAAGTTTGGCTTACTTTAATTCAACCATGCAGTTGGTCCATTAAAGATGCCACCCCCCACACCTCCACCCCCAATAACGATTGCCTCTTATATAGTTTAGATAAAATGTGAGGCACTGCAAAATGACACATTTGAAAACACCCACTAAATAAAAAGTAGCAAGCATTAAGAGGATGGACAGTTTTTAACAGGGTGTGCAGCTGTTTTAGCCTAAAGGATTTTAGTCACCTTTTCCTACCTATCTTCATTTGCCCCTGTCACACTGCCAATGGTGCCTGCATCAGCTGCCATCTTCTCCATTCCCCAGTAAATGTCTCTGTGCTTTCCTCTATGCTACCCTTTATTCATGGAATGAAGCCTTGCCTGAAAGCTAATCTCCCTTCAACTCTTTTACATGCTTCTGCCACAATACAAGAAATTAGCCAACTTTGAATATGTTTGCCGAGGGTGAGTTGGGGCAGATGCCTTAAAGTACAAAGTTAATAAAAATGCGTATAAATACAAAATTGTTAATACTGGATTACCTCCATTCCTTTCATTCCTTGTAAATTGGTGTCCTTTAATCTCTTTGGGCAAGGCACCATATTTATTTCTGTATTTGTACAACACCTAGAAAAAAGGGGAAATTAGAGTTTTTGGCTGCTGCAATATTAAAAATGTCAAATAGCAATAAGAAGTAAATCTCCTCTATTCTACCATGCAGTCACTTCAGGCCAGATCCTATTCCAGTGGAAGGCAATAGGGTGAAAGCCTGGTTTCTTTATAAATCTATGGCAATATTTTCACTGACTTTGGTAAGACCAGGGTTTCATTCCAGGAGTTTACCCCTAACTTGGTGGAGAAGGGAAGAGGCAGGGGTTAGGCCTTTATGAGTAAATCCACTTCTGATATCTGTCTAAATATCATGGTGAGAGAGGATTAGCAATCAAATCTCAGACTTTATCTACACTGAAATCCTTATGTAAAGCCAAATGATGACAAGTGAAGCATTCCAAAATAAACACTTTTAACACAACTAAAGGAACTTATTTGAATCCACTCAATTTTTAGTTTTTCCTTTCATTAATTGGAGTGCTTTACATCAGTTTGAAATTACATCTAATAAATACTCAGCCTTTTCACAATGCTATTTGGAGTTCTAAACAGAACTTCTACCTTTACATCTGTCATTGAGTAGTAGCCCTGATGCATAATAACCATGTTCGATTCAGGAAATATCCATTATTCATTTCCAACGTACCTTCTGGCTGATATACTGAATCTACCTTCTGTTTGCAAGTTTACTAGTAGATTGAATTCATCTTTATGTGGCAGAGCTTAGTGACTAGTGTTTTGTTTTTCATTTCATCCTTTGCTGTGTTCCATAGATCTCTAACTCCAATTGACATCAGGGTAAAGCTTGGGAATTTCCAGCAGGAAATGGTAGCCCCAATATGATCAGACACACTCTTGTTGTCTGCAGTTGGTGTTTTATTTTGAACACCAAGCATTCCTCTCTTCATATATATAAAAGTATTTCTGTTCTGTGATTAAGGCTGGTATTAGATGACCTTTACTCTTCTTTCCCTTACTTTCCTCTTAAGAGTTAAAATGAAAGCCTTCCGTTCCTCTACAGGGTACTTAGAACTAAGGCACTATGGCGCTAGCAGCAGGTTGGTTTCATTACACTGATAGGATACATGTGCTGTTTTTTATCTCTAGCATTTTCTCAGTAATTCAGCACTTTAAAGTCTCAGCTGTCTACCGATCTGCAGACAATTGTTTGGTGTAATACTATCCGGAAAAAGCTGATAAAACGCAGATGTGACTAGGTCTCTGAAATTTGTGGTTTGCTAAGTGGTTTTTTTTCCTCTTTTTTTCCTTTTTTTTTTTTTTTGGCCATTCTTGCCCATGGCAAGTCAGATTCCCTGCCAGGCATGAAGGCAGCATTTTTATTAAAATGTTGCAAGGAGAGGGAAATTGCTAAACATTTTCTGTAATTAAGAAAGTTAGTTGAAACTTTAAGCTGCAGAATTGTATGTTTTTACCTATTTTTTTTATCATATACATTGGCAACTATTTCCCCAAATTTTAGTCAATACAAATTTAAGAGATTTTCTTTTCCAAGAATGCATGATAAGGTGTGGCTATCTGGCAAACCTTGTCTAGTGCCCTTTTGGTAGAGTATTTTCAAATTTATTTTCATAATTAAAAGCCATTAACCTGATTTTCAGAGGTGCAGAGATCTTATAGCTGCAGTGGGGCTTGTATATGTTATGAAAGTAAATTGTTTGAACAAGATTGGGAACAATCAAGATAGGTGGCAGGATGCTACTGTCACTTAGTGGTTAGTTTAGACGAGGACAAATTATATTCAGCATATTGTCAGCTGAACACAATCTTTTCTGGGCTGTGTTGACCTCCAAGTCATGGCTGGCATCATGTCAACTAACTCAGTTGAACAGAATTGTATTTGAACACAAATCACTTGTTGGGATGTCTGCAAGCTCCCCTTGACAATGTGGTAAGTTGTGTGTGTTCAGCCCTTTTGCCAATCAGGCCACAATATCTCAAATTTCCCTAC
>NW_005841867.1:4443500-4465022 GCF_000455745.1 Alligator sinensis | reverse complement strand
CCCTACACAAGTGCATAGCTCGGACCATGCATTGCATAACTTTGCTTGTTAACACTATTGCTTTTGATTGAGAGAATCTGATGAATATCAAAAGTGCATAAATGACTTAGATCTAGTTGGTGTGCATCTTTGTACAAGCAAAACTAATGGGTAGAAGTAGGTGGAAGTGGGATTGCTGAAGGGTTTTTTGCTGATATACAAGTGCATCTTTCAGGGTGGATGCGGGTGTATCAGCACAAAAGTGCAATTTATACTGATGTGATTGTGCCTAAGTATCTAGTTAAAGCACTGCAACTCTTATGTTTATAGAATGCCTTGGGGACCTAAGAACCAGTTACAAGTAATTAAGGAGACTGTCCCATTGGTTTTCAATAAGATTTTGCCTCTCAAGTGCCACAAATCACTTTTGAAAATGAGCTTATGGTTCCTAATTCCCTGAAGTCCTTTTGATCACTTCACCTGCTTCCAGTGAATATTCCAAAAAGAGGAACATTTCCAGAAGAAAAATATCTGTAAAAATATTCTGTTTTCTAGGGTTAAGCATGGAGGAGAGAGAGAAATTTGCAAAAAGATGCTGATTGGCATCTGCATGTCTGTGTGATAACTACACACAGCTTTAGTGATTTATGCACCAGACAGGTTTTCTATTCCAATTCAAATGAAAGGCCATCTTGCAATTAAAGGCTCAGTTTGCAGTTCCTGATTTCTGAAGGAAGAGGGCGTTTCTATTTATTCCAGAAACATTTAGTGGTTACATGCATGGCTGGCAGCAATTTCCCACAATGTGTAAATTAGTCAATCCCAAAGTCAGTAAACTTTTGCTTTGAAGTGGACATTAATGAAGTGCACCATTAGAGCCTAATGATTGTTCACATTTGTATTTTAGAGGCCCCTCTGGCTTTTGATGTCTTAAGTGCCTTGGTTTCTTGACTTTAGTTATCTAAATGCCAGGACTGCAAAACTCCTAAGAGAACTCAAAAAAATTTTTAATGAAAAAAGTTAGTACTGGCCTGACTGATGTTGGCACTTCAAAGCTGGAACAGACTAAATTGCTGTAGACTGCTTAATTCAAAAGTGCTCCCTTGTGGATGACAGTGCATGGTGACAAAGTTCAATTGGCAACAGGAGACAGGCAAGATCAAAGGCTCTCTATTGTAATAGTTTTGTTCCATGAAGAATTGCTTATTGTCAGTAGTTTTTCAAGCCTTTACTGGCTCCAGCTTCATATCAGGATTCTCTGGTTCAGAACCAGCTTAAATAAATAATTGTAATTACATCCTTCTGATAATACATTTCAGTTCTAAATGCTGCATGTTGTGTCTGTCCAAGGGTCCAAAAACAATTCAGTGCAATGAATCAAGAATGGAAGAATAAGCCTCTTTTTGGGTTGTTCAGAGACGTTCAAAATACAAAGCACTATATCAAGTTAACACCATGTTAGCAGCATTTAGGGTTTTATTCTGGATGAAGCCAGTCTGCCTTTAATATTAGAATAAGAAAGGTACACCTTCTAGTTTGCATCATTTCTCCTTCTGCCTAATATTAACTTGAACTGAATCCTAAAAATTGGTTGTTCTCTCTTGCCCCCTCCCCCAACCAATTCAGCCTTGGGTTAAATAAATTCACTATTCAGAAATGCTGAACTTAATACTAAAAAATGTCATGATTATATAAAATCTCTGAACAATGTTCATCATTCACAATGAACCACTCCCTTTTGTTCTTTGCAAACATATCCTTCAAGAAAACAAGATATTCTTTCCTTCATGAGAAGTCCTTTTTAAAAAAAATCTAGTTACTGAAAATGGCTGGAAATAATGTTTCATTTATAGTATGGTTATTATTATTATTATAATTATTATTATCTGTTTCCAATAGCATTCACAAGGTGCAAAGTGTTGTCCAAAGACAAGACAGACAGTGTCTCTCATAATTAATTTTTAAAGATGTTGTCTCATAAAACATAGCCAGCATTGTCTGAATTGCTTGTCTTGAACTAATTAAGAAAACACGTTTGGTGACAATTAAGAAAACCACAGTGTGATCATTGTGAGGCATCTTGTCAACAGAAGTAACTTTTATATGTGTGTGACCACAGATGCCATACTATTTTCCAAGTAAAATATCACTACTTTTTTTTTTGCACTAGATCAGTAGCAGATATAGGAAAGAGGTGGCAATGAAAGGAAAAGCATTAAAATGAAACCATGTACACTATGGACATACATCAGCTTACCTTGTGATTCTCTTGATTTTTTTTTTATTTTAACAAGCAAACCAATGAACAAAAAGTCTCAAGACTGTTCCAATCAGTCCTTGAAACTTCAGCTATGTAGTGCCTCAAAACTGTTTGTTGGGGCTAGTTCTGAAATAGCATTCTAAACAGGATTAGAAGTGTACTATGCCTATACAATTTAGCTCTAGAGGCTTCACGGTTGTAAATTATGATGGAACACATCATTAGCTGCAGACTTGTATGTTCTCCCTTAATCATGCTGAAGTACGCATAAGCCCCAGCTGAGCAATTATGAATAATTAAATCAATTAGAGGCAGTCTAACACTGGGTCTTGTGGCTAAACTGGTGTCAGCATCCATAATATTTTAACAGTAAATGCAAATGTGTGCGTTTGGGTGGAAGGAAGGAGGAGGACAAAAGCTTATACAAATGCCAAAGCATGTTGCTTAGTGATGGCTTTACAATAATATCATGAAGATTATAGGCTGCCTTCCCAAGGAAAACAATGGTAATGAAATTCCAATAAAATATTTTTGTCCAAGTTTTAAAGCTTAGAAATGATTTAATTAAAAAAGGATAAATGCAAGTCCCAGAAAAAAATATGCTGAATAAATTAGTACATTACAGTCATCTAAATTGAAAGCTTTCTTGCTTGAATTGGTCCTAACCTCTTTTCTTTTGACACAACGGTTTCCTTTAATTTAGCACTAACCCCCACCACCCCTCCAAAAAAACCCAAAACCTTGCATAGAAGTTTGGCCTCAAAAATCACATGTTGGAAGCCCTTTTGCAGGATAGAAAAGGTATTAACACAGTTAGGTTTTTAGAAAACACACAGATTTTGCACACAAAGCAGGAGACAGTTTGATTAGAGGATGCCACAGAGGTGATGAAAGCCAGATCATGTCCCATACTATATACCATCTTCACCAAATACAGGGGATGAAAATAGCCCCGTTACTGCCTTGCACTGTACCACTACTCTGAAGGCTTAGCAGAACTACTGCACACCATCCTTGTGGAGGGAAGCAAAAAAATGGGAAGCAAAAAGAGCCTTGATTCTGCCCTCCAACAAAACCAGTGGCATAGTTATGCCGGTGTATCGAGGCACGTATGCTGCTAAAGGTACAGATCTGTCATTTCTTGCTGCTCTAGTAAAGAAGTGAGCAGACCAGGAGTGAGATTTTTTACTCCAAAAGTCATTCCCAAACCAGCTTCAGCTCAACAATGTGCTGCCACCCCTTGTTACAGGCTAGATAGCAGACCAATGATGCCACCCAGAATCAGCATAACATTAGGAGCCTGATCACTGGGACAGATATTTAGTTAACTTGAATTTCCTTAGTTCCAAATTCAGCAAAACTCTTATTATGTGTTTAAATTTGTGCTTAAATTCCATGGATTTCAATACAGGGGTGTAGGTTGTAGCTGTGTTGGTCTAAGGACATAGGCAGACAAGATTATTTGGGTAAATCTGATATCTTTTATTAGACCAACTCAAATAGTTGGAAAAATTCTTCTTAGCAAGCTTTCAGGCATAAAAACCCTTTGTCAGACTGAGCTCAGGATGGTCCTCACACCAGATGGAGTCCCAGGCTAAGTACAGACGTTCAAAAAGCCCAAGGCAGAATCAATCCAATCTATTCAGGTTTCTCTAAATTGCATAGATTGGATCAGGAGCAGGCGCTACTGCAACACCTGTTCTCACTCTTAGGGCCCCTCTACATGTGCAGGTAAGGGCACAATGAGATTATAATGCATGAGCCACACATATGTGGTAGGAGGTGCAATTGTGGGATTGCACATGAGATCCCATCGTGTCTTTTAATTGGTGCAGCGGGAGTTTGGGGTCACAATCCTGGGCTCCCCTAGCACTGGCTCGCATGCTGCAAGTCCTGCAGCTAACAGGGCTCAGCACGGCTTGCAGTTGAAGCAGCATTCCCTGTCCTGCCCCAGCTGTGAGTCCTGAGCCACCACTGGCTGCAAGGTTCACAGCAGGGCCAATACTGGGAATGCTGCCCCCACTGTGAGCTTTGTTGGCTATTGGGCTTGCAGCAGGAGCAGCATTCTCCCTGTTACCCCCTCTGTGAGCCCTGTACCTCACAAGGCTTGCTTGTAGCAGGGGCAGTTTTCTTCTTGTTGCCCCAGCTGTGAGCCCCACAGCCACCATCAGCTTGGGACTCACAGCGGGGCAGCACAGAGAAAGCTGCTGCTGGTGCAAGCCCCACACCTCACAAGGCTTGCAGCAGCAGCATTCTTCCCACTACCCCCACTGCGGAGCTGGCAGTGGGTGGTGCACCCCAGTGGCTGGGAGTGCCTCAGTTGATGGGGCTCCCCCTTGGCCGCATGTTCAATTAACGGCATGATTAGAACAAGCTGCAAAATTATTCCACAGTTTTGTGGAATAACTTTGTACCTTATTGCTTGTTTTATCACACCATTAATTGGTTAAATCTGTAGTTGGGTCACAACTTAAGACATGATTACCTGGTTAATCACACCGTAAGTATAACATGTAGCCGGGGCCATAGAGACCCTAACCTGCCATATGTTAGCAGCTGCAGTTCCCATCGATCACTTCTAAGAACTTAATGTAAAGTTGCAGGAAGCATTCAGCAACTTCTAAGGCAGTAATAGCTTATACTTCCTTGACACACATGTGACTAGGAGTGTGGATACAGTACATTTTTACCTGAGGTACCTTGCCTTGGATCGTGTTCAGGTACTCAGCAGGATTGCTCACATCTCACTTGGACAACTAAGAGCCTCAATAAGTATTTGCAGCATCAGGCCTTAGGGAGCCAATAAGGCAAGAAATAATACAGAAATGACTAGCAGTTTGACCTGACATAGATCATCCAAGTAATCCCAAACATAGTATATGACTGTCTTTGATAGGACTGGGTTTATGAGTAAAGATTGTCCTCATAAGAAGTATGTCAGCTGTTTTCTTTTTACAGGGATACAATTCTTGTGGTCAATGGGCATTACAGATATGCAGTGATTGCAAAATAAGCCCCACCATTTACAGTTTACCATCTTATATTCAACCCTCGCAGGGGCAATTACCAGACATTTGGATACACATTTTAAATAGTCTCATTTTCTGCTGGACTTGATAAAGAATAGAAACAAATATTAATATAATTTAAAAAATACTTTTTGGCAGACATCATATTCTGTTGAAAACACAATATTTGTTCCATTTGGATATAATTCATGAGAAGTGCTAGTTAAATACAGAATTGCTGTACATAACTAATCAAATTACATGTAGAATTTCTGCCCCTATATAAATGAATGTCAAATCACCATTGAGTTCTATAGGCCAGCATATCACACCACAATTTTAACAAGTATAAATATAGCCTTAAAACGATCAAGAAAATGATCACTTGATTAGGAGCTTAGAATACAAGTCAGGCTTGGCTACAAATTTACATTACAGTAAAGAAAAAAATCCTAAAAACAATATATATATTGAGACTCTCCACTCCAGGAAAATGAGAACTGTCTGCTTTTGCTTTTCAAGATTGCCTTTGGGGAAAAAATAATACTGGAAAAAGAACTCCCATTTTGGCCTGCCATTGCTATTACTTTGCTTATTCTCATGGTGATTTAATAGTCAGGTTGAATTGGTTTCCTGAAGATGGCTGCTATTTCCCTGCACAAAAAAGTTTATTTGCTTTTTTGTTTGGATTTTTTGATTTAGGTGTAGGTTTCCTTTTCCCAGAATATTTTCTCTACAACTCATTGTGTTGTTTCATACCCTAGCAGCTGACACATCTGCAGTTATACTGAGTGTTAGTTGTGCTTCCCTCCTCTTCCACCATTCCAAGATTTATCCTGCTCTATACTGAGTGCTCTCATAGCTCACAAAGTCAGGACCTAAATTCTCCAGAATTCATGGAAGTAAACTGAGCCTTTATGCTCATCCTTTAGTAATGGGGCAGGGAGAGATGTGTATCTGTGCTTCAGTGAGACTATCAGGAATGAACGGTGCCTTTGAATCACAATTTCTCCTCTTCTCCCCCATTGGGTGTGGAGGGAAGGAAGTTGCAATAATGCCTCTTTACAGGGTACAATATACTTCCCACCTTTTACTGGCTCAGGGAAGCATAAGAGACACTGAAAGCAAGCGCTTCTGTCCAACTTCATCTTCTTACCCACAAGTTCTGAGCTGGGTTGTACTATCCAGTGTGCAAGGCTGTAATCTGGCCCACATCAGGACTCAAAACCCAAGGTGCAAATAGGTCAGTCCTATATAGCTTGCAGTGGTTTTGCTTGAGAAATTTTACTTCTCTGCAAAGCTGAACAAGATGCAATCAACTTTACTCAGGTTAATGGGACTATTCACATGCGTAAGGGCTGTAGACTTGGGCTTTATCTGATGCTGAATAGTTTCACTGAAGTCAATTAAACTATTTGCCTAAACTAAGAATTTATAGGATCAAGTCTCTTCTGAACTGCCTTGCATAATGCTCATTAACATCACAGTAACTGGGGATTACCCAGGAGCATTCAATGGCAAGCAAAGCCTTAAAAGTAAGGCAGATATATATTCATTTCTCATTTGTAATATTTTAAATATTTATAGCCTTTCTTATCTCACTGCACCTCTCAAACTCTACATAGTGTAGACTAAAGAAAAGCCAGTTCTGTTTTGAAATACAACAAAAAAGCTACTGAAGTAGAGTGATGCATGGTAACAGGAATAAAGGGAATTTTCTTGGCTGAGGACTCAGAAAAAATCCCAGCTCTGAGGAGAAATGCCACAGAACCTTTAGTAATCATAGACAGCAGCTCAAACTTTGACTTTTTTAAGGTCTCATCTGAAAGTAAAAGCTTAAGTGGAGACAAAAAGTGTACCCTTTAAACTCAAAACTGCCAATTTCATTCATAGGATCATGGAAATACATCAAAATGGTCAGTTATTCAATATGATCTTAATCTTGAGATGATATTCTTTTCTTCTTCTGAAGCAAGAAAGATTTGTCTGTATAGCAATCACAAGGTCTTATGCAGCTCAAACTGAATCTAATTTTGCATGTTATCATGGATGAAACTAAAAAATTCCACTATGCATTTTCTGTATACCATAGAATCACATTGAAAAGGAGCATGATATCAAGTGAATAAATCCAACTTAATCCTCATACTCGCTGGCTAAGCACTACCTAGATCATTGAATTTCTGACTAAACATTGTAATTAGCCTGACAGTTTTGTATAGGTGAAACTGGAAACTTTGTGTAGGAGGACATGGGCTTGGGAATCCAAGAATGCTTGTTTCGTCACTGCGTACAGGCAAAGCTAGGACCTATGCCAGCAACCCTTGGCATCCAGATTTGGATATACAAGAAGTATAGAATCAGGTCTTTAGCAGCAAATCCTGCCACATTCTATGTAGGAAGCAAGGTGCTAAGATAAGATGGGTACATCCTGTGTACCTCAGGAGAGCACAGCTCTGCAAGGCCTGAAGAAAGTCAACCAACTTGTGCTGTACTTAATACTATGGGCTCTGGCCTGGGTCTCTATAAGAATATAAATACTAAATAGGCAGATAAGCAGGGTTATCCACATCTTCCAGCCTCTCCCCCATCACGACAGAGAAGGGAGGAATGAGCAGCCAGGATGAAGGCTTCACGGCAGCCTCTGCAACTCTGATGCTTCACACTATTCCAACCCCTTGTAGAGTTTCCCCTGTGCCAGGACTTCCATGTATCTTCACACTGTAAGGAACTGGAAACTTTAAAAAAAAGAGGACACGTCCAATAGTTATACCTGCAGCTCACACTTATGTTCTTATTTCTTAAATTATAAAAATTCAAAGAAGTATTATTAAGCTGACCTGTTTCAGGAAGCCAAATAAAGCAAAAAAAGAAAGATCAGCAATTTATGTGAGAGGGTCCTTTAAGCAAGGGAAACAAACAAATATGGACTAAGCATTTCTAGGCCTCCTTACTATCCATGTAAATTAGTTTGCTTACCATCTTAATTATATGCAGAGTAATGAGCACAACGAGGTAGTATCTTTATTCTAAAATGACATTCCAATTTTTTTCTGGCATTATTAATGTAGTATGATTAGCTGGTCTGGGGAGGGAGGGGAGGGAAGGAGGGTAAAAATCAAGGATAAATTGTATGATTATCAACTGCAGGTTTATTGGTCTGAGACTTCCACCACAGGGAGTGGCTGCTGTATGGAATTGATAAACGTAGAGATTTATAAGGTCAAGTTTTATGAGTCTACAGATTCCTTGTGGTGTATTACCACATCCTTATTACAAGCCCCTGCTGCTGTCCAGCTAAGCCAACAGAGGTAATATATTACACTTGCTTGTCTATGGTTTAGGGATTTTTTTCATGGGCAAAAGAGGAACAGATCAAAATAAAATATAGCTTTCCGGAATTGTATTTGCAGAGGATTTTTGGGGGGAGGGGAGAAGTGTGGGACTGAAAGAGGGAGTTAGTTGCAGAAAAGTGTGAAGAAGTGATTGTTTATGGCATTGAGAGAAAGATATAGTGCAAACCAGAATAGGATATTGATTTTGTTTTAAGAAAGACAGATAACAGTTAAATTATACTGTGACAGCTCTGTGGTACAAATGCTTTTGGTGTTTGGGTACTATAATGAATTACACATTTTAAAGTTGATATTTTGCTAAATGGTTTTTATTCATAACTGTAAAATAAATGTAGTTAAAAATCATCAAAATAGTTTAGCATTAAAGTTTTATAGCATTTGTTAAAGTTTCATGTGGTTTCAACATGCTACTGCAGGGTTGGGTTATTAGTAAGATTAAGCTAGATGACTGCAATATAGCACTACACATCAAAAGGAAAAGTTACTCTGGCCTTTCACGTGCTTCTCTTTTACAAAACTGGTTCCTCCATAGCAGTAATTCTCAACCAGGGGGCTGGGGCCCCCTGGGGTGCCACCAGATCCTTTGAAGGGTGCCACAAAGTATGCAGAGATAAGCAAGGTATGAAGAAATAAGCACATAAGCTAAAAAGATAAGTAAGTCAGGCTTAGGCTTGTCATTTCTTGGACTGTCCCCCAACCTCTATTGCCCAACCCCTCTGCAGAGAGGTAAGCACTGTAATATATACATTAGTTTTTGAAATTGGGTACCACTCAATTCACAAACGGTATGGAAGGCTGCCTCGATACTAAAATGGTTGATAACCACTGCTCTGTATCATATCAGCTGATAGTCATGCTGTAAATGAGACTGTCATAGTAACATTATAACATGGGGCTGGTGAGTGGGCCATGTGCCCCAGGCACTGCCTAAGGAGAGAGGCACCAGAAGGATGTGGGAGGAGGGGCCCTCACCCTGAGGCTACTGCCTTCCTTGCTGCTGCCTGCACTTTCTGGCTACAGGAAGCCATCAACACAGACAATGAGTGTCATATAGTGCAAGGCATTCTGGGAATCATGGATCTGTAGAATGGCAGTGGCATTCACTGCTGCTGGGGAGAGAATTGACCCCATTTTTTGCCCCCAAACATTTGACTTCTGATCTCTGAATATGGACTTCAGCAGCAAACTCCACTGCCATGCTAAAAAGCTAAGATTCCCAGAATGCATTGCACTCCGTGACACTGTCCAGCCATCTGCTTTCTGCTACTTCTATGCCTGTAAGGCAGAAGAGAACATGAAGGGAGGGGATATAAGAGATGACTACCTCCGGCACATTTTTTCCATGCTATGCCTCTTATTCTTTGATGGGCTGATCGCCTGTCAGTAAACATATGAGATGCCAATTAAAGGCAACGTTATTGTTCACTTGTTACTTATTATTTGCTGTTTCATTAAAAAAAGGACATCAACAAAATGACCCTTTGAAGGTGTACTGTATAAATACTCTGATAATTACTAAACTTGGGCTGAAACCTGCACATTTTTATACAGGCAATACATCACTTGAAGTCAATGTGATTTCTTTTCTCTTCTTTTTCTTTCCCTTTTGTCAAAGTATTGTAAGATTGAACCCTCACCACTAGAAAGCCCCTGTTCTTGAAAAACTGTGTTATGCAGCACTCATGTAATATGTTGGTATTTACACTGATGTTTCATATTCTTTAAGTAGACCACAGCAAAGAGTGTGTATGCCAGAAAGAGATACTAAGGCCTTGTAGCACATGTTTTATTTAGATCGTAGGAAACATTACCGTGTCATATTAACAGTTAGAACATGTTCTGAGCAGTCATACAGTAATGTTTACTATGATCTCAGCCTGCCTTGAACAGGGCTGGAGCTGGTTGTCTCTCTTCCGCCTTCTCCCACCCCCACCTCAAAACTGGGCATCACAGCTTGCATGTCTGCCTATGAGGACATACAACCCCCACACCCTCCCTACTGTATGCCAAGCACTGCCCAGTCTGGGAGTACCTGGCCCTGGCACACTGGGGCAAGCCAGCTCTCTGCTGGTGGTGGTATGATGCATGGGGACCCAAGCTCAGGAAAGGGTGCTACACTTGCCAGTGGATTTGTACCTGCCACTGGTAGTCTTGAACTGGTTCTAGTGCAGTGCCAGGGCTATGACAGATAATCAGCTCATTGTACACACCCCTCACTATCTTGAACTCATATAATGTCTGGCACTTGATTTACTGCTTGAGCATGTGGATGCCAGTGTTTTAAGTGCAGTTAACATGTCTAAATGTAATGTGCAACATGGCCCTTGGATCTGCAATTTTCACAGTGTTCACAAGTGCACTGTAAACACTGATTCATGCAAAATGAACCTGGTCACTAAATTATTTCATGGAAGAAACAGACATAAGTTGTTCACTTCAAAATCCACTTACTGTATTTGAGGATGTCAGTCGGGTATAATATCACCCAAGCTGAATTATTATTAGTCTCCATGCCCCAAGCTTTCCTAGATTTGTTGCTGGCCTATGAAGCAGAAGTTGAACAAAATATTGAGAGCCTAAGGGAAAGAAAGACATAATATTTCAAATTGTGGCTTATTGTGCAACTATAACCGTTCCCATTGCCTCTTAGTATGCTCACAATTAACAGATTTGGAAAATCTTCAGAAAATGCTTCATCTTTGCTTAAGCCTTCTATCAATCTCAAAAGGTATTTATTGCCTTGAGAGCTATAAAGCAACAGAAATTCTTCCTTAACCGTAGCAAGGCAAACTCTACTAGTTTTGGAAAGAGGTTGGGATTTTTTTCTTTTTAGCAGACATATTAATAATTTGATGTCCTGGGACAGAGAATAAAGGACAAGCTGAAAAAAAGAAAAGAAAAAGCTTTAAAATTTTTAACATCTAGCCATTACAAATGGTAAGCATGAAGTGAATAGGAGTGTCTGTCCATTTGATTGCAGAGTGACTTTTCCTCAAGTATGTGTCTTCAATATACTTGTGGATAAGGTAACTTGGATTTGAGTCAGACTCATCTCTTCCACAGTGGCTAAAACTGTGACTAGAGAAAGATTTGGATGATATCTATTAATGTGGTCTTGGAAATATTTTGGGACTCCTTTGGATTATAGCCTGTGAACTGGTCATATACTTCTTGGTTGGTGAAATCCACAGGGAGGGAGGTTTCCTTCAAAGAAGATACATCTGCCTGTGATGGTAGCTTTGGAATTCAGGAACGTGTGTTTAGAGTTCTGGATAGATTAGTTTTAATATATGTACATAAATAATGAAGGTCCAAATTTATATAGCATTAGCAAGGACATCAAAGAAAATAGAAAGCCTTCTATAAATATGTTAAAAGTAAGAGGATGATAAAGGAAAATATAGGTTCCTTACTGAATGAGGAATCCAAGAATGGACAATTCAGAGAAAGCTAACATTTAATGCCTTTTTAATGTCAGCCTTAACAAAAAAAGTCATCTATCAGGGAATAAGCACAGCAAGTAGTAAGGACAGAGGAGGAGATAAATACTTAAATAGCCTATAGGGAAAGAACAAGTTAGAAATTATTTTGAGAAGTTGGATGTTTTTAAGTCAGCAGGGCCAGATGAGATTCATCCTAGGAATGCTCAAAAAATTGGCTGGGACATTGCAAGAACCATTGACGGTTATGTGAAAACTCATGGAAGTCAGGTGAGGTGAGGTCCCAAATGACTAGAAGGCGGCAAATCTAGAACCCATCTTTAAACAAAAGAAACAAAGAAGACCCAGAGAATAACAGACTCATTAGTCTAACCTCAATACTTTGAAGAATACCAGAGTATGTCATTCATCAAGGAATCTATTTCAAAGCACCTAGATGATAACAAAGGAATAAGGAACAGTCAACATAGGATTTGTTAAGAGCAAGCCTGGTTTCCTTCTATTTCAAGATGATGGGCTTTGTGGGTGGGAGAGATGACTAGATGTAATACACGTTAACTTTAGCAAGGCCTTCAATATTACATTTTCATAAGTTAGATGAAAGCAAGTTAGATGAAATTACTGTAAGGTCAGTGCATAGTTGATTCAATTGTCATGCTCAGAGATGGCCCTTTATCTAACTGGCAGTATCAAGTGGGACTCCGGGGGAGTTTCTCCTGGGTCTGGAGCAGGTCAGTAGTTTCATTAATAACTTGAAGGATGGATTAAGTTCAGGTTCATAGGATAATGGGAAAGTATGGCTGGAAGGGACTTCATAAAGCATTCTAGTCCAGCTCCCTGCTCAAGACAGGATCATCCCTGACTAAACCATCCCAGCCAAGGATGGCTCATTTATCCAATGTGCTCTTGAAAATTTCCAGGGCTAGAAATTCTACAACTTCCCTAGGTAGCCTATGCCAAGGCTTAACCACTCACATAGTCAGAAAGTTCTTTCTAATCTCCAACCAAAATTTCCTCAGCTGCAACTTGAGGCTATTGCTCCTAGTCCTATCCCCTACAGCCCCAGAGATAAACCCATCTCTATCCTCTCTCTATTTCCCTTCAGGTATTTGGAAACCAAATCCCACCTCAGTATTCCCTTTTCTTCCCCAAGCTAAATCACCCCGCCTCTTTCAGATTTTCCTTGTAAGTCTTGCTTCTCAGGTCCCTAATCATTTTTGTTGCTCTGCACTGGACTCTTTCCAATCTGTCCACATCCTTCTAGAAGTGTGGGGCCCAAAACTGGCACAGTACTCCAACTGAGGCCTCACCAGTGCTGAATAGAATGGAAGAATCATTCCCCATGATTTGCAAGTGACACTTGTTGATACAACCCAGTGTACTGCTGTTTTTTTGTTTTTTTTAAACAAAAGTAAACTGTTGGCTCATATTCAGTTTAAGGTCCATTGTAACCCCCAGGTCCTTCTCTGGTATGGCAGCTGACCCAGTCATTCTCCAGTCTGTATTTGTGCATGCAATTTTTCTGTCCCAAATGCAGGACTTTGCACTTGTCCTTGTTAATTCTCATCTCCATAAACTCTTTGCTGGGATAGTTTAAGAAGGGCTAATCCTGCCTTGAGCAGGGGTTGGCGTAGATGACCTTCTAAGGTCCCTTTTCAGCCCTATTTTCTATGGTTCTATGGAAAAAATAAAAAATGATTTGGTGAAATAGGAAAGAGAAAAGAGACTGGTTAGGAAAAAAAGGTAAAGATGTGCAAAAAGAGGTGAATGAGGAAAAAAGAGTTAAGACAGACTACAGGAATAAATGGAGAAGAAGGGTGCTTCTTTTCCTTACTACAAGTCCTTTAAAGTCCTGCCTCCCACTCCTTTTACTTCCCGTTATCCCCTTCATGTTTAGTATTTTCACTTTTCAGTAGGGAAATGTGGATGTACGTTGAGAAAGGAAAGGTTTTCCATGCTACCCCTCAAAAGAAGAGATTGAAGTGTTTTTACCCTGTATGGCAAGAATAACAGAAGGGAGAAGCTCCTTTTACGTCATACAACATTGGTTCAATACTGAAGGGGGAAAATGCTTTAACACTGTTTAATATGAGTTTTCTGACCCATAGGATTTGTCAAATCCTCAAACAGTTGGTACTTTATTAAGTAGCCAGAAGAACTGGGAAGTATTTTGACCTGTTGACACATCTTGAACAGCCTCAGAGGTTCTTTTATGCTGAAACTCAGTGTTTAGGCAACATTAAACTACTGAAATTTCAAACTCCTTTCCCTTGCTCTTCTCTTACTCAAAAGAAAAAGAAGAAAGGAAATCTGCATTTGCTCCTAGAAGTGTTGCCAGCATTTTACATTACTGCATATTTTAGCTTGTTCATTAAAATCAGACTAGAGCAGCATTGATAAAAAAAATTGGCAATGTTTAATCTGATTAGGGTTAACTGTACTGCCAGCTTCATAATAAAGTTATAAAGAAGGCAATGATAATCGGAAAAGAGGATGGGGAAAATCAGTCTGAAAGCAAATGCCAAGACTTTGACTCGTAAAACAGTCAGTCATTTCTTTTATGTTTTAAAGTGTCTCTTAATGGCTCCAGAGACACCCAGATAGCCAGATCTTGGAAACACAAGGAAGATATAATTCTTCACTATTTAAATTGGTAAAGTAGCCTGATTTAGCATTTATACTTGGCATCATAGGATTTCATGACACTTTGCACAGATGAAATGGGATGGCACAGCTGTGGCTTCCCTGACATGCGGTCTAGTAGGTTATTTACATGGCAAACAAAGAGAGAATGCACTCAAGAACTTGGTTTTGTTTTGTAGAAATATATTCATTGGAGCATGCCCCCAAGGCCCTCCTAGATTCAGTGAAGCAGAGCATGGCTGACTACTGTAGAAATGTTGGCAACTCTGTGAAGCCCTGCTGCTGTAATCTAAGGAACTAAGAGCCTGATCCAAAGTGCAGTAAAGTCAATGCAAAAACTCCCATCAATTCCAAAAGGGTTCAGATCAGACTACAGATCCTGATTCTTTTCTAACTTGCACTTATCTCTACACATGTATCGCCAGAGAGATTTGCTATAATTGCTCCTGATTTACACCAATGTAACCAAAAGGAGAAGCAAGCCCCATCTCTTTCACATTGGTATTCTGACTACTGTGATCATCCTGTTTTGAATTACAAATGCTTGAGAATAAAATCAGAAGGAACATACCTCCATTGACACCAGAGACTACATTGAATTTACTAGCTTCAGTAAAGCTCTTGTCTTTTTACACCAACAGAGGCTCCCTGTCCATTGGCTCCCTGTGGTTACAGATGGTGCGCTATCTTAGTCCCTGTCATCTGTGCTCAGCATACATTTCCCATGTTCATTGGGACTTCTGCCATAATCAAAGGATCATAGGAAAGTAGGGATGCAAGGGACTTCATAAAGTCATCTAATTCAGCCCTCTGCTCAAGACAGGATCATCCCTGACTAAACCATCCCAGTCAAGTGGCTGTCCAATCTGCTCCTGAAAATTTCCAGATATAGAAATGCCACAACTTCTGTAGGTAGCGTGTTCCAATGCCTGACCACCCTCATAGTCAGAAAGTCTCCAATCTAAATCTCCAACCTAAATTTCCTCTGCTGCAGCTTGAGACCACTGCTGGTAGTCCTGTCCACTCTGACCATAGACAAAAAATCCATCTCTATTCTCTCTGTAGCTGCCCTTCAAGTATTTGAAGACTGTTACCAAATCCCTCTCCCACTTGAGTCTTCTATTCTCCAAACTAAATAACTAGTTCTTTCAGACCTTCCTCATAAGTCATGTTTCCCAGGCTTCTAATTATTTTGTTGCTTTCCACTGGACTCTTTCCAGGCTGTCCACATCCTTTTCGAAGTGTGGGGGCCAAAACTGGACACAGGCCTCACCAATGCTGAATAGAGCAGAAGAATCACTTCCCTTGATTTTTAATCATAGATTCATAGATTGTAAGGCTGGAAGGGACCTTGGAAGATCATCAGGTCTAGCCTCCTGCACCAAGCAGGGAAGATAACTGGGGGTCAGGTGACCCCAGCACGGTGACTGTCTTGTCTCCTCTTAAAGATTTCCAGGGTAGGTGATTTCACTACCTCTGCAGGGAGCTTAGTCCACAGTCTGAACACCCTGACTGTGAAGACATGTTTCCTAATGTTGAGCCTGAATCGATCTTCCAGGAGTTTGTTTGGTTGCTCATCCCAAGGCAGAGCACTTTACATTTCTCAACGTTGAACTTCATCAGGTTCCAATCTGCGCAACTTGCTAGCCTGACTAGGTCCACCTGTATCTGTAGTCTATCTTCAAGCATGACCACGTTCCTGCATAACTTGGTGTCATCCACGGACTGGGCCAGTTAGCTCTTCACTCCCACATCCAAATCGTTAACAACAGATGTTGAAAAATACTGGAACGAGCACTGACCCCTGCAGGACACTGCTGCCCACTTCTCGCCAGAGTGACATAGATCCATTCACTACGACTTTCTGGGTCCTATCCTGTAGCCAGTTTCTCACCCACCTGGCTGTCTTGGAGTTAAGCCCACAATCCTCCAATTTTCTCATGAGGACATTGTGGGATACTAGATCAAAGGCCTTTTTGAAGTCAAGGTATACAATGTCAACTTGCTCTCTCATGTCCAGGTGGCGAGTTACCTGGTCATAGAAGGAGATGAGGTTGGTAAGGCAAGACCTTCCCCCGATGAAGCCTTGCTGGCTGTCGCTCAGAATCTTACCTTCTTCAGGCTTATCACAGGTAGACTCCTTGATGAACTTTTCTAGGATTTTCCCTAGGATGGAAGTTAGGCTAACTGGCCTATAGTTTCCTGGGTCCTCCCTCCTGCCCTTCTTGTGGATGGGCACAGCACTGGCTCTCTTCCAGTCCTCAGGGACTTCTCCAGAGCGCTACAAGTTGTGGAAGAGTTTTGCCAGGGGTTCCACAATGACTTTAGCCAGCTCCTTCAGCACTCTTGGGTGAAAATCATCTGGTCCCACTGACTTGTACATCTAATTTTTTTAATTGGTCATACACCAATTCTACAGCAATAGTAGGAAGGTGATTATTCCTACCGTGCTCATCCTCTCCTCTACCTTTAACTTAATACAACAGGATGTTGTTGGCTTTTTTTTTTTTCTTTGCAACAGGAGCATGCTGCTGGCTCATATTAACCTTATGGTTTGCTGTAACCCCCAGATCTTTCTCTGCTATACTGAAGCCTAGCCAATTATTCCCCAGTCTGTATTTGTGTGCATAATTATTTTTTCCCAAGTGCAGAGCTTCACATTTGCCCTTTTTGAATTTCATCTGATTGACTATGGACCATTTTTCCAGACTATCCAAATCATTCTGGATCCTAGCCCTACCCACCAGTGTCTGTAACTCTACCCAATTTAGTGTCAATGCAAATTTGCTAAGTTTCCACCCCGTCCCATTGTCCAAATCATTAATGAAGATGTTACACTGTACCAGTCCCAGGACAGACTCCTAAGGAACATCCTCCCAACTAGACATTGAGCTACTGATGTGTGCTCACATTAAGCATGATTATCCAGCAAGTTATGTATCCACCTTACAGTACTTTCATCTAGTCTGTATTTCCTAAGCTAGTTAATGATAATGTTGTGGGATAGTGTCAAAAGCCTATATTACACCCACTGCTCTCCCCCCATCCACAAAACCTGTCACCTTATCATAAGAGGAAATCAGGTTGGTCAGGCATGACTTGCTGTTGGTGAATCCTGATCACTTTGAACACATCTAGGTGCTTCACAATAGATTCCTTGACCTGCTTCATGATCTTTCCAGGTATCAAAGTGAGACTGACTGGTCTGTAACTCTCAGATCCTTCTTTAACCTTTCTTAAAGATGGGCCATATATTTGCCTTTTTCCAAATACTCAGGACCTCCAAGAATTCTGAAAGATGACAGCTAATGGCTTTGAAACTACCTTAGCCAATTACTTCAGTACCATAAGGTACATCTCATCTGGCCCTACTGACTTGAAAGCATCTATCTCCTCTAAATAATTCTTGAACTGATAAAAAAAGAAGTCCTCCATTTGTGCTTTTTTGACTGAGAAGCCTGAATGAGGTGGGCTCCAGGTTCTGTTACTTCACTACTTCTGGGAGGCTGAAGGTGGTTGTGGCATAATATTCACAACATTCCTGAAAGTCCAGAGGTCTAATAAAGAGAGAACACATTAATGCAGGACAAAATGAGTCTGGAAGCCTACAAAACTCATCCAGCCAAGTTAGATGGTAACATTTCCCCTCAAATCCTTTGGGCTAAATTCTGTTTCACCTTTAGATGCCTAAGTGACACTTACTAACTGGCATAGCAACATTTTTTAGCATTTATGAGCAGTTGAGAGTCTATTTATACCTGTTGTTGAATAGATTGTATATCAGGATGAATAGATTGTATATCTGCCAGAAGTGGAGCAGATGAAGAGGAAAAGAGGTAGAGGAAGAGGAGGGCCCTCCCATGCAATATTTAAAATCCACTGGATAAACAGATATGAGAGTCCCACTGGCAGAAGGGACTTAGGTTAGAAACCCAGAGCCCCTACTCTTCTAGGGCATCAACATGTCACTGAGCTCCTGGTTTATTCACCTCCTCTTGGCCCTACATATCTTCCCCGCCAGCTTCAAGAGGAAAGCTGGTGAATGCTTTGGGTAGTGCCCAACATGGCCTGGCGGTTAGGCAACTTGACTGGGAAAATATAGGCTCAAGTCCCTGGTAGGCAAGAAGGGCCTAGAGCCTGAGTTTCTCCTACTCTCTTGGCAAGTGCCCCAGCTATTGGGCTAATACTATATTTCCTCACAAATCACATGCCCCTAAATATTTGTTTGGGGAAGTCAGAATGAAGGGGGAAAAAGATTTTTTCAGAAACTTAATTTTCACAGCATCAATTCAACATGGCTAAACGCTGGCTATGCAGGAGGGGAAGAGCTGGCTCTGCAGCATCATTCAATTTCTATCTGCAGCTTCAGAACTACAGTTTTAACACTGTCATAGACTCTGCCAAATTAGCATCAGGGTTTGGCTGCTCAACCAAAAGCTACTCCCGGTTTGGCAGCGACTATCACAGGGTTAAACTTAGCTGTGATCCTGAAGGATGCACTCTGCCCCTCCCTTTTGGACTGGGAGAGAAGCACAGACCACAACAGCAATATTACAGTGCTCCAATGTTTCAATTCCAGTGCAGAAATCAGCTTCCTCACTTAAGATGCACACCCCAATTTTGGAGGACCGATTTTTGGGAGGAAGGTACATATGGTGTATGAGTAATTAAGATAAGTAGGAGGGCCACTCTCCTGCCACCAGAAACATCCACTAGTCCTGGTTTTTCTGTGACTAGAGTTTTGGGACTAACATGGCAGCATGCAGGTGCTCAGGTGAGCCTCTTCCTTCTGAGAACTTACACGGCCATAGTGCATGCTCAGAAAGGAAGTGCAGGGCAAGCATAGCTATGTGTAATTCATCTGCATGCTAAGTGCCAAACACGTACCTATTTGCCTACACAAGCACCACTTAGCTGTTAGCCCTGTCTCCCTGTTTTCTCCCCACATTTGGACAGGCAGGTCCAAGAGACGGCCTCTAGATTCAGCTATTTCAAAAATGTGTTTTCCTTCTGCCCCTTTGCACCTTGGTTCAGGATAGTCTAGTACCATCTTTGAGGCATCCATTCCCCAATCAGATCTCCTGAATGAGGTTATATCAGTCAGCACTGAAGCAACACTGGAAGAATTGGAAAGATGCAAGCGACAAGAGTCATCTGACTCCTGTTGACTTAAGGGGAAATGAATACCTAACATATATTTGAAACACTCTCCCATACTTAGCAAAGTGTGTCATCAAGGTGAAAGGGAGTCTCTGTTCTTTAAACAGTAGCTGCTGTCTCTTTTGCCTTCTAGCATCATCACCTTCTTGTCCTTTGTCCCAGTCTGGAAATATTTGCTGTCTCCTTTTTGCACACCTAGCATTTAAAATTCCTTCCTTTGATATTTCCCATACCTGAAGGCCAGGATAACTGGTTAGTGTGTCAGCGGCTCCTGGCAGAAGGCTTTAGACTGAGTCAAGCTTAGTTTATCTTTAAAGCATCAGGATTTATATTTGTATTATCTGGATCATTTCTACTTACTGCAATGTCTACTTAACACCAAATATGAATAAATGACACTTTAAAACAGTTCTCTCCTGCCAACCAAAACTCTTCATAACTGAGTTGACACAAAGGAAGGAGAAGAAAAGGAGCTTCTGCAGCAAGGAGAAGAGTTAAAAACAAAGCTGGAGAAAATGCTTTGTTTGAAAATGAAGAGTGTGATCTTGATCTCCATGAAGTCTGGAATTGTGGTGCTGATTTCTACTGGAGCAAGAGCAGGCCCTTTGCAAATGCTTTTCTGATTTTTTGGGTGTCTAGGCAGCCCCAGAACTCTCCCCTGGAAGATTCAGTAAGGTTTTCTCAACAGCTTACAATTAAAGCCTTACAACATTGCCAAGTCTGTTGTCAGCAGATGATCTTTAAGTGGAAGATTGTCTGAAAGAATGTAAGTCTCTGTCCTTTCCTATTGGCTGAGCCATATTGGAAGTTAATGAGTATATTATAGCTGTTAGCTAAAGAATGTAGCCCTTTAGCTCCAACAGATGAGCCTCAATTTTCATGCTGAAGGTCACATGTTCAAATTCTGCTGACAGTCCAACCTTCACTGTTTATAGTCTTCATAAAGGAATGTATTTAGTGCAGAGTAAGCCAGTGCTTTTCAGGAGAGGGATTTTTCCGTATTTTAACTAAGAAATATAGCAGTATATGGCAGAAGCATTTACCAAATCACTTCTAAATGCTGAAGTCAGTCATTTTGAGTCTCCTACCTTTGAGGTCTATGAGTTTTGAATAGGCTTACATTTTATGCACAAAGCTGGATGTTAGCAATGGACATGTGTATGGAAGCCATAGATCACATAGATTGCACTAAAACTGCTTTAAAGGAACATAAAAGCATACAAAGTTAAAGAATCAGAGTTAGGAAATGCCAGATACAAAGACGTCTGGGAAGCCTTAATTCAGACTATTTGTGCATGTGAATTGTAACAGAGTGTTTAATTACATGATTGGCCCTGTCCATAGGACTCGTATTGCTATCTTCTTGCCTAACTTGTCCCCATAACCACTTTTGAACAGCCTTTCTCCTATTTCACCCAGTCTGTTCTGTCTGCTCCAGTTCTAGTCCAGAGCACCCTGTCCTTCCTTGAAACTGCTGAACTGGTACAAATTCCAGTTCATACAGTTTTGACTACCTACACCCAGGGCTTGCAATGGTGTAACTATGCTGGTGGCTGGCCCTTGATGGATGCAGTTTGGAAAACTCCCAGCACAGACAGGCCTATTGTTGCTTGTGTTCCCTAGTGGGGATAACACTACTGACAGACAGAGTGCTGGGAGACTTGCTGCTCTTTCCC
>NW_005841867.1:4433719-4443449 GCF_000455745.1 Alligator sinensis | reverse complement strand
CTTTCCCTCAGCCTATATAACATGAAGTAATAATGAAGTTTACCAAAAAGGTGACAAGCAACAAATGTTGTGTCATTCCTCAGCTGGATCTCTCCTGCCCCCAACAGCTTGTTTTGTTTTGGTGCTGGACGGCATTTCTAGACAGTGTCACTCTGTCCAAAGATTATCATTTTAACAGACTGCAAATTAGCTAGACATTGCATTTGGTAAGACTTGAGCTGTGCTGAATAACACATGCGCTACAGCTGCAGTTGAAATCTGTTTCATATTTAGTGTAACAAATTATGCAAAGTACACCAAATAAGACCCATTTAAAATTCCAGTGGGCCTTTCTGAAAACATTGTAGAGAAATGTTTGCTTTTCTGTTTCCCTTCTGCTCTCATTAAAAAGGTGATTCACTAAAAGTAATTGTGTAACCATACAGAAAGACAATCAGTTTGGAAAGCAGCATGACAGTCCATATAAAACAAAATGAAAGTCTTCATTTTTCTTACACCAGTGAAAGTTTTACTGCATAATCCTAGATGGACACTTGGCTTAGACATTACACATCTCTAGCCAACAAGGAAAGTTCCAAATATTTCTCACCATAAAATATTTCAAACTGTTCTCCTACC
Source organism: Alligator sinensis (assembly GCF_000455745.1). Classification (NCBI taxonomy): domain Eukaryota; kingdom Metazoa; phylum Chordata; order Crocodylia; family Alligatoridae; genus Alligator; species Alligator sinensis. Next base: position 4,442,831 of record NW_005841867.1, on the reverse strand, counting down.
ACAGCCCTTCTGTGTCAAAAATGTCCTTTTCTTTACATGGAAAATAATACTAATGGGATTGAATGGCTCTGAAGACTGGTAACAAAAAACAAAAGGATTTTAACTCTTGATGTTTAAAAATACTTTCAGGAAGAGGGAGGGACAGATCATGTAGATAGGCAAAATAAATTAGATAGATGTCTTTGATTCAAGTCAGGCTGGTGGTTGGTGGGTACCAAAACTTATTTTATATTTAATGCAACCTTTTTATTTTTTAAAAAAATTATACTTGGTACCAATTTAATAGTACCAGCCCTAAATGTTAAAAAAAGAAAAAAGGATCATGATCTAGCCTTCAAATATCATGAGATCACTTTGAGATCATGAGATTTTTAAACATAGCTTTTATGCCTGTATTTGTCATCTTGTATTTTAGCCTTTATATTTCACCTTTTCAAAAATCTTTTTCCATAGCCATAAGGCCTAGAAATTTTTGTAAATGAAATTGGAGATTGCCACATAATTATTCCAAAAGCTGGGGCTTTCAAGAGAAGTACCAAATATCATGATCATGAAAAAAAGATCACAAAAAGAAATCACACTTTTAATTCATGGTTGGTGATGGGACTGCGTGTGAATGAACAGCCTTCTTGCTTTTGCCAGATACATTCTTTCTTAGTTGAAGCATTTTGGTGGATTGATAAAAGAAAACTGTTACTCTGGCTGTATTTTGTATCATATTAGAAACATGCCATAAGCACTCATGTTCTCAAGATACCAGTCGCACGAAGTATTGACTCCTCATCTCTAGCTGGCTGTTGCATTGACATCAGAGCACAGATTTCTTTGAGATTGTTGGCCCAGTGCCTCTAACTGGCTAGTTTTGTCAAGGTCTATGCTCTACCTGTAACTGAGAAAGGCTTGACATGCAATACATTTCTAGTTACACAATGCTTAATGCTGTTCTCACAACAGGTCCTCCTGCATGATTCCCTACCCCTGCCACCTCCCTCCCACACCCCTGCTACTGATACATTCATCCAAAGAGTATCTCTACAGCACCCTATTGTAGCATCTGAATGCTGTACTGAGACACTGTGCAGGCTCCACATTCTACGTCTCAAACCTAAAGTAGTGCAATCACCTTAATGAGGCACACTGCGTGTGCCAATAGGAGGCTGAGAGGCAGAGCCTACTGGCACACACACAACCTCACTAAGGCAACTTAACTACTTCTGGTTTGAGAGCACATGGGGTAGGGACAGAAGTTACACATAAACCCATTTAAGTGATCAGAAACTGGTTTAAACCTGTAACAGAACAGAAGTTCAGTGCACATAAACCAGTTTCAAAATGGCTGAAACTGGTTTAAGATAAACAAGTTGAATGCAGTATCAGACTTAACTGATTTGGGTCAAGTCGGTTTATGAAACTTCTGTCCCAGACCCCTTTCCAGTTCAATTTAAATCAGAGTCCCCCAGCATCCCAGCATGCTTTCCAGTCCTGGGCTGCGCTGGGCTGGGCTATCCAGCAGAGAAGGGTTGTGGGGGTGGGGGGACTGGTCCCCAGGCAATTCCCAGCTTGGGGACTTAAATTAATTCCCAGGGAAAGGGAGTTAAACTCCCCTTTCCCTGAGTACAGAGCTGCCCTAGTAAAAACATACTGCTGGCTGCAACTATGGACTACAAATCCCTGCACCTAGAAGCAGGAAGAGGTAATGATGAGCAATCCTACAGAGTCCTACTTCTGTGATTCTGGACTGCAAATCCCAGAGACCATAAGGGCAGCAGGAAGAGGAAGTGAACACAGCCCATGCTGGCTACTGTTTCGGACGGCCGGAGCAGACTCGAGATGATTCAAATATCACTCGGTCGTTTGGGCAGGCTGGTGAATGGAGAGGCAGACACAGCTTATTGGTTGCAAAAACTTTACTTACGCCGCTTGTAGCCGCGACGCAGGTGGTCCGGCTGCTTGAACAACTATGTGAGTTGCTCCAGCTGGCAAGGCTCAGGCCAGCTAATCCGTCCACAAATTAAGCCGGCAGGGAAAGGGTACATCGAGGATTGCGCTCGGCGACGGGGAGAAGAATCGATAGGTGATCAGTCTATCGATCAGCTCAGCCGCATGTCAGATCTCTTTAGAGGCACTCTGCAGCGTGCTCAAAGTTCTCCGACTTGGGCGGAAGTCGCACGAAATTTTAAACGGCTAGCAAGCCAATTACTAGCCGCCACGTAGGAATAATTTAGAACTGGCCAATAGCGGAACACAAATTTGCATTCAAATGGCGGGAACTCTCTTGCACCGAGGTTTTTCTGTTGCAACAAAAACCTTTGCTGTGCAAGAGGCTCTCATGTGGCGGGCACCAAAATCACTGGGTTGTGACAGCTACGTGCTAGAGAGTTGTTCTTTAGCACCCCACAGCTTCTGGCCTGAGCACTACAGGTATGTGGATACATTTCCTGAATCAAAAGTGAATGTCTCTCCAGTTGTTTCTCAGTTTAATATCTGCAGCTTAGACTAACCTGCAAAGACTGAATCAATTCAGCCTCGCACTTTTTGACTGTCTGTACTTAGACATGAAGTGCTAGTGTGGTATGTCCACTGTTTCTAACCCAGCCACCACTGCTTCATTCCACTACCCAACTACCACGTATGCAAATATCTTTGCTGCAGAAGCTCCCTGCCATCAAACTGTTGCCAACATATGCAGATCAGATAAAAATTGCTTGGTGGGATGGAACTAGCCCATGGGCTGTAGGCTGCCAACTGCTGCCCTAGCAGACACGCACTCCCTCAAGCACAAGAAAGACAAATGAAAGGGCATTCCCTCTATAACTTCAGTAGGAGAGCTGTTTTTCCTTAATGTAACTCCTGTTCTTTAGTCCTTCCTTTTTAACCAGGACCTTGAGTATGGTACTCTCTGGAAACCCTATCTTCAATACAACTTCTCTATTGCAAAAAGACGTGCATTGTTACATTAAAAGAGTTCTTTCAAAAAGTGAAGCACAGACTTAGAGGCTGAAGATATTTCATTTCTTCAGGGTGGTCTGTATGAGATTTTCACATCATGGTGAGTTGTAGTAAAATGAGATTAAGTACATATAGACAAAAGTCGGCTTAATAGAAGTAGTCTGCCTAACGCATTTAATTTAATACTTAGCAAAAGCCAGTCTAGGTAACTATTATTTGCATTCTTATCCTTGCTGTTCTTATATGGGCTTTGCCCAAATTGTACATCTTTCTGGCAGTGTAGTTTATAGACTGTAATATAATATGTTCAAAGCAGTCCTGCCAGAGCCCTACAGATTTTTGTTATTCTGTTCCTTAGTATATATTCCATTATTTTCCTGCCCAGTGACACCTCTGTGGAAACTGATTTTTTGCTGACATATTGCATTACAAGCTTGCATGTTATATCTAATTTATTGAGCATTGTCCCCAACCCACAGCTTGTCTCTTCCTTTGCTGGCATTACTCCTTTCAGAGTAACTGTTAGTTATTAGAAGTGAATCACTCCCAACAAAGATCAGTATTATGAATTATTTTTTCCACCATGGTGATCTTGGATTCTTCCCCACTGAAGTCTAACATCATATTTTCCCTGTGTTTCTAGCCTCAAAATCGCAGTGGGCATGTCTGCATGTGCCTCTGACTGCGCAGTCCCGGCGGCACATGGGTCATTTTCAACCCTGTTGTTCAGTAGCAACAAGCTGCTGCGCAGTAGCAGTGGCATCACAGTTAGTGCCCACTGACACTATGTTGCCATAGTGATGACCTACATCACTGTAGCTCATCACTATGGTGACACAGCATCTCACATAGATGCGCCCAGTGTCATATTTTTTTCCTCTGGTGGCGGGGAGGTGGCGGGGTAACTGCTAGTGGTGTGTTTGGTGCTGTATAAAATATTGTCATGAGGAAAAATCTTGCCCTGAAGAATTTACCCATTTCAATTTCAGCAAATTTCTTCCTACAGGCACTTAATAAAAATGTTAACTAAGACTTCAGACTATTGTCTTTGCCATTCCTTTACACACCTCTGTCCCACTCAACCTTTATTTTCTCCTTTATCCACAGCCATTCAACTCATTTCCAGTCCATACAACAGTATTGCTTTCTGCAAGAAAGCCAAACTAAATGAACTTTAAGGTATAAGATTTCATGAGAAACAATATTAAGCTTTTACTAGAATTCAAATATCTTCCCAGACCGTTTTCATCATCTAAGAACATTGTAATACTTTCCCATAAAAGAAAAGAAAAAACAAATAAACAAGCTGCCTGGCAAGGTTTACTCATTACAGAGCTTTATTGTTGATGGTTCAGTTAGCCTTTAAGGGCAGGGTTTTCAAAGGCACTCAGGGCTGGTCTAATTCTACTCCCATTGTAGTCAGTGGGAGCTTTACCATTTACCATTGGTTTGAATGGGACCGAAGTTAGGCTGTCATGGAGCGCTTTAGAAAATCCACAATAGACGGCCAAGTGATTTGGTAAAATTTCTTTACACATTTGCTTTGCTATTTTACTAGGGATTGATTTAGGTTTACATGACATTCATTCTCAGTATTTTTCTTATTAAAGTCAGATTTAAAGACACTATCTCAGCCACTAAGAAAATTATTGCTAGTTTCCATCCTGCTTCTCATTTATGAACAACCCTTCTTTTTTTTAGTGCTCACATATTTTAAACACCTTATTTACTCCCTTCTGGCAAGCAGAAAATTCATCGTGATTTTCTACATCCCTACAAATTTTAACTGACCTTAGTTATCCTTGTTTGGTTGCTATCAATTTCTTCTTCTGTATTCTTAACAGAAAGACCCAATTACTCCTTATTCCTTTCATTTTTTATTTTCATAGGAATCATAGTCAGATGCACAGTACCTATGATGGCTCAGACCATATGCCTGCCCCTTACTGCAGGTTTGACATCCAGCTGCTATCTAGCTATTTAACAATGGTGTCACATATATCAGACAACTTGGGCACCTAAGCTACTACAGTGACAGACACATTAGAAATATCTCAATAGCTATATAGGAAGATGAGCTGCCCAGTTTTCAGCAGTCCTGAGCTTCTGCAGCTACCCCTGTGTTTATGGTAGCATATGGAGCTCAACACCTCTGAACACCAGAGTATTTTGTAACCCTACCACCCACTCAAGCTGCTAGCATTGTATGTACATGCTTATGATACAGACTGATCTTCTTACTTTTGGATCTCTTCCAGATAGCTATACTGACATTGCACTTAAGAATCCTGAGATGTAAGCTACTCTTTAGTTGGCTTTGCTTGGTTTGCAAGATGTACATATACATATATAAAAATATATGATTTTCTTATTCTTCTTCATCATTTTGTATCAGAACAACCCTTTCTGACACTTTACCTTGAAGTAAGTTATCAAAACGTTTCCTTTCCCACTATTTTCCTACTAATTTAAACCATAATTAATAACATTTTAGGTTTTGAAAATTGGAGGTTAATACTGTTGCTTAAAGTAAAGACCATCGGAAGAGGCTAATCTGAGAGTGGTCAGGCATTGGGATAGGTTCTCTAGAGAAGGTGTGAATTCTCTATACTCGGAAACTTTCAAGAGCAGTTCAGACAGACACTTGGCAGGATGATTTATTCAGGAATGATCCTGCCTTATGCAGGGTGTTGGACTTGTGAGTTCCCTTCCAACCCTACTTTCTTGTGATTGTATGATTACAGAAGCCATTCAAATATAATGAAGCTGAGTCTTCCTGTCTACACTAGCATAATTAAAATTACAATCTAGGACATTGCTTTTTTATAGCTTACATCCTTCTCCTTATTCTGCTACCTTGCCCCATGTCACCCATGTAATATTCTAAGCTTCTTTAGAAAGCCAAAACCTTAAAGTATCAACTGACCAAAATCACTCCCCTGTAAAAATATTTTTTCTGAGATATGAGGAAATGAGTCCTATCAAAGTTGTTTTGTGGTGAAAAATATGATGCTATTTGAAGTACATAAGATCACTGACTATTAAAAGTGTTTTATATCTGTGCAGACTAAATATAATTAACTATCAAAGGCCTAAATAAAATAATATGAAAGGTAAGGAGAAGTATGCTAACTAAGGCATATGAGCCACTGAAATGCCCATGTAGTTAACTAAATGTAGGTATATTAAAAACTATGTTGTTCAGGAAAATGGTTTTTCAATACTGGGCCATCTGGTGATTTGATAAAAGTATGTCATTTCTCAAGGCAATCTAAGTGTATACTCCCTAGGCGCCACCGTTTATAGCTTAAATATGACTTGCATGTGGATTCAGCATTACAAATAGGAAACAGCAGCCTTTGGACTTGTACACTAATGTAGTCCTTTCATCACCCAGTTACCCTTAAGCATCTCCTTTCCTATTGTAATTTGGGCAAAATGCAAAGCATTAGTCCCATCAATAAAAACTAATGGTTCTACTTAAAAAAGAGAGGTCTATTTAAAATAAAGCAGATAAATAGCTTACTTTCCCTTCCCAATTTGACTGTGTCATATTGTGTTTAGAAGTCTCAGGAAGTTTGCTGTAGGGTGGCTTGCAAATTTTCAACTTCTGGACTATCAAAGCAGTGCCTCTTAGCACCACTGTTGCTAAGGGTCAACCAGCATTTCCATTTTTAACTAACTCTTCTAAGGGAGTTGTCATTTACTCGCTACTGCATTCTGACTGAAATGAGAAGAGCAAAACCATAATCTGGGGGCACTTCAACATATTTTACAGATATATATATATATTATATATATTATGGTCTAGGTGAATATGCAGAATCTATTGATAAAAAGTGAAGTTAAACAGATGAGCAATGTGTGCTGCCAGGGTCTTTTGCAACATCTTGCCATAGTTGGAGAAGTATAGCATTGGCTCATATATTCTCTCATTTGAAAGCAGTTAAGTTAGTCACTAAGTGTAACTTTGATACTTCAGTTAACATGACCCAGATCAGGCCCACAAAATTATTATAAGGAATCAAATATATATTAAATTAAATATGTCATATCCTAGCAAAGCAAGAGGCAAACCAGGCATAGTCAGCCAGATCTTCAGCTGCTATAAATCAGGGTAAGTCTACTGAAGTTCATAGAGCTATGTGGATTTACCCTAGATTTGTCTCCCATACTCTGATGTTGAATGCCTACTCCAGCCCTTCTCACAAAACAGGACTGCTAATTATGCATGTACCATTGCCCCTTTTTTCTTAATTACCTCAGGGGATAGAATACTCACCTAGAATATGAGCCATCTGAGTTGAATCCCTCCTTTACGAAAATCTGCATATCCCACCTTTTTAACACTTTAGCCACTAGCCTATATGATATTGTGAGGGTCTTTGTGTCCTGTGGAAACTATTCCACTTTTCATGGCATAGTTAAAATCATTAGTCTAGAAAAAAAGATACTGCAGCCTATTAACCCATTAGTTACCAGTTAAGCTGTTCACTGGCGGGGAGAGATCTAGGTTCCAGACCCTGCTGCAATAAATAAGAAAGTAAAATACATTGGTATTCATTGGTATAAATCCTAAAATCCTGGTGTCCCCTGTCCAAGACAAGTGCACTAACAACTAGGCTGTAGAATTATATCCAGTCTCTCTTTAACACAACAAATATTTCATTATTAGATGCAAAATGTAAACTTCAGAAGGAAGGACTGAGAAAATGCCCATGTTCCAGAACAACTCACAGCCTGGTGATTAGAGGTGATGGAAGTCATAAGACAAGAATTGAACCTGGGTCTCCCACATGGTTTTCTATGCAGGGCCTAATCTAGTTAGTGTGATCTGTTGAAGTCTGATCAACCCAAGCACAGTGAGCAGATAGTTCAGGGGCAAACAAAATACAGCCTGCAGGATGAATCCAGCCTTCTAGGCAATTTCATCCAACCTGTGGGAGGGCACCCAACAATTAATTATATCCTGGCCCACAGCTGCCCCTGCTGCACTCCACATGGGCTGAGCCCTGCCCACTCCTACCAGAGCAGTGTGCTACACTTCCATCCTCACCTGCAGGAGGGCCCCGGCCCCAGTCAGCACATACAGTTTCTGGGTGAGGCTGCTGCCACTGCTGCAGCCACCCAGGGAACTGCTTTGCTCCCCCAGTCTCCAGTGGCTTCTCTTCCTGTCCCTGCTGCAGCACTCTGGGAGGAAGGTAGAGAAGTGGTGGTAGATGCGGAGGGGAAGCTGCAGCTGGGTGGGAGGGAGGCCCATGCAATGGAGCCAGGTTGGCTTAGCCTCTCTCCCTGCTGCCCTGGCCAAGTCCTAGAAGCTGCACATGGCAGCATGGAGCAGTGCCAGGTTGCTGGCTCCATCAGGTGGGGCTCCCCTCAGGAGGTCCATAACTCTAGCCAACTCCTGGGAGCTGCACATGAGCCACAGGGAGCCTGATGAGATGAAGCCAGGCCAGCCTGGCCCCGCTCCATGCTACCACATGAAGCTCCCAGGACTTGGCCAGAGCCATGTGCCACATGCTGCCAGGGGACTCCGCCTGTTTGGGCCATGCGCACCCTGAGGGCCTGCCTGCTGCTGCTCCTGGTAATAGGGGATGTGCGCCATGGGAGGAGCATGTGGGGAGGGCCCCCACACGCATTCCTCCACACCCCTACACCCCACACACATACCCACAACCCCCACAAACCCCCCACACACATTCACTTCCTCCCCCACATCCCACACACACACACACAAATTCCATACCCACACACACATCCCCTCCACACACACTCCCCACACACACCCCACACCCCAACCATACCCCCCACACATCCCACACACACCCCACACAGAATATACAAGAATAAGACTTTATTTTGTATTATAATGCAATCTCTCTATATACACTACACAAACATACTTCCAAGATGGCAACCCCCACCTCCCCCAGAGGAGTACTTCCAGGGGTAAGGGGAGGGACTTACAGTGGAAAAAGTTTGGGGGTTAGGGGGTGAGACTTCAAGTGACCAGGGGGTGGGGCACCTGTCAAGGGGCGGGGCTACCCTTGCCCTCCACAGCTCACCAAAAGCATCTCTCCAGCCAAAATAATTGTCCACTCCTGAGATCATTGCTGGATCCCAGCAGGTGCCTAGCTGCTCCGGACAGGCAATCCTCAGCATG
>NW_005841867.1:4420210-4433688 GCF_000455745.1 Alligator sinensis | reverse complement strand
GTAGGGAATGCTGCTTTTAAAAAGTTAGGTAGCAGCTAAAGAGTTAATTTTAAGACTCTGGTAGGCAAGTCATCCAATGATTTACTCCTAAGTGGCTAGGTACAGTTCACATAAGAAGTCTTTGGTAGAACAAAGACTGGGAGCCTGCTCTTCCAAATTACAGGCTAGTATCTGAATCCCTAGACCACCATCCCTTTTGTGACACATACAAATTATTTATAGGGAATGCTTTTTGACCTGTAGCTATACTAAACATTAAATTTACAGTGCATGCTACGTGAGACTATATTTTGCCTTTACATGATCCTTCTATGCACATAAAGTTGCATAGTCCCAATCAGGTCTCATTACCCCTGGTGGTGTTCTTTTATTTAATAGCACATATGTCTGTTGGATGGTTTGCTTATCTGATTGCCAAATCTGAGTCCAGATGTTTGTTGTGATTACATGAAATGATCAAATTGCACTTGATTTTTTTTCCATTTATATATTTAAATTTAGATATAAAAATCAACTGTCTCTATTTGTGGTGACATAAGACAAATTCTTTTTGCAATATACTGCAACAGATAAAATACATCATTGCAACATGGAAATGATTCTCACAGTGATGAGAAGACTACATAAAACTTTTAGTTTAATGATGTGAGTGCCCAACTCCAGTGCTCTAAAGAAACGCACATAAAAGACTCTCATAGACAATGTGGTTGGGCCCATCAATAGCTAAATTTTCAAGACTACTATATGCTCCACTTGTGTGCATTTTCAGGGTGTAGCTCTGTGGTTATGTCCCTAAGAACTGTATATATAAGCATATAAACATTGTGTGTGTGTGTATATATAACACATACAAACACTCAGAAGTACAAAGGCTGTACAATAGTTATACGAAGTATGTTTAATTTTATATATAAAATTCCTGCAGGGAATAAATGCTGATGATCAAGATAACATATAAATATGGTTTTCATTCCTTTTCTTAAAGAAGCATATGTCATGCCTACTAATAAACTCTTATGAGTTTTTCTCAACATTTGTGATTGCAAAAAACATGGTAAATGTATTAATAAGATTTCCAGGAAAAGATGAGACCCAGTAGAATTTACCCCGTAGGCATGCGTAAGTTCTACTGAAATCTGGTTACCAATCATTCTAAAAGCCAGCTAACAGCTGTCTGACCATTGGATATGGCTATTTGCATGGTTAACAATTGGATGTCTATCTACTATTTGAATGGCCTGCTACAAGCTGTTTGTTTGGAGACTATTCATAATGGCACAGTCAAAAGTCTGCTGAAAGGCATACTCGTTTCCATTTCTGTTCTTTACCCCTCCAAAATTGGCAATTTATTACATCAAAAAATAGCAGTCAACCCAGAAAAGGACAAAATTGACACAGTTCCCTTTTGATCTTTCAGTTTTGAATAGGCACTTACCAATGAGCTTCCCAATGAATATTCATTGGATGCAAAAGAAGTATCCAGCATTTTTTAAATAGAATTTACTCTAAATATTTAATAAAAGGGATGACTCTTGGGTGCTTTAAATACTGTGGAACTCATTTACACATATCTTTAGAAAAAAGAGGGAGAATCTCTTTTCAAGCCTGTCTTACAATGTCCTCCTTGTTTTCATATGTACCTTTTCCCTAGCTATACCCTATATTCCAGTCTTTGTGGGCAAGTTATTCTACAATTGCCTCCAAGAACTTTCTTACACCTCTCTCTTTAGTTGCTGATGATACTGGCTGTTGTCAGAAACAAAACTGTAAACTTGTTGGACAATGGGTCTGATTCATAGCTATGACAGTTCCTAAATTCCACTGAGCATCTGTAGTATAACTTAGAAGTTTGTAGTACAGTACCAGGAAACTATATGAAATTTCAACTGCTGCCAAAGACCAGTTCCACCCTGTTATAACAGTGTAACCCTACTGATTTCAAGGCAGTTATTCAAACTTACAACGGAGTACTTAAAAGTCCAACACGATTAAAGGAGATACCATTGATTTGTTGTAAGTGACCACAGAATAATACAGACCATATTAAAAATAGGCAAATGCAGCAAATAAACTTTGTTTATTCAGAGAAAGGACAAGGGAAGACATAAAAGGCAGTTGGTCTTCTTGTATGAAGAAGACTCTAGATTTGGTCTGCCCTGTTCTTTTGTTAGACCCTAAAGGCTAAAAGAAAGAAGAGACTCTAAAGGCCAGAACTTATTCTCATTGACAAACTAAATTTCACTGTTGACTTCACCCGTTGACTTCACTGTTGCTCAAATAACTGCTGCAGGATCAGGCCCTAATATATATATATATATTCATTTCAAACTACATGTTACAGGGCATGTCTACATGTATGGTGGACTGCACAGTTATTACTGTGCAGTCATTTAGTACTTGCAAGTACCAAATGACTGCACAGTTACCAGCATTACTGCATAGTCCCATTTCAACACATGGTTATTTTTAGCTGCTACTGTGCAGTAGCAATGAGCTACTGTGCAGTAGTGTCAGCGTCACAATTTGTGCCCAGCAATGCTGTTGTGCTGTAGCAATGAGCTATAGTGCAGTAGCTCATTGCTATGGTGACATAGCATCTTGTGTAAACATGCCCTATAGTGTCATAATACATAATAGTTGTGATACTACATAATAGTCATCAGAAGTGCCCATATCAAAACCAATTAAAAGAACTGTCCAGCAAAGCTGGAATGCTGTGTAATTTGGTTGCCATTCCACTAAATAAAGGATCTGTCTTCTGCTTGGGCTGTCTGATTGTTATTTAGGATGTACAAATAGCAAAGGCAATTACAAGTTTTAAAATGTGCAAAATTCCATTTCAGTATATTGACTTCCAAGGTGAACAATATACCAGGAGATGCATATATTAAGTAAGGAGCTGCATCTCTGGCATGGAAACATGTTTTGCAAGAAAAAATCTGAAAATTGGAATGAATGTTTTTTTCTATGGTTCTGGCAACTTGTATTTGTACACATTACTACGATGTTCCCGTTGTCAGCAATAAGGTTTGCACTTTAAACCATTTGTGTCACATGGAAATACAAGAACAAATGAGAGTTCAGCAGTGACACTTTAACTGACCTTGGGTTCATTTTTTTCCCCCCACATAGTCATGTCTTTTTTTCTTGGCTGACTGTATTACTATGCCATAATCTCAACACACTGCTCTTGGAAGTCACTTGGAAGCTCCAGCTGGTGCAGAATGCAGTAGCCCGGTTGCTTGGTAGAAATGGCCATAAGAACAATGTTACTTAAGTGTTCCAGGAATAACATGCATTTCTGTTTCACTTCAGAGTGCAATTTAGCATTAGTTTTGCTCTCACTTGCTACCTTAGGGCATTTATACATGAGCTCTGGGAGGCTTGGGGTGGGGAGGGGTAGAGCACTTTAATTAGCCCAGCTCAGAGAGCTGCACCAATTAAAAGCGCCCAGAGTGTCGTGTGTGTCAGTGTCCCAGCACTGAAAAGTGGTGCTAGGGAGCTTTGAACTAAGGGTCGTTGAACAAGTTTTAGTTTAAAGCGCCCATCTGCCATTTTTCAGCATGGGGACACTGATACACATGATGTTGGAGGCTGCTGGAGTGAGTTAATTTCCATGCTCCAGCAGACTCTATTAATTGAGCCTGCTCTGATACGCTGGAATTACAGTGCATTGGAGCAACCTCCCTGCATGTGTATAGGAGCCCTTAGAGATTAGTTCTTTCCCCATGTTTTGCCACAACATTTAATAACCAGTGAGACAGTAAGGGCTAGTACTTCTCTAATGTTGAGAGAAGAACATTTTCCATGCAATCCTCAAATCTGGAATTGTATCCCAATACAATCCAGCAGGCTTCCAGACTGTGCTCACACACAAAAGTTGTGCCACCTTAAATGTATACAAGTATAATTAAAGTGACAGTGATCCTGCCAGTGCTGGAAACATCATATTGGTATCACAATATTGCTCTTTTGCTGCAGGGACCTGCAGAACCACAGGCAGAAGCTGCTTGCAGCTTAAGCTAAAGAGCTAAGACTGTTGACAGCAGCTGTAACAACTCGCATGCTGTAATAACTAACAACTTTCTGGGTTTGACACAGAGAGGGATCCATAAAAAACACTCACCAGTGGGTTACTGAAATAGTGTATTCATATATGGCAAGGGAAAGAAGCTGTACCTGTACAAAGCACCTTTGAATCAGTATAATTGTGTGCTAGGGGTTGTATAGGAATAGTCACAACCCTCATTTACATAGTCATATAGGCCAAAACTGGACATCCACTAGATGCTAACTTTTAGGGCTAATCACAGAGCCTACTTTTTCATTCATTCTGAAGGGGAGAGCTTTGGTTTAGGACTGCTAAACTAATGTACTAAGGACATTGCTCTTGTAGCTTTGTTTTATTATAAGTAGTTGTAAACCTGAGCCAGTTGTAAACTTGTTGGAGGCATATCAAACTGGATTTAATAGTGTTTTAATGTGTAACTACCTGGAGGCTAAAATGGGGGAATCTGTTTTCGTACACTGGATCCAATTTCAAATAAGCATGTAGGTTTGATTTGCATAAAGAGTCTATTAATGTAAAACTTTCAGTGATTCTAAACCACTCAAAAAGCTTTGCAGTTCGCTTTGCAACTCAGACTGACTTTTTCTGGTTGGATACATTGTGGTGGTTTGAATAGACCCTAAAGCAAGAATAGGGGCACTATTATGTTTGCAGCTACTATAGACCATGAACTAGACTCCTTGCAATTTCAGAGTCCTTGCTAATTCCTCCACTGAATTACATTTTATTTGGTTAGTTCAATAAAATGTACTAAATTATATTAAAGGTCATACATAGGAATCCATCAAAGGCCACTCCTGGAGTCTTTAATTGAGCAAACTTTTAGATGACAGCAACCAGTTTTGCTTTATCAAGTCCAGAACAAGTACAGGCAGTCCTTGACTTATGCCATTTCGACTTATGGTGATTTGCACTTGCGGCGCTCTGCCATTTACCCCCATGTTATTAGTTACGGTGCTGGATCCTCACACTTGCAGCACTACAGGGAAATTTACAATGAGAAAAAGAAGACAGCAAAACAAACATCCCTGGATCAGTTTCTCAAAAAGTCATCAAGTGTCCCCAAGTCTCCCCAAAATCTCCCCAAAGAAGCCCTTCTGAATTCCATGACCCTGATGAAGGTGTTCCTTCACCTTCTGATTAAATAAAATTGTATGTGATTAGTTACTGTATTGCCCTGGTTAATCGATTTATATACAGTACACTTTAGAAAGCTTTGTACTATACAGTGCATATCTTTATAGTTGATTAAATAGTTGATTTAAATATGGTGTTTATGGTCATTTCTATAAAAAGTTGGACATCAGGCCCTTGGTCAGGAATATAACTCCCCTATTATAACATTGTTTCTATGGGAAAATCAGATTCAACTCACACCGTTTAGACTTACAGCGCCTTTTCCAGGAACATAACCCAGCCCTAAGTGCGAGGACTGCCTGTATAGCTCAACCAACTGTAGGGAACACCTTAACCACTAAATGGTTAAACACTTCTAGGCTAGGGACAGAAATTACACATAAATTGGTTTAAGTGATCAGAAAGTGGTTTAAACCTGTAACAGAACAGAGGAGGTTTTCAAAACCTTGGAGGTTTTCAAAGCATGGCTAGACAAAGCTTTGGCCAGGATGATCTAGTTGGGGATGGTCCTGCTTTCAGCAGGGGCTTGGACTAGATGACTTCCTGAGGTCCCTTCCAACCCTAAGTTTCTATAAGAAGTTCAGTGCATATAAACCAGTTTCAAAATGGCTGAAACTGGTTTAAGATAAACCTGGTAGTATCAGACCTAACTGATTTGGGTCAAACCAATTTATGGAACTTCTGCCCCAGACCCCTTCCTGATTTAACTTAAATCAGAGTCCCCCAGTATCCCAGCATGCTTTTGAGCTTTGCCGTCTGCTCCAGAGAGCAGGGCTAGCCCCATCCCTCTACTCTCAAGCCAGAGCAAGGGCAGGGGTGTGACCAGATGCTGGCCTGCATGGCCCCCTAATGTGAAGGGGCAGCGAAGAGAAACCCCTTCCCTCCTCTCTCCCCCTGAGGGACCACAGCCAGAGTCACAGCCAGGTTCCCCCCATCCCCCCTTGCTGCTCCAGTGGCAGGGGCAGGGCCTTGGCAGATGAGTCCTTCATGCCTGTGGCTATCTGGGCAGGCTTGGAGGTGCCAAAGCCCAGCTGCTGCCACCATCACTGCACCCCCCGCACAATGCTTGCTTGTCCATCTCACATGGCCACTATAGACAGACAAGCAAGCACTGTGCAGGGGGCGTGGCAGCAGTGGTGGTAGCTGCAGGCACATGAACCTCCATAGCAGGTAGCTGCTGGGCTTTGGGCCTGCTGGCACCTCCAAGCCAGTCCAGGCAGCTGCAGGCACAAAGGACTTGTCCCACATGGCCAGTCCAGTTTCCAAGGTGCCCTCCTGCAGCTGCAATAATGTTGCCTCTGAGCCGCTGCCCGGCCAGCTGCCATCCATGCATGCTGGGCTAGGCTGTCACAGAACCACAGCTGGCTGAGAAGGGCCCTGCCCCTGTGACCCGGCCCAGGCTAGCCCTCCTATCCACCTACCTCACCCAGGGCTGAGCAAGGCTGGCTGTGGGTGCTGCTGAAGGCAAGTGCAGAGGGGCCACCCTGGGCCAGGCCAGGCTGCAAGGCAGGGTCCTTTCCAGCTGACTATAGCTCCATGACAGCCCAGCCTGGCCGGGGCACAGGGAGCCAGGAGCAATCTGTATGCACAACTCCCGTAGCTGGCTGGGAAGGGCCCTGCCCCCGCGGCCCAGCCTGGGACAGCTCCCTTACACCCACCCTCAGCAGTGCCCATGGGCTGGCCCGGCTCAGCCCCACCCCACGTCAGCTCCAGCCTCAGCCCCAGCCCCAAATGAGGTGGGAGGAGGATGGGGCCATACCAGCCAGTTCTGGTTATGCCCCTACTGCACAAGTGGTCAGCGGGGGAAAGCCAGGCAGACCCCAGCTGGGGTCCCTGTACCCATGCCTGAGAGGGGGACAGGGAGTTTAATCCCCCTCCATGCCCCACCCTTTGCCTGAGGCTGCTGCCCTAGCTGGCCCTGGTCACAACCCCAGCATGCAAGCAGCCAGTGGAGTGGAAAGATGGGCAGACTCCAGGTGGGGTTCCTGTGCCCATGGAAGAGAGGAGAGACAAGGGAGTTTAATCCCTCTTTCTACTCCCCCTTTGCCTGAAGCGTTGCCCTTGCCAGTGTCTGGCCATGCTCCCCCCGTGGGGACAGACCTGTCAAGGGCTGCTGCCCCCTTCCCCCTCCAGGCACACCCCAGCTGGGGTCACTGCAGTCCAGGGCAGGGTTTTAAACCACTCCCCATTCATACTCTGTGGCCTGCCAGGGAGGTCAGCTTCCCTCCAGCCTTGTGGTTGCTGCCAAAGGGAAGGGATGGCTTGCTCTAGCACTCCCCAGCTTCTAGTCTGAACCACTGCAGGCATGTGGCTGCATTTCTGGAAAGTGAATGTCTCTTCACTTGCAAATTGGTACAATCTACACAGATTAGACTAACCTGCAAAGATTGAATCAATTCAGGTTCAGGCTTTTTGAATGTTTGTACTTAGCCCTATAGACTGGAAGGTGGTTCAGTCTGTATCATCTACCTATGCAGACAGCAAATATAGTTTATAGCATGGTGGACATTTGTTCACTAGCAAATGAAATTGTGCAGAGGTGAGCAATCTTTTCTAGATGTGGGCCAGAATGAGCCACCCTGGGTCAGAAGCAGGTATGTGGATGGGTGCTAGGACCCAGTCACCACAACCGCTTGTCTATGGTGGCACAGGAGGAGTACCCGCAGCTGCCACTTCTTTTTGTGGCAGCATAGGGACAGTGCCTACATTCAAAACCCTCTACCTCTGAATGCTGCTGAAGCCCATCTTTGGTCAGATCTGGCCTGTTTGTCATATGCCTTCATTCAAAGGTGGGTAACCTATAGGAGCTGTCCGATGGTTAGGACTTTTTGTCAACTCTTGACCAGTGGGCTGCAATTCAGACTGTAGAAAATGAAGAGTGCTGTTTCAGGACTGGAAAGCTTAGGGCTTTGCATTTTTTTAATTACTGAAGTCCTTCCTACTTTCAAATAAGCTCTTAACATAGAAAAAAGGTTTGGAAATCAGCTTGGATGAAAAACTGGCCAAAAGTGGGATGGCAGGGGCTGGGATGAACATTTAATTTACTTTTTTCTAGGTTGGCTGTTTTGGAAGGCTCAGGATTAGCTGTTTTGGTAAAATATATTTATCAAAATTCAAAAGAAAAGGAAATCAGTCAACTGCAGTGAAAACCTGAAATGTGTCAACTCTGTGAACAGGAAGAAGTTTTCAATATATATGTGTCTAATGAATTGAGTTAAAATATCTTCAGCAATGGTATATTGTGCACTTAACGTGTGAATTACCCAGAAAGAAAAGCCTAGAATTATTATAAGGTGCAATTCTACACCTGCCACCTTCTATCTAAATTAAAATCATGGCTTTTCTAACATCTTGTGGATGTCAAGCCATTTGCTCAAGCTGAAAATGAACAGAACTCTTTATATCCCCACCCTGATCTCCTTCATTACCACCTTCTTGGTTACATCACCATCCTGCCTGTAACTCAAGCCTGAAACCTGGGTACCATCTTTGACTTGGCCTCATTCATCTATATTATGGACCATATCCAATATTGCCCAGAGGCACGTACATTTAGGTTTCCATTGCCTAAAATCTAGGCAGTATGGCCTGGAAAACCAATCCAGTTTACCATATTTAGGCACCTACAATCGCTTTTCAGTCAATGGGAAGATTTAAGTGCCTCTAAAAAATTTGACCAGGCTTTGACCAGGTTTAGGTATGACTATGCAGGTGTTCTATACAGAGAATGGGTATAGGCAGGTGCATCCAAGTTCAAGCAGTTCAGAATGCCCAAAGTTGCCTTAGGGGGAACCAGTAAGAAGAACTACAGGACAAAACAGATGTTAGCTGTTGGATCAGGAGGGTGGGGAATCAAGCTCCGATTTGGAGCTGATCCAATGAGAGAGGCTACCTGTGTGCAACTTCTTCCCCTGACCCTGTACCCACCCCATCCCTAGTGCTCTCTCAGGATAGGAGGGGGAGAAGACGGGGTGTAGAGATCTCCTAGGGTTTGCCCAGTTGCAGGGCAGGTGGACAGCTTCAGCCCGACCACCAGAGCAGACAGAAGTTAATGAAGGCCGTCCACTTTGAAGCACCTTCATTTGAAGCCTCATAAAATGAGGGTAAATTTGTTGTGCTATCTGAGTGCTCTGCAGCTGTGCTCTTCTGTTTGGACATGGCTTTGGGCAGCCACTTTCAAGGGGCTGATCACATGACAAATGTAATTTATGTCTGCACCTTCAGAGTTCACATTAGTTACATCTATTTACTTACAATCTACTATGCCTAGTTACACTTCTGAGGTGGAGTTGATGCCCGTCTTTAATTTAGTAATGAGAGCAATCACCCATGATGAGGGAAAGCTGGATTCTAGGCCTTAGCCAGCCTGAGGGGATTTGAATACATATCTCCCACTTAACAAGAGAGAACCATAATCATCATCACACTTTTAAATGGGCTGGGTGAAGAACCTCTCCAGTCTTCCTGTTGAAGTTGAGCCTCTGGGCAGTCAAGTGTGCAAGAATCATGGGGCCAAAAGGAAAATAAGCATGAGGGAGCTTGACTCTGTAATACAGAAGTTATGGTCCTCTCCTGTGAGAAGGGAGTCTTAGTTGGGTTATGGTTCCTGCTGGTGGGTTATTTCCTGTTTTTTAACCAATGATTGCCTAAGGTAAAATTCAGAAAGGTTCCTGAGAGTATCTCTCTGTAGCCCAATAATAACACCACTGTGGCAGTGGGCAGGGAATGAGGGCTAGAACCCTGAAACTTAGCCCCAAAAGTCAGCCTACAGGTCAGGTTGCTATGGAAACTAACCAGCTGAAGGGAGGAAGCACCCAAGAAGCCAGCAGTGATAATGAGGGACAGCTGGGCAGAGTAATGAGCAGCTTGTCCCAGGCCCATAAAGGCAGATGCAGGAACCTGAAAGAGGAGAGAGAGGAAAAGCTCCAGAGTGGAGACAACTACTATCAAAAGAGTGCCTCTCCTGTGGTGAGGGAGCAGCTGGAATTCTAACTGGAAGAGGTATAAGGCATTACCCCGAAGCCAGTGGACTGGTGAAACAGCAGGAAGACTTGTAGCCTTAAAGAGACAGACAGTAAAGCCCAAGCACAGGGCTTAGAGACAGGGCGGTCATAGTTACCATGGGGAAGGGGAATATTTTTTTTTATTTGTTGTGAGAGCTGAGGCAGCCTGATTTGGTTTAGTTAGCTGAAGGGCCAGGAAGGACTAGAAAAGAGGTAAAAAGGAGGCCCCTGGAAGAGCCAGAGCAGGCTCAGATACAAAGAAAGAAAGCAATAGAATATGGGGGAGTATAGAAGACTGATGGATAGAAAATGATATTTAGAGGTTTGCTTTTGGGAACTGGCTTGTAGATCAAGTAGATATTGCATTAGAACAATGGTCCAGAGCAATGGCAAGGGTTCATTGGTTTCTAAAAGCCTGTTTCTGACAAAGTTTCCTTCAAGACCCACCGTGTCTGAAGTCAACAGATACTCAGGCTGGGAAATTGAAGATATATACCATAGTGCAGTGCTGGCCCACAATTTTTTTGGGCCCCCTGCAAGAAATAGTTTTAGGGCCCCCTGCCCCAAAGAAGCTGGCAGAGGCAGCAGGAGGGGTGCGGGTGGTAAGCAGCCAGATAAAGGGGGCCCCTTAGCTGCAGGGCCCCCTGGAGCTCTAGGTTTTGCAGTATAGGATGGGCCAGCTCTGCCACAGTGTTCCCTGAAAACCCCAAAACAGAGATAAGAGATTCTGCCACACTGGCCAGGTCACAGTTACCAGCTGCAGAGCCCCTGTGATTTCCGATTTTGGTGGATAGCCCAAATTAAGATGCTGGTAAATGACCAAATTAAGATATGCACATGTCATGGATTTGTTGAAACAAAGGAATATGATGACAGAATTGAACGTGGACAGCATGATGATCACAGGGAGACCTATCAAGGATACCCAGGAATTAAGAGTCAAAGGAGAGAGAGAATACAAAAGGAGGGATTTCAGAGCAGCAAAGGGTCCCCATGGGGGGAACCCAAGGCCACAAAGGACAGAGGGCACACCACCAGCCCGTCTCACCCACCCCAACGGTGGGGTGGGCCTTGGCCCTTGATCTCTAGGCTGCTAACATCTGACATTCAAGAAAGAACCGCAGGATGAAGCTTGTGTACCAGCCAGACGTATCTTCCCTCTGTTACAGCCCTAGGACTGGTAGATATAGAATTGGCAGGGGACGTTATTTTGTTTGCCTTGCCTGCATTATTCTTATCTGCTATCAGTGTGTATCCGTAAAATTTCCCCATTAGCAAATGGAGAAGTCATGGTCAGCCTGAGGGCTTGGGTCCACCTGAAACAAGGTATCCGGGTCATAAATCCAATGCCAACAATGAGAAGGGGCTCAGTGAGCACAGAGCCAGTGAGCCCAGAGAAGTGCAGAACACACCAAGGTCCTGCTGAGAGAAACAAGAGTGCAGGAGGCAGTGGAGTAGAAAGGCCTAAGACCAGTTATCTGGACCAGGGACAAGAAAACCAAAATTGAGAGAATGTGGAGCACCACACTAGCATCCATGTGACCTGTAGGGAGCCTCCCTTCTTAATTAACACCTAATAGGGTTTATATCACATGGTGGGTACTAGAAAGGAAGTGAACTTTGTGCAAGAAGAGATCCAGGGTGGGAAGAAAGAGCAGTGGTGCCTGTCCTGTGATAGCCACCTGCCCTGGTGGAGGTGGATGTTATGGGTTCTAGTCTCTGCTGCAAGGACCTGCACCTAAATTACACTTAAGTTCCCCTCTGAGCCCAACCTGAAATGGGCCTTTCATCCAATTCTTGTCAACTCTTCTTGCTAAAGGCTACAATCTCTCATCCAAGTCACAGTATCACATTACTGTGACACCCTCCTCCACCACTCCACTCTATATCTGTCTAGAAATTTGCTGCAAAGAGCATTTTCCTGGTCTGTAACTTTGACCATCTCATCCCCTTTGCTGCACCTCTCCCTGGCCCCTTTTGCATCAGAACATACAGAAGCTCCTCATCTTCACATTCATAGGCCTTTCTGACCTTTTCCCACCACACCCAGTGTAAGCGTGGGTGGGTGACCAGGGCATGAGCTCTGGGCAATGGAGACTGGGGGTGTCTCTCCCTCCCCTCTAGCACTCTGCACATTCTTAGCGGTGGCCCCAGCAGCAAGGGCAGAACAACAGTTGTGTTTACACTGGCAAGTTCTTTGCTTCTTGGAGAAGCTGCTTCTGTGATGGGAGGCATCAATACACTCAAAGGCTTCCTCTTGTCTCCTTTTTTGATGCCAGATTTTTGACTTTTAAATTGCTGCTTTGCACACATTTTGGTGGTGCTAACCCCCCACACAGCAGCTTACACTGGGCATGAACTCTACCATACACCCTCTTCTCATTTAGTAACAAGAGGTCACCTCTTGCCTCCCTTGCACATGTAACATTTCCAAACAAGCACCTCCATACTTTCTCCAATGCTGCACCTTTACATTTGGGGGAGGGGGACTCCTCAGAAACACTGCCAAGCTGCTTTCTTAAAATCTTGCTTTAAAAAATTCCTTTTCTATGATGTTTACAAAAGCTTGACAACAGTTGAGCCACTATTTTGTGCTGAATTCACTAACCACCATGTTGATCAACATTGCCTCATTGTTTCCTGCCACTGCCCTTTCTGTCCACATCCATCTATTCCCTCTCATCATAGGTGGAGGAAGAAAATATGATCGGGAGTGGGGGCTGAGCACTGGCAGCAGGGTGCAGAGCCCAGCCTGCAGTGGCAGGATCCCCACATGCCCCTAGACAAGCTGCCCGAGCTCCAAGCATCCCTCAACCCACCCCAGGGCCTTATTTACTCCCCTCTCCCCGCGGAGGCCTCACTCTGCCCTCCCCACACCCCTCCCCTTCCCCGTGCTTCTTCCTATCCACACATTTACCTGTTGAGCACTGCTCCACACACAGCTGGGCCAGGCTGAGTTCCTGACCACCTGCAGGCTCCAGCTGCTCATCCCTGTCTGTGCATGCCCATCCCTCCACTCTGCTGCAGTGTCCAGGCTGCCTGCATTTGTGGGGGATAAGCCCCACTAGCCTCAGCCGTCCACCACCTATGCCTCTCATCTTATATTTAGATGGTAAGATTTTCTAGGGCAAGGACTCCTTTATTCTATTTTAATGTGACTATAACGTGTGTAACAGCAGGTGGAGCCAGGAGGCAATCTCCAGAGCTGTGATATCTGTTAATTTGGACTGCAACTCCCAAAAAACCCCAAGGAAAACAAAGCTTTTTAT
>NW_005841867.1:4403707-4420200 GCF_000455745.1 Alligator sinensis | reverse complement strand
AAAGAGAGAGTAGCATGCACATGGAACCTGATCAGCCCTGCACAGAGGAGTGCACAGTAGAGCTGGAGATTTCATTGGCTCATTTATCCAGGACTGTGAACTGAAGGAGGTGAATTCAGACTTGGTTCAGTTTGAGCACTGTAGTTTGAATGCTCTAGAAACTAAAGGCTTGTTTGGGGACACCTCTACATGTGTGTGGTGGGGCAGGGAGGGGAATTAAGGTGTTGAGTATATGTTACCACAGTGTTGATGTTCTTTCCCTTTTACCTGTTCCCTCCCTTTGGTCCATTGACTTGTGACCTTAACCTCTATGATTTTCTGTATAAAAAAGTGGGAACTCCTCCTTCTTTCTTGTGCCAGTTGTGGGGATTCAGGGTTGGAACACTGTTTTTTCAGCATCTAAAACAGTGGAATCTTTGTCCATGATAATGGGGAGCTAGGTGCTACAGTTAGACAAATCATTAGAAAAATATATTTGATTTGATTTACTTTAAAACCATTTCAGTGCCAGACAGGAATCTACTACATCTCTAATGGGGTGTGTGTGTGTGTGTGTGTGTGTGCGTGAGAGAGAGAGAGAGAGAGATTTGTGGAAAGCACACAAAAAAAGCATAAAGGGATCTATCTGCTACAAAGAGACCAGTTGGATCTACCCACTTGGCTCCCAGTGAAGCCAACAGGAGCTAAATGCATGTCTCTAAAGTCAGAGAATAGCCTCCTATTTCTGTCCTTCTACATCCACAATGATAGTATGATCTTAATTCTCAGCACTCTATTAAGGGTAGAACAGTCTGTTGCTTTAGAATAATAATGGGGCTAGATTTTTTGAACATCTCAGGTCTCCTTCAGGTGCCCAAATAAAGTGGCCAGGTCTTCAAAAGTCTTTAAATACAATTTTAGTTCTTTTGGAATTTGGGCCACTCTAAAAAAGAGCTGAATTCTCCTGAATATTCCTTTGCACCTAGGATTCTGAGCACTTTTGAAAAATTGGCATAATTTAATGCACTCTTGTGGCAACTATTTGGATGAAACTAAACAGCAACTACACACAGGAATGCACTCTGATTGTAGCAGGACCCAGGCCAAGCAGCTACATCAAGATGGAGTCTGTGTGCTGCACGCTCAGTGGTTGTCACACTCTTGCTTTCAAATCTCACCCACCATGACTTATTGTAGTTAGAAAGAGATATAAGGAGGTAATATGTACTCGTAGAGAGTTGGCTGAGGTTAGCATTGGTCAGCATTGGGGCTTTCTGTGGGGCTCCTCCTCCCCTACACCCCACCCCTTTCCACTCAGGGCTCTAGTTGGTGCTGGACGCTCACATCTGGGCATCCTGAGTGACTGCCTTGCAGCTCAGGTAGAGAAAGAAGCAACCAGGTTGTCCAGAGTCAGTATGTCCCAGCTATGTTCACTGGGTTTTACTGAAAGTTCAAAGTCAGCTGGACATAGCCCACATAGAAAACCAAGTAACTTGGCTCAGCCCCTAAGGTACTTGACTTCTCCTGGCAGCATGGTGATTCAACATCCATTCAGAGAGCTCAGATGCTGCAGGTCCTGGGCTCCTTGTTCCCTGCATCTGTGGGGAAACACAGTGAAAGCCCTCATCTGTCAATGCGTTCCCCTTGTCCTGGGATTGGTACATCGTTATACCAGGCCAGCATGAGCCAATCTGGCCCCTCGCTTGCCTCCACATGCCTGGCTGCTGCCAAAAGGTGTTAGGAGCTCCTGAGGGGTTCAGTGTCCCATGCAGCTGTTGCCTCTGGGCCCCAGGTAGTGCTCCATGCACCAGCTGCCTGCTCTGGGCTGCAGTCTGAGGCCCATGTGGGGATGAGATTCTGCCCCCTGTCCCAATCTGCGTGGAGCTTAGGGAACGCTTATCACACGCTGGCTGCCTGTCCGGCAATGCAGCAGAGCCTGCCCTGGGAGAATGGGCTTGCTGTTTTCCCTTGAGTCTGGATGGATCTCTGCTACACTCATAGAAAAAAAATATAAAGGACAGATACACATGCCATTAGGAGCGCATTTATCATGGAACAGCTATGCTCTCTCTGACATCACTATCCCCATGCTCAATAAAAAAACTACTTAACCCATTTAAAAGGTGAATTTAGAAAGAAAAATTCATAAGCTACCTGGATACTAAGAACTAAGGTCTAAACACTGATACCAGTTTTATGGCACATTATATTTGACTTGACTCTTGAATTCTTTCCACACATGAAAGGTGAAAATGACCCTCCTCCCTTTTAATAGATTTTGATTGCCCAGTCATCAGCTTCTTTTCTTCTGCTAATTTTGTCTGCTACCCCCCGGGAATTTCTCGCACTGACTCCCACTACTGTTGTTCTACTATGCTGTGCCTGAGTCATCTAGTCAGACCTAAGGAAGAATGTTTTGTGTTCAAAAGCTTGTCTAGATCTACTAAATGCTTGGTATAATAAAACATATCACCCTAAGAAATCCTTGCCTCTTGCATAATTTCTGGATCATCATAGCTATATCACTCTTACACTACTAATTAAATAGCACTTTTTTTAAAGGCTATGTTTGAAGATTAAATAACATCAGCCAAAAATGTTGGGTTGAAAAGAAAGAAATTTTAAAAGGTTAAATTCAGTATATGCCATTTGGAAGAACAGGACAAACTACAAAGAGTAAAAAAAGGGCTTTTCAAGATTCTTTATGAAAGTCAAAATACAATGAATATGCAAAACAATAAAATACAAAATTGCAAAGGTCACAAATGCATTTTGAAATGGCACCAGATCACTGATGGGGGGGGGTCCCCCAGTGCCTGACCGCTGATCAGGCAGGGGGTTCCCCAGTAGCCAATCGCCAAGCCAGTGGTAAAACCAGAAGTGCACTCCCGGCAGTACTTCCAGTTTTGCAGCTGGAACTTCTAGGGGGTGCATGGCTGATCTCAGGGGGTGCATGTGCACTCCCTACCCCTCGCCGATCCAAACTAACATTTTCTCAAGAATTTCCTGGCATGGCCCACAAAATATATATTTCAGACTAACTTAGGTAGAATTAGGATGCATACATGCTTGATGCCTATTTGCATGTTGGTTAATTAGTTTAAAAACAATTCATTCTTATGTGAGACGTCTACCCATCTTATCCTTCTGACACAAAAATACCAACAAAATACCATATTTTAAAATTCCTGAGAGGTTACTTTAATTTGCAAACTGGCCCAAACCCTAGCACGTGTGTTTTATGGATTAATAAGTAGTTTTTAAGAATTCATTTTCCTTTTGTTTTTTGAAGTTTCTCTATAATTTACATCCTTGTTGCTTATGGCCATTATGCACCCACTGAAACTGATAGCAAAGTTCTCCATGACTTTACAGGGTAGAAGAGCAGAGTCCAAGAGCCTGGCTCTTCACAGGGTCTGAGTAGCCATTGATCTCAGCTAGAGTTAAGTGTGTGGATGGGACCAGATTAAGGATTGTTCGTGGCTGTAGCAACAATGGCACAGAATGGACAAAGTCCAAAAAGAGTTTGGGAGAAAAGTCCCAGGTCAATCTCAGTTTGTTGCTGGGGGGCTACAGAGATTGAAATTTTAGGTGTTCTTAAAAAAGTGAACTAGAATGCAGAGCAGGAAATCACTTCTCTTTGCTGCCCATGCTGTGGGAGCATTTGTAGCTCTCAGGATGTGGTGGTTTTAATAAGAAAGCGTATACAAGGAGAAATAAGTAATACCATGAGGGTCTGAAGGCAACTTCTGAGAAAACCATATCACTAACCACTCAGAGTGTCATACATCAAAATCATCATCTTTAAAATTTACCAAGAAATCAATCTGGAGTTGTTGCCTTGAGTGGGCTATGCCAAACGGAGGGTTTTGACACAGCTCGCTACAAAGAAAAATGTAAGTGAACCATATCACTCTTGTTGAAGTCTTGTATCTCAAGGAGTAAAGGCATTGTACTATTTGGAGGGAGATGCCCATAAGACCTAACCTATGTAATTATAAAAAGGGCTAGTTCCAAAGGGAAACAGACAGTTTGGCACATAGACTTGCTTTTCTTTATAAATCCTCAGTAAGCCTAAGTCTCTTCCCTGCTCTGCAAAAAAAGCCTATGATAGATTTGTCACAGAATTAATGCATACAGTTAGGAGTTTCTTTGAGAACTATGTGTAAAATACCTGCAATTTACTGGAGAAAAACATACCCGCTTTTGGTGCACAGCTGGGTAATTGTCCCCAGTATTTCCAAATGTCAAAATGCAATCCACGGCCAGTCTTTCACCTAGATCAAACAGGGAAAGCAGGCCCCTTTTACTGATGTGGATAACAATTTAGCTATAGTATTAAAAGACTGTACTCCATGGAGAGTGTAATTTGAGATATTAAGATCACAAGAAAACAGTATACAACTTGTGTTAAACTGTCTAGACTTACTAATACTATGATGGATAGTCAAGAAACCACTGAAGAGGTCCCAAAGGAATAAAATCCTGCATCTCTTATTTTTCCCAAGAATCAAAATGGTAAGAAGTAGAAAATAGTAATCCTTTAGAAGATACAAAAAACCCACATTGTGGGAATAAAATAAAATGTTTTCTTGTCTCAGAGTTCCCAGATTGATATACCACATATTTATACATTACAACACTTTATGAAATAAATGAATAAAGGTAAACTTAACTTGAACAGATTTTCCAATGGACCTCAACAAACGCATCTGGAAAATTATTGAGCATATGCAAATCATTAACTAGAGAGGTTCCCTAAAAACAGAAGATATCTTTTTAAACTTTGATGTCAAGTTGTAAAGCAGTCTGCTTACAGCTGATGGGCCAAATATTACCCATACATTTTACAACTCTACATTCCTGGAAGTTTAGAGCCACCCCAAGGCTGCTTCAATTTATAATTTTACTGTATCAGCCTCCAAGGTACTGTGTGCCACCTGAGTATTACTGTCATAGCACAGTCCAACCATGCTTACTTTAGTACCCATCATACCCCTTATGTTGGGTTCAAGGAAGAATGTGATGAAAGACTTCATGTAGAAGCTTTATGATTTATCCTCATGCAAAGGAAAAATCTCCAAATAATATTTAAACCAAGCCAATGACAATATAATGCAACAATATAATGCCAACCAATATAATGCAAAGATTATACTGGGGCTCAGGACTGTCACTTGCATCTTGTAATACCGCATACTAAAGGACCAGTGCACACAGATTGGCCTCCATTCAAAACTACATTTAATCAAAGCCAGTTCAGCTGTCATATGCAGAAAAAGTATTTCAATTACACTTTATAATGTAGTAATTGTACTCTAGCTACACTGTAGGATAATGTAATTATTCTATGATTATGCTTTCTAAAGCATGTGATTTAACATCCAATAATCCTCAGAACTAGAAGGTTTATAATGTAAATAAAATACAATTAATATAGTCAGATTTTAAAAAATACATGAATTAAATATGAAAAGAAAGGGCTCATTATCAGTAATCTAGTCACACAGTAAATTTTCAAGTTCTATGAATTAGCCATAGTTAGTCAGTGTAATTACATTGTAAAAGCAATGTAACTACAGCATGATTACAGTTGTTACAAAGCACAGTGTTTCCTTATCATTGTTACTTGATACTAAAATAATTCTGTATAATCAAAAAAAACTCTTTTCTAATTAAACTGTTTCTTTTTCCAGTTCATTTCATTATATCGCTCTGCAGTGTTTAGCTATGACATCATCATTTATTACTATGATAGGAACTTTGATGTCACAATATGAATTTGTGGAATGACCAAATGAAGCAAGCTAGAATCATATGCATAATTCAGTATATGTTCTGCCAAAGCGAGCACAAAACCCAGAAATGAACAGTGGAATTCTACTCAAATAATGTAAAGAGAAGGGTGTTTCTTGCTTGTCTAGGTTGAGAGTAATTACTTTTTAGTGAGGCTTAGCTTAAAGATGGCATTTCTTTTGATATATGTAGTGAAGTTGTACTCTTAAATCTATATTAATTCTATAGGAATTATATCTATATTGACAATATAACCATCCTGGCAATATAACAGTTACTGAGAGAGAAGTAACTCAACTATAATTTGATAAAGTCAGTGATAAAAGAATGCATAAGCCTGCCCGCTGTTAATGTAGTGATTAAGCTTCATGACACTCACTAAATGCTCAGACTGAGAAACTGAGGTGCCAGTTATTCAAGAAAACACAATAGAGGCCCTTTAAGTATGATGGTGATGAAAGACTGTCTAGCCAATAGCTGCAGTGTATAAAAGTTGTCTATGCATCTCTTGTGCAATGGTCATAGCAGCAGAATCCACATATCCCAAGGAGGTGGGAGGAGGAAAATACTGAAAGACTTTGAAAGCACATTTCAAACACAGCACATGGTTCCAAAAGCCATATGAAATTACACATGTGATAATTCATCCTTTTTCTTTACCATCATTTTGGTGCTTAGTATTGTACATTACCATTAACACAAAAAACTTCTTATTTATTGACAGAGCTTGTTATATTAGCTTCATATTAGTGATATTTTAGAAATCAGAACTTCACATGGTTTCATTTAATTAACTCCATCATGTTTAATGCAATTCAACATTAAAATTGATCTTGATAACTGTCCTTTACATGCTGTAACAGGTGTCTGCTCTGGGCCAATCTAAATGTGGCCCGCACACCTGTTCCTGGGGCAACTGCCCGCCTTCTTGCTTGCCATGCCTTGTTGTTAATTTATATTAATTAGCAGGAGGCTGCCCTTTTACTGCCCCAATGCCAGGGGGTGCTATCTGCGGCTCCGTTTCCTCCCCTACACCTCAGCCCATGCCTTGCTGATGGAATTGACGTTGTTCAGTCTGAGCCTTGTTATAATCTGGCCCCTTTTCCTCTCCTGGGGCTTCTCAGAGGGCCACTCCCCTCTCCTGGGGCTTCTCAGAGGGCCGCCTCCCTCTCCTGGGGCTGGGGTCAGTGCACCCCAAATGCTGCGCCCTCACTGGCACTGGGGTACCCACGCTGCTGTGGGTCCCCTATGAGGCCTCCTCCAACCCCTAATAGCCTCACCCAAACCACCGGTCTTTAAACAGCAACAAAACACAAGCTCCTGGGCTGTAACATAAATTAAAGCCACCTGGCTAAAACATCATTCAAGCCTACTGGAGAATACTCCATCCCTCCACAGTGTCAAATGCTGCTCCTGCAGTCACTCCTTCCCCTTTCTTCCCTGAGACAGCTCCTTCCCCCTTGGCCACTGGCAGGGAACTGCCAGCCTGGCCTCAGCCCCTGGGCTTTATATGGGAGCCAGGCCCTCCCCCTTCTGGTCAGCTGACCTCCTCTGGTTGCCCTGGCAACCAGCAGCTGGGCTCATTACTCACTGCTAGGGCTCTTCCCCTAGCAGTTTTCTCCCTTCTTAGGAGCAGGGCACCTAAGTGCTCTGCGACACATGCAAATGAATCAGCTTACTGATTTGATGAGTAACCAACAAATAGCACCTGCATAATGTCTGTGGTGTTTCTAAACTAGCTGTCTTTTTATTGTCAATAGAAGAAATATCATATTTGGTTGAAATGTGATCTAAGGAAGTATATGATCATATAACATTTTATTTGACAAGTATCTTCAGGTCATTGGGCATTTAAAATAAGTCTCCATAGGCATTTATATGACCCCCATAAGAGTAGCATCTAAGCACCTCACATTCTTTGATGCATCATCCCCTAGGAGATAAGTAAATGCTTTTCTCCCCATTTTACAGGTGGGGAGATGAGGTACTTAGAGGTTACCTAATTTTCTCTATGCTATGCAAGGTAGAACAGAGTAAGGAATTGTACCTGGGACTCCCAAAACCACTAATCACTGGAGCAGCCTTTACCTTTCCTCTCAACTTCTAATTCCGAAGACTACATGTAATAATGGACCTGATGGTACAAACAAAGGGCTGTATAATGATGTGCCCCAGGTCCTGAGTATAGGTGACTATCTCTAATGAAATGGGGTAAAAACAACCACACAATCACATCTCCTTGTTTACATATCAGCATAACACCGATTTAAAAAGAACTTTCAATTGTCTTCTTCATGTATATAAAGATTCTTCACTTGCTGCCTTCAGCCCTTCCTGAAAACCTGCAAGATGTAGTGAATGCCCATTCTCCCTCTCTGTTTTGCCTTTTAGTTTTCATTTAGATTGTTCCATGATAAGGAAGTCTGACTACATGTTCCTACAATGTCATTCATGAAAGCACCACATTCTATGTATAATTCAATAAATAATGTGCTGGCCTGGTAATTAAGCCAAGCCATGGAATTCTAGCAGTAATTGTTACTACTGTATATTCATATAAAACATGATTGTCCTCATCTGGCCTTTACCCATCACTTGATGCTGCACAATGTCTGATGTCACAGTTCTGTCACCCAACACTGAGCTACTCCTACAGCGCAGAGAGAGGACAGTTGTAGTGAGGAGAGAAAAGGGACAGGAACTTCTGATGGCTCAGTTCCATCCACCAGGGC
Organism: Alligator sinensis; assembly: GCF_000455745.1. Classification (NCBI taxonomy): domain Eukaryota; kingdom Metazoa; phylum Chordata; order Crocodylia; family Alligatoridae; genus Alligator; species Alligator sinensis. Next base: position 4,411,693 of record NW_005841867.1, on the reverse strand, counting down.
TGCCTCCAGGGTACCAGCTAGTTTTAAATATTACCGAAGTGCTCACTTTGATTGTAATATCAGAATCACACATCTTGCAGCATCACTGGACAAAGACTGGCAAGATTAAATGTTAGAAGAGACCAGTTTTGCACGCTGTTTAAAATAATACTCTCTGTACCTTATTGGAGTAGACAAGGCTTGGCAATTCATGGCCATCAGATTGATGAAGGGAATTTTATTGAATTACTGAAGCTTCACAGAAATGACAATGAGACCCTGGGAAGCTAGCTGAAGAGAAAACAAGATTACACAAGTCCAACAATTCAGAATGAAATCATCAGTCTAATGAGCCATGAAGTTATCCACACTATTGTAAAGGAAATTAATTGTGATTCACAATACCATTCTGTCATAGCTGATGGAACTCAGGATTACATAGATATGGCATGCAGGAGAAAAGTGTTAGTCTTCACCATGTAGATCCTGGCATACAGCCTTGAGGAGAATCTATTATATTTTGCCAGTGACCAGATGGTTCTGTGAATTCACTAGGAAAAAAAGTTATAAATGCTGTTGTTCACATTCTATTATTTATGTATTAATAAGGCACAGTGATGATACATAAACCAAAACAAGAGTGTTCTGTGGGTGCACAGATGCTCATCATTTCATATATTTTAAGGTGAGAATGAGCCATTAAATCATTTCCTCTCACCCTTTTCATAAAAGGATGGCTTTGTTAGAAGTTATTATCCCGTCATATGTCATATGGCAAAGGAAATTACATGGGGAGATGTAAAAACAAAAGCTAGCAGCCTCTGAATAGGAGACTGCAACTGTAAATGTGTTTGCTTTAATGTCCCTCCCTCATAAAACCCCTGACAAGTCAGGAATAAAAGTTTACAAGAGATCCAAAGCACAATAAAGAGCAGGGTATGTCAAGAAAACTTTGTCAAAGAAAAGTTAATGAGGCAAAGAAGTGATTCAACTGTGTCTATTATTAAATAAGCAGAAGAAATTGTCTAAACCCTGGACTTGGATCTAATGGCACCTCCATAGCCCAGAGCTTCCTATCCCATTGTGCTGCTAGAAGAGAGAGCAACTTTATATAATAAAGAGAAAAGAATTTTTCAAAGCACAGGACTTCAAAGAAACTGATGTGCCCTTTGTATAGCTGAAGAACCAATTCCTGTAGCCTGAATTGAATGAATATCTGAAATTGGAAGGAATGCTTCATGCTGACGTGAATGAGGAATTTGCTGGCTGTGAATTTGAGAGAAAAAGATTCATGACTAAAGAAATATTCCCTACTAGAACTGAATGCTTGAAATGCAGCTAGAGATGTTTGCACACAAGAACTGCTGTTATGAACATACTGCTTGGGAACTGGCATAGCAGACCTCTGTCCCTTTAGTGTGAGTGACAACTACATAGACTTTTGCCAAGGAAGGCTGAATCTGCAGAGCTCTACAAATGATCAGTCTGTAGATTAGAATTGTGCAGGTGAATTTGTTTCCTTTTTCCAGAGGTCTTGCACCTAATGCTTGTTATTTTATTCACCAGCAGAAATATTCATAGCACATGCTGTTCCCTCACTGTTATAAATGAATCAGCTTTCAAGGCTCTATTAGCATTATATCACCAGACCACTTCAGAGTTAAAGATCCTTTAGCAATGCCCTTGTGAATCATACAGAGTTGTACATGGATCCAGAAAGACAATACAGATAACCTGCTCAATACACACAGCCCAATTTTTCACTTAGTGATGTGTTAGAGGAGGGTCAAGAGACCCTTCTTAAAATTTTGCCACAATGTTAACAGGAATTGAGATAATTTCCCTACCTCTGATGGAACTCACTCCCGCACTGGACATTTTTAAATAATCATTTCCAAATGTCATATTCTGAAATTTCAGGGGTCTCAAACTGACTTCCCCCCTGGGCTGGGCCCAGATGATGGGGCTTCTTGCAAGCCACACCTGGACCCACATCCAGTGCTGGAGTAAGTGGCAGTGGAAGCAGGGTGAGCAGCTTCAGGGATTTAAACAGCCATCACTTGGCCCCCACCATGGAGTGGTGCACCCCCAGTGAAGCTCTGTACCCTGGATTTGGTGGAGGGCCCCTACCCCACCCACCGTGCCCCCAAATTCCCAACCTCTCTAGGAGCCCTGTGGGCCAGATGACGACTCCATATGCTGAATGTACCCTATGGTTCATGTTTGACATCCCAGGGTTACTGCAGATCAAAAGACCACAGTTGGTGGCTTTGGAAGGTCTACGTTAGGGAGGCAAATCACCCCTTTCTTGCTAAGAGTTCAGCAAGTAGAGAAGATAAAATAGTACCATACAGATTACAGTGAGACCAAGAACAGTGTACAAAGGCAGCAGAAAAAGAACACGGAAAATTCAGAATTGGTGTAAGTGGGCATGACTCCATCTATGGATTTCCACAGGGAAATCCAAGTGTGAATCTGACACACAGTTTTTACATAGTGCTAAAATGGAGTGGTCAGGAATTGTTTAGAAGGAAGTGATTAAAATGGTAAGGTTAGAATAAGAAATTATTCTTCTACTTGAAAATTAACCAAATGCCTTGTCATACAACTTCAGCTTTTAAATGTAAAGAACATTTTTAATTTTACTGAGATATTTTTGGATGTGTGATAATGTTGTGAACTTTTATGTATTAGCCAAAGATTAAATCTGATGGGAGACTAGACAATAGTTGCCAACTTCAGATGTTTTAGTCCATATCAAAAGTATTAAAAACCAGACAAAATGATAAATAGTTTCAGAAGCATTTTCTGGATCATTGGCTTGCTATGATTTCTTTGGAGAGAAGGACCATTACTTTTTAAAGTTTTGTATATAGAAGTTCTGCCCAGTTTTAAATTCCAATAAATGTTCTAGTAAAATCTCCAAGGAGCTTGCTTCATTCGAATGAACCCAGCATGGGAGACGAAATATTAATATTGTTAACTTTTATCATACTTTAGGAACATAAAAAGCTGTCAGTCCTGAATTGAGTCAATGGTTAATTACGTCCAGCATCTAGTTTCTAACAAAGCCAGATACCAAATTCTCCAATGGAAAAGATAAGCTTTCTATGATATAGTAGCACTAGGGGGATGGATAGTTCAAAGTTTACCCTGCTTGCAGCAATTTTACATTCCAAAATCATATACCATAATGCCTTTGTCCTTGATATGTAGCAACCTGGTATGTGCCCTACAGACCTAAGGGCCCACCTTCTCCCTTATGTTTCATTACAAATCCTAAGGTCATATGAGAACATCCTCCCGTAAATATCATCTGTGCGCCAAGGTCCTTTGGTGAAAATATGAGGGATGACTCTTGGTAAAGCTGTCATCACTAGACTGGGGTAGGTAAACAGGCATAACAAGCCATTTCTGTGCTCTAGGTGGCAACAGTAGCCAGAGCAGTAGTGGCAGGTAGGCCAGCAATGGTGGTAGCTATTCTTGCACCGGAGCTGATACCCCAGTTGCCCACCCCTAATTACACCACTGGGTAGGTGGTAGAGCTCCTGAAACAGACTGGGCAGCACTTTTCTGCTAGAACTATTGCAGGAAATCCGTGCTTTATGGGACACTAATATCATGATTAGAAAGGTGGTTAGCTGGATTAGTCTCAATCAGGCAGAAGGTAGGGCAGGGTGGCACCTTACAGACTAACTGGTTGCCAAGTAACCTCAAGGGTGAGAGTTACAGGTGTATGTATATAGTCACAAATACTGTTGACGACTATTGGTTTTCAAGACTAGTTTGTGATCTGCTGTACCTGTGGTAAAGTTTTACTTTTTTAATACCATGGACTCAGTATTTGTTACTGGGGATGTATGGCCTATGAAGGACATTTAGGGAGGTGTAATTTATTCTAGGCAGAGCATAAAGATCAGGGGCATAAGACAGTGTTATTTTTTAGGTCTTCAGAAGGAACCTTGGCCGTGTGTAGATGAAATGAGAGGCATGTTTGCACAACATTTTAAAGGGGAGCATGGTGTAACGGTGGAGGGGGGCTGCCCATGCACAGAGTGAAGCAGGGAAGGCAGCTGCCTGAATGCACCATGCAATGGGAAAGTTTGTCTGGGGGAGACAGGGAAGGGCCTTGGCTCACAGTACTGCAATCTTGGTGATATGCAGGCCCCAGAGCTGCCTGCACAGGGTGCAACCCCTGGCTACTCAGTTATTGAACAGCCCTGCTGTAGATGATGCGATTTGGACAAGGGCGTGGAGAGCACCCTCTCCAAGTTCGCTGATGATACCAAGTTATGGGGCAAAGTTAGTACACCAGAGGGCAGGGAACAGATTCAGGCTGACCTGGACAGGTCAGATCAATGGGCAGGGAGAAATAGGATGCAATTTAATAAAGATAAATGTAAGGTACTCCACCTGGGAAGGAGGAACCCCCAGCACACCTATAGGTTAGGGAGTGTCCTTCTCAGCAGCTCGGAGGGATCTTGGAGTCATAATTGACTCCAAGATGAACATGAGCCGGCAGTGTAAGGAGGCCATCAACAAGGCCAATTGCACCTTGTCGTGCATTAGCAGGTGCATGACTAATAGAACAAAGGAGGTGATGCTCCCCCTCTATGTGGCATTGGTCAGGCCACAGTTGGAGTACTGTGTCCAGTTTTGGGTGCCGCACTTCAAGAGGGACGCGGGGAATCTGGAGAGGGTCCAGAGAAGGGCCACTCGCATGATTAGTGGCCTTCATGATAGACCCTACGGGGGGAGGTTGAGAGAGCTGAATCTCTTCAGCCTTCACAAGAGACGGCTGAGGAGAGATCTTGTGGCCGCCTATAAATTTATTAGGGGAGGTCAACGGGGAATAGGGGAAGCGCTGTTTACTAAGGCGCCCCAGGGAGTGACTAGGAATAACGGGTGTAAACTAGTTGAGAGTGGATTTAGGTTAGATATTAGGAAGAAATTTTTCACAGTAAGGGTGGCCAGGATCTGGAATGGGCTTCCAAGAGAGGTGGTGCTATCACCTAGCTTGGAGGTCTTCAAGAGGAGGCTAGATAGTCACCTGGCTGGGGTCATCTGACCTCGGTCCTCTTTCCTGCCAGGGGCAGGGGGTAGACACGATGATCCATTGTGGTCCCTTCCGACTCTACAATCTATGAATCTAGGAATCTATGATTGAACCTGAGCCTGTTGCTGACAGTAGGACCTGGTGGAATCCTCAGCCCCAGTAACAGTTCCATTCCCCGCTCATACTTCCCTGCAGCATCCAATACATATCAGACCTCCATAAGGGTCTCCTATCATCTACCTATCTCTACAGCCCCACCTCCCACTACATACCTGTTTGTTCATTTGCTCCTACCCCATCTACATAGCAGCTCTGCATCCTGTCCTCAACTGTTCTACCATATTCAGTATGCAATATTAATGTTGAAATTAATATTCAAACATAATTCATAAAATAGAATGCATATTTATAAGTGACAGTGCATAGCAACATTAAAACTGAGTGGGTATATGGGAGGAGCGTGTTGAGGAGCTGGGAGTTGAGATGGGGACTGAAAAAAGAAGGCCTAAGAGCACAGGAAATATCAAGGAAGGAAAGAAAGATTCACAAATATCAGGGCAAATAGGACATGGAGGCTTCTGAGGGAGGCATATGGACACAAGCGGTGAAAGCTATAGAGCTGAATAATTATCAGCACTGCCACATCATTTTAGAAAGCTGGTGGTTTCCCTCAAAAAAACAAAAACAAACCACTATTAACTTTCAGCAACTCTGGCTGGACTGTAAATCCTATCAAGGTAAACTGTTAAAAGAAAGCAAATAAGCCAGTGAGGAATTCCACACGCCATCTATGCTTCGTGAATCAGTTCCCCTTCTCAGTCTCTAATACCCACCTTCCTCCAACCTGGTACAGCCCACATACCTCCACCCACAACCTGGACAACCAACCTTAACGTTAAGTTCTTAGGTGTGACACACAAATTTGTAGGTTTCAATACTATAATTTCCTCCTAAAAAATTAATACCAAATGTAGAACAATTGCCAGCAACATAGATCATCCATTCATAGACATTTCCCTAAACATTAGTGAAATATACAGTTAGCTACCATTCACAGTATGACATGATATCTCACTTATTTATACACCCCAATAGAAAACCACATGCAGACTAACTTGGAGTGTAATTCATGAAAGCCACACTGACCCTAGAGTAATCATTAAAACACAGAAATGTATAACGAACAAACATGGTCACAGTACAAGGGTGCATGCTGGTTGTTCTGGATTGAGGGTGGAAATATGTGGGCTGTGGGTGGTGGAAGGGAAACAGTTAGGGCTGAGAAGAGAAATTGGTGAGTGGACTTTAAATGGGGTGTGGAATGACTTAACTGCTTGTTTGTTTTCTTTTGTGGACTGTGCAGTCTAGCAACCTTCACACAAAGGTCATGAAGATTTGGGAGTATGTGTCTATAATATATAATTAAATATACCCACACATTTCAACGCAACATTTTCCCAGCCGTGGAGGTAAATGAAAACCTTGTTCTGACACTGGTATACATGTGATGTAATTTCATTGAAAAGTTATGGATTACACCAATATAAAGCTGAGTAGAGACAAGAATGAGAGCCCTAAAATATAAATATGCTATTCAAGTCCAATGTTTTGCTGTAAAATTGTATAGCCACAACTAAAGGTGAGATACAACAGGATCTAAAAGCCCCCTCTTGTGTTTGTCTTGAAAACTGCAGGTCTGCAGTATTTTGATACCGTGGTATTAGAACTGTTTGCTAAGTCCTTTAAAGCAATGCACTTCTATGACAATTTTCTTCCATTTAATATATTCCAATATAAAAATAGTATCTTCTCTTCTAATATACTATATATTCAAACTTCATTTGCAAAGCCAAGCTGGTCAAACAGCATTTAAAAGTTCTTGTAAAATGAACTTTATGTGTATTTTTTTAAATGTTACACTTAATAGAAAATATAAAAATGTCAAGCCCTGACCAAGTTTTTACTCAAGCTAAAATCTCAGTGCTATTTTGAAGATTTAAAGTGCTATGCATGGGCTAAATATTATCATTAAAACAAAACACACAACAGGCAAAAATGTAAAAGGATATTTTGTTGAGAGAAACTTATAACAAAGCCTTGGGATCATGGCAAAAGAAAAGTCAAAGTGTATATAAGAAGTTAGTTTGAAAGAAAAAAAAAGATCTGTAGGGGATTTTCAGTTTCTGTTCAAAACAAAACAGAATCACTCAAGTTTGAGACTCCACACTCTGTCTGGAAATTTGACAACTATGAAAGTGCAGTATATTTTGTTAAAAATTTACAACTTGTGGCTTGAAAGTGCTAATATTAAGTACATGAACTTTTAAGTCAAAGAAAGAGCTGTTTTGGCACATAATTTTACAGCCTGCATGCTTGAGGTTTATTTAAACTGTGATCCACAAACCACTCTGGTGCAGGCTTACATGTTTGGAGCCAGTAGCGCTATTGTTTGTGCACCAGTCTAGGTTGCCAAATCAAGTAAATATGTGCATAAAGAACCAATCATTTTTTTGCCAGAAAATATGGCTTCACTGATATTTTCTGTCATGGAACATAAAACATATTCTTTACAGTCAAGGCAGAGGTAGGTGGTAGGATGGTGGAATGACAGAATGACTCTGGGACATTAATGTAGTAATGTTGTAATGTTGTCCAGGGAAAACTTGAGAAGTAGGATTTGTGTGGTGAGGTAATATCTTTTATTAGAGTAATTGTGTCATTGGCACAGATGTAGGACAGGCTTTTGGGCACAACATGTCCTTCTTCTAGGTTGCCTCGATAAGCTAAAGAGGAGCATTTTACTCAAAATTTTGTCTAACATCTCTCCCAATTATACAGTAGGACCAATCATGAATGGTGCGTGCCCCCAGCGGCTGTGGGGGGCATGGCAGCGTCAGGAGCACGGTAGTGGGAGTGGCGGGAGCCAGTGGTGGTAAGCGGGGGAGCTCCCA
>NW_005841867.1:4390086-4403645 GCF_000455745.1 Alligator sinensis | reverse complement strand
GCAGGAATCGCGGGCCACCATGCTCAGGGGGTGCACATGCACCCGCGTGCACCCCCTACGCGTCGCCCCTGGGACCAATGAAAGAAAATATTGCACCTCAATTTAGCTTCTGTCGTCTTAATCACGTGCCTTACCCACTCAAGTCATTAGACTTACACTACATATTAAAATATTTGGTTCAGTATAGACTTTCATACTATTCCCTATTAGATCTTCTTCTCCTCATATAATTCTCCCTGAGTGGCACAAATACTTTTTTAAAGGTATGTAGCTATTTTTGTCTTTCTCAACAAGTATTCAAGTCTTACATCTGTATAAAACAATAGGCCTCATAATGCTGTAACTGTGTTTTTCTCAGTGGTTGTTTGGAGCTAAATAACTCTGCAGAGAAACTAACAGGCATACTTAACTCTGTACCTATTCATTCATTACTTCCCTTACCAAATTTTTATTAGTAATTAATAGACATAGGGAAAGCCCAAGTGATAGTCAAAATGCAGTTTTAGAAATAGCGTGCTGAATTATTTTGATTGAGATATATGTCCGTTGTCACATTACACTAACTTCCATTTTTCATCTCTCTTTTTCCTTTCCATTGCCTAAAAACCAAGGTTTTAGGACTCATATTTCACTTCTATTGTTATTTCAAGTATCAAAGCATATATATATTAGTTTTTCTTGTAGACATTGCTCTAGAGAACATCTTTCCAGAGCTTCCATGGTGTTTTTTCTCTTGTTGCTGACCACTGAGTTACACAATTCAAATACTGTATATTGCTTCCAGATTAGTATGAAAATTTCCCACACAAACAATAGTTTTATTACATTCTACCAATATTAACATTCAAAAAATCAACTCCTCTCATATTTCATTCCATACCAAAGGAGGAACATAATATGGTATAAAATTAGCCTTAAATCATGTAAATATCCCCTAATTCCTTTAGCCTCCGGCAAAAGATGGTATCTCTGAAAGAGAAGATTTTTAAAGCTTAAAGACTCTTATTTTGCATCCAAGCAGTAACAACCACTAAAGTATTGCTGTTACCTTTGTATTACTATTTGTGAAGAACAAAGGCCTTTCTAAGCACTGAAGAGCATATTGGTGCAATTAAGGTCTGCTAATAACAATTGAAAGTATTTTCATAAGCCAGTGCAAACTGGGGTTTTGATCTTTGATGAAAAGGTTTAATCAGGAATTTCTAACACACTGTAATTGCTGTAAAAACTGCTAACTCGGTGAAGAGTTAAAAAGAGAATTTACATCCTGTTGATCTGTCTGTACTCTTCCAGTCTAACATTACCCCATGAGCTCACTCTTTATCATTGGCTTTAATTACATTCTAATCCTGGTTTTACTGTCCTATAGAACTCAATATGGTCACAACTTGTGTCAAGTCTTAAAATTAATTGTGTCCTGGAAAAATCCTATTTGCAAGTGTATTGTGTTTTAAATGAAAGTAATTTAAATGTACTATGTAAACATATACCAGAAGAGATGCACATGAAGATCATTTAAATGCACAATATAATCATATACCAGAAGAGATACAAAACAAGATCCAGATAGTAACTCAGTAACAACATGAGAAGGGCAGGGAAATTTTTAGCACAGTTGCATAAAATAATTCTCTATACTATAAGTATTACTAATATAATCAACGATTTGGGAAATGTGGTAGCACATAGCGATATTTGTACAATCAATTTATAAGTTGAATGAATGCCAACGTAAGAAAGGTGTTTCTACTTCAAATTCCTTTAATAGTAGTAATGCTGCACATTGCAAGTTGCTGAAAAAGCACCATATAATTTGCCTGTTTTATTCACTACCTAAAAAAGGCAATGGCTTCCTATCAGCAAGATCCTCCACTGTAGAAGGCACTTCCCACATGATTTAAAGAAGGGGTGTCAAATGCAGACTGGCCCATAGGACTGATAAGTGGCATGGGACCAGTCCATGGGCCAGATCCAGCCCATGGGCCTCCTTCCATTATGCTTCCCCTCTCCCAGCACACCTGATGCAGCTGCTGCTTCAGCTTGTCTGAGACCTATGCTGCATGCAACGTGGATCCTGGAATGGCTGGATGGGGCCCTACCTGAGGCACAGTCCTGCATGGGCAGCCACTATGTGGAGCTCAGCTGCTGATCTAGCTAGATGTCGCACCCCAGGTGGCTTCCCTTCCATCCACACCAGGATCCGCACCATACACGACACAAGTACCGGACTGGCTGGCACACCAATCAGATAAGGATGCTGAGACAGGGAGAGGGAGATGGGGTCCGTGGGCCATATCCAGCCTTCAGATTGGCTCTGCATTACAGACACACACCATGTGGGTCTGCTCAGATCCAGGAGTAGTGCCAGGGGCCAGATGGCAAGAGTCTGTGGGTCAAAGGCAGCCCACAGGCCATATATTTGACACCTTTAATGTAAACAAAGCCTAAACTTGCTAGCCATCACATCATTGTATGAGTCCTGTTTTTTCTTCTATGGGTTTCTAAGCTCAAGAATATGAATAAGTAAATGTATTTTCCCATATAAAATGATTTTTCTTTTAGCCTGTCTATTTTGAAAGTAAGAATTTGGGGGCAATGACTACCTGTGATTATGGACCTGAACCAAAGCATATTTGTTCAGACTGGGGACTGACTGACTAAGCAGAAGGTCTATAGAAAAGGACCTGAGGTCTACAGTGGACAATAAGGTAAATATGAGCCAACAGTGTGCCCTTGTTGCAAAGAAGGCTAACGGCATACTGGGCTGCATTAGTAGGAGCGTTGTCAGCAGATCAAGGGAAGTGATTAATCCCCTCTATTCAGCACCAGTGAGGCCACATCTGGAGTTCTGTGTCCAGTATTGGGCCCCCCACTATGGATGTGGACAAATGGGAGGGAGTTCAGGGGAGGGCAACAAAAATGGTTAGGGGACTGATAAACATAACTTATGAGGAGAGGCTGAGGGAGCTGGGCTTATTTAGTCTGGAGATGAGAAGACTGAAGAGGGGATTTAATAGCAGCCTCCAACTACCTAAAGCGTGGTTCCAGAGAGGATGTAGCTAAACTGTTCTTAGTGCTGGCAGATGAGAGAACAAGAAGCACTGGTCCAAAGTTGCAACAGGCAAAGTTTAGGTAAGATATTAAGAAAAAACTCTCTCACTAGCAGCATAGTAAAGTACTGGAACAGAGATGTTGCAGAATCTCCATCCTTAGCAGTGTTTAAGACTTGGCTAGACAAAGCCTTAGCTAGAATGATGTAGGGTTCATACAGATTCAGGAAGGTTAGGGTGAGGTGAGATCATTTTAAAAATAGCCACCTGATCTAACTTAGTTCACTCGGTTGCAGACCTTACACTTAGATCACTAGTCAAGTTGATCTAAGTGCAAACTGTACAGAAGATCAGGAAGTTTAGATCAGTTTAAAAATGGCAGATCCAATCTAAGTTGACCCTATTTCCAAGGTAGTCTAACTTAGACTGCGTTGACCATTTTTAGACCAACCTAACTGTACTGAATTTCTGTACAGTTCCCAACACAACCCCACCCCCCCATGGACCAGCCAGGCCCCCACTGATCCTGCCAAACCCCCATCTTGTAATCTGCTCCCAGCACCAGTTTTACTGGTGTTTGCCAGTGCCAGGAGCTGAGAAAATATGTTGGGGTAGGGAGGGGTTGGTTCATTGGAGGCATTGTTCAACTGGAGGGGGTGAGAGGGCTAAAAATAGCTGCTGGTCCTGGTGGGTGGGGGTGAGAGCCCCCTGCATCCCTCCAAGCCCCCCCCCCCAGTCCCTGAGAGCCCCCCTTGAGCCCAATAAACTCTCCTGGACCCCACCAACTCCCCCCACAAAAACCACTTTCCTCCTGATCTCCCCACAGACCCTGCCTTCCTCCATCCCTCTTGCAAACCCCACCTACCTCCCAATCCCCCTGAACCTTGGATTGGGTGGCCATTTTAAACTCAATCTAACCTCCCTGAACATCTGCATGCAGCCACAGTTTGGGATGGTCCTGCTTTGGGCAGGGGGTTGGATTAGATGACCTACTGAGGTCCCTTCAAACCCTAATTTTATGGCTTCTATGATTCTATATTGAAGTCAATGGAAAAAACTCCAACTGACTTCAGTAAGCTTTGCATCGGGTCATATCTGTGTGTGCGTGCATATGTGTGTGTGCAAGTGTGTGTGTGTACATACACAGGGATGTATATGTTTTGTATGTCCTGATACTGTAATGCTATACTGAGTTCTGTTTTGTACTTAAAGTAAAAATTATGTTTTCTGTTTTATATGACCTACTCAGCACATCTTCCCAGGTACAGAACGCAATTGTTCTGAGAACTAGGAAATCCATTAACTTCAAACTAATTACAAAATGTGCCTTTTAGAAATTTAGCCTCTGCATCAGTCTATTCATTGATTAAGCTTACACACAATAGAAATCCAAACATATTTAAGATGATAAATGCACAGTATGACTCCTAAATAGCCTTAACTCTGCTATGCAACAATGCTATACAATCTACTGGTTAAAAAAAACAAAACAAAAAAACAGTTTAATATCATATAGAGCCACAAAATATGAAATGCCTTCATCATAATCACAGAATTATTGTATTGTGTTTCCATAGGGCACTATTAAAGGTGTTTGAATGTCTGAACTGTGCATTCTTTATCTTGCTGGGTTTTTGGTTGTAGCCATCCTTAGACATAGGCAGGCCAGATTCTTTGGGTAGATGTGATATCTTTTATTAAACCAACTACGTAGTTAGGAAAAAGTTATTTGCAAACTTTCAGGCACAATGGGTGATTGCGCCCAAAAGCTTGCAAAACACTTTGTTTTCCAACTACTCAGTTGGTCTAATAAAAGATATCACATCTACCCAAAGAATCTGGCCTGCCTACATTCTTTATATTAGCATGTGAGGATTACTTTTAAATTTAAGCTGAACTCTAGATTTTCTGAGTTCATCATTTGCTTTGGATATAATTAAAACATCATTTAGCTTTCTGTAGTCTCCTAAACTCCATTTTAATTTTTGTTTCTTGTAATATATATTAAGTTGTATTTATAGAATAAGCAGACATAAGCCCAGATCAATGGAAATATGATTTTTTTGAAAAAGAGAAATATATGGGTATACAAAATGGTACTTATTTAACTGTGGTAGGAATTAAATACTGTAACAGTAGATGTATGGAGAAATGACATTGAGTTACAGCAATAAATGGAGATTTCTTGTGAAGCAAATATCATTTTAAAAATAAAAATCAGTTCAATATACATGATTTTTTTCCCGTGATACTCCATTTATAAACAGAGGGTGAAACCTGATCATGCTGAAGTTAATTGAAGAATTCCCATTGATTAGAATGGGATCTGGAATCATCACGGTGTATATTTCATTAAATAGGTACAACAATGCAAACAACATGAAAAGCAAGTGCTGTCACATGCTCATATATTTTTATCGTAGAAGAACATGACCTACCATCTTGATAGGTTTGTTCCTGAGTATTTCATCCGGTGGTACAAATTACTCTGTCAATAAATGCCCATTATTGAAATCTGGGGAAGAGCTTAAATTACTATACCTGGGTCTTAAAGCCATTCAAGAAAGGAGTTGATAAAGCACAGATAAAAGCTAACCACTGTTTTGAGATCTGGAATATAACTGAAAGCGGAGATACAGAGAAGTTGTTTGTGTCCTGTGTTTTTTAAAAAAATGAGATCACAAAGCCAGAAACACTTAGTTGAGAGTGTGTATTTTATATGGTATGGTCACAAATATTATCTTAACTTATAATCTTTAATGATTAAAGACAAAAACAGTGCTGTTTTGCAAAGGTTGTAAATTAGAGGAGGACTTGTTAGGACAATTACTTGAAAGATTTATGTGTAGAGCTGCTCTAATTATACATCTCTCTCTGAGTCATAAGTAGGTCTAGACCTGAAAAATAGTAGTAATACCTATATTTGTAGGACCACAGTTAAAAAAGAAAAAGAAAACTTATGGCCTGACCCTGCAAGAGCCTGAGAACACCAACATTCTTGCTGCAGTCAAGAGATGTCGATCAGTCACGCAATCAGCCTGTTAGTGTGAAGATAGCAAGTCACTGCTAAAAACTCATCTCTAGCTTGTTATATTAGTTGTACACTAAATATAATGAATGCTATTGCTGGAGAACTGAACCATTAGCAAAATCCTGAAGAACCAACTGGCAGATAGCATTTTAAAAGCAAATCTCCCTAGCTAGATTTTTACACTTTAGTTATGATGATCTTCTCACACTGATCTCTACTTAACTGAAAGCTAGATTTTACCTCTGATGGCTGGTTAGGATCTCATGCCACAGGTTGTCCCATTGCTTTAGGAAAAGACTCAAATGCTTTGTTCTAACAAAGCACTGAAGTCAATGGTACAACTCATATGTTTTAAGTTAATTTTAATTTTGTACTTTAAATGCTGTGCTGAATTCAGACCAAAGTTAGGAGAAAGAGAAAAAGGAAACATCAAGGAGAGACCAGAGTAGAGAAAATTCATAATTTTCTCTTCCAACTTTGCAAACTAAAATTTGCAAATCTTAACAGTAACACCTAACTTGCATATGAATAGTTTATCCGTAACTGATTCTAGGAGTAGTTCCAGTTTTAATGACAATTGGCTCTGTTCACTTTTTTCGTACTCCACCTTTTTTTCAGTTTGTTGATTTAATTTTAGATTTTTTTAGGTCCATTATTTTCCTATGGGGATTGAAATTACCACACTTGAGGCCCTAGGGATTCCAGGCAGGGTTTCCTTGGCACTCATGGAGCATTTGTAAGGAAACAAAAGTAGAGTGGCTACAGCACTAAAGGATTCAGAAGTGTGAGTTTGAATCTTACCCTGGATTCTCAAAAAAGGCTGCTCTTCAGGGCTATGCAAAACAGCACCATCTCGTTTCTACTGCTGTTTCAATGAGATAGTGTTTCATTTCAAGTTTTGTTTTGTTTCAAAACCACTGTTCTGTTTAATTTCGTCGAAACTGTTTCGCTGTTTTGACGTTTTGCCCATAGGCTATAATGGGGAAGAACAAAACTGCCTATAACTTTGTCATTTCTTGCCTAATTCAGATGAAACTTACAGGGGTGGTAGCCCTTTCTGACACCATGAAGTCTGCCAAGCTTTAAGGATATAGGTGCAGGAGTTTCTGGGAGACTGCACCTCAAATTCATGAATGTAAAACTCATGTTATATGTGTGTTAAGGTGCAGCAAGGTGAAAACTAAAGGCATGGTAGCCCCTTCTGAGGCCATGAATCCTTCCAGCTTTCAAGGAGATAGGTGCAGGGGTTTCTGGGAAACTGCACCTCAGGCTGCTGACAAGCAAAACTCGTGACATGTGTGACTGTGTGTGTGTGTTAAGGCACAGCAGGGTGAAAATTGCAGCAATGGTAGACCCTGCTGAGGCCATGAAGCCTGTCAGTTTTCAAGAAGACAGGTGCAGGGGTTTCTGGGAAACTACACCCCAAGCTGCTGACAAGCAAAACTTGTGACATGGCGTATGTGTTAAGACATGACCTTACTGGTGCTAAGGCCTCAACATGACACTGTAGTGTGCCACAATGAGGTCTCCTCCTCCCCTACAGCCTTATCCTGGTCCACCACTTTAAATAACAACACATAAAAAAAAGAACTTAGTAAGCAGCACAGTAGCACCAGCAGCATCTCAGGCAGCCAAACTGTCACAGACTAGAGCCTTTCTTTCCTCTCCTGCAGAAGCTTCTTCTCCAGCAGCTGCCAGACAACTCTCCCTGCCACCCTCAGCCCTAGGGCTTAGATGTGCCCAGGGCCCTGCATCCTTCCTGTCAGCTGCTAGGGGTGTTAGTCTAAGGACATGGCACTGGCACACAAGGCCCTTTGGGTCAATCTAATTTGGTATCTTTCAGCAGACCAACTGAATAGTTACAGAAATATATCTTAGCAAGCTTTCAGATTGAAAAACCCTTCGTCAGGCTACAGAAGCACCTGCAGTTGGTGTGTGTGTGTGCTATTCCTGGATGGAAGGAATAGTAAAGAAGCCAGAGGCTGGCATGCAATGCAGGCAAGAAAGCCAGTCAGTGAAAATGGAAATGGAGGCATCAGGGGATGAAGGACAGGCTGGGGTGGAGGGAAGGGGGGATGTAGCAGTGCAGGTAAAAGTGGAGCGGTACCTGGGGAGTCAGATGTCCAGTGGGTTGTAGTGTGTCAGAATTCCAATGTCTCTATTGAGTCCATGACTTTCTGTACCTAGGAGGCTGATGAAGTGCAGTTCATAGACTCGTCTGTGAAAAGTGGTTTGTAAATTCAAACATGCACTAACACTCGCTAACCTCATCACCAGAAGCCAACTTCCTACAGCCCAAAACACACTGAATTGATCCAGGCCATGCCATGACAAGACACACAAAACCTGCCAAAAATACCTCCAGTATAGAGATATCTTCACAATACAATACTGTGGAAAAGACTTACCTCAGCTCTTACCTCTGCACAGGACCCTTGTCAAGACAATTAATGATTGGGATCCAAAACCTATTGCACCACAAGGCAACTGAAGTGGGGGGATATGTGGAAAAGACTTACCGCAGCTGGGCAAAGAGCAAAGCTGGTGGGACGCCGCACCAGAACAGGAGCACAGCAAAAGTGAAACCACGGCAGACGGGGCCACCATGGTAAAAGAAAAAAAGGAAAAAAGTGGCAAAGCCAGGAGGAGCCAGGACCAGCTCCCACATCAGCATTGGCATGCTTTATAGCAGCATGCCGGGGCCAATTTGCTGCCTGAACCCCAGAGGCTGGGATAAAAAGCCTGGCAGAAGACCAGCAAGGGAAACCAGAAGAGAGGTCCCCGACCAGCATGGAGGAGCCAGAGCCAGAGCTGGAGCAGGAGCAGAGTCCCTCTGTAGAGACATGGTGGTTCCCCCAGGGAGGGGTTTTCTCAAAGGACCAGAGCCAGGGAAGGCTCAATAACTTACCTGAAGAAATACCGTGGAAGGCAGACACCAACAATTCAGACTGGATCCTGGCAGGGTGAGATAGCACAGGGATGGATGCATGTCTGACCCATGGCAAGTATCAAACTGGAAGTGAGAGAGGGATGCCAGGGGACAGTACAGCCCGGGGTCTAGAAGATGCATAGACAAGATAAGCGTGCAGTAGGGAACACTCGGACAAAGCAACGTCCAGATCCCACAGTCATAAATTAAGACAGCCAAAACACTGAAGTGCATGCAATACCAGTGCTAGTGGCCCAGGAAGCAACACCTTTGGTTGGCATCAAATGGGGTGTAGGGGAGGTGGAGCCCCAAGCAAGAAGGACAATCAGGACGACTGAAGGAAGGCACCAGGGGGGGCAGGCTAGACCATCTTCCTCCCAATTAAAATAATTTCCAACAAAGATGTGGCAGGCGAGACCCTGTGGGAGACTGACCAAAAGTCAGCCCATTAACAAACCTGTATCTTTCCTAAACAACAGCGAAACCAGAAAAGACCCTACGGACTCAACAAACAGGTGAACAGCACAGGAGATTACAAATACATATCTCTATCAGGGCACCCAGTGCCTTGATGGAAAATACATGGAGACACCAAGCAACAACTGCGCACCAGAATAAGCGCATACCAAAAATCTATCAAAGACAAGAACAGAACGCCACCTGTCTCCAATCTCTCAGGCTTGATCCTCAAGGGAATTTACAAACCACTTTTCACAGACGAGTCTATGAACTGCACTTCATCAACCTCCTAGATACAGAAACTCGTGAACTCAACATAGACACTGGATTTATGACACACTACAACCTGCCGGACATCTGATTCCCCAGGTACCTCTCCACTTTTACCTGCACTGCTACATCCCCCTTCCCCCCAACCCCAGCCTGTCCCTCACCCCCTGATGCCTCCATTTCCATTTTCACTGACTGGCTTTCTTGCCTGCATTGCATGCCAGCCTCTGGCTTCTTTACTATTCCTTCCATACAGAAACAGCATACACACACACCGACTGCAGGTGCTTTCTCAGCCTGATGAAGGGTTTTTTAGCCCAAAAGCTGGCATCCCAGGCAGCGAAGCTGAGCTCACCTGGAGCCTCAGAATGCCACTGGAACCAGCACACCTCAGGCCTGTCAAAGATGTGACAGGTCTGGGCTTTCCCCAGCCAGGATTGTGTGCATGCATGTGCTGGCTGGAGGGTATGGCACCTCCTACCCACCTTTCACCAGGGGTATCCTCAGTCCTGGCTTTTCCTGGGGCTGCTGCACTGCCAGCAACCCCCCACCCTGCCCCCCAACCCTGGCAGAGTGAGGTTTTAGTGGTCATGCCTAGGACCTGGGGCATTCATTCCATCTGCACCTGGAGCTTGAGGAACCCCAGCAGTAAGAGGTTCACCTTGAGGAACACCAGCTACTCCACCAAACCAGGATCCAAGCAGGTGTGGTGGGGTGTCACTACACCCCAGAAATGCTGAACACCCTCTCACTCAGAACACTGGTCAGTGGACAGGAGAGGTGTTCCCGGGCAACTGTGGCCATATCCAGCCACATGTGGCTTCCCCTGCAGGCCATGGGGTCACACAGCAGCAGCTCCACATCCTCAGCAAGATAGGCAGCCACCAATGCCTGAGTGCTAGCTGCCTGATGGTAGGATCTTGTGCCTCTGGACCCCACCATGGAAGCCAGGCCCTTGGCCCATATTGGAAACTGACTGGTAGATGGTGTGCTAGTATGGGACAGTGGATCTCCCTCTTCCACATCCCCCCGCTTTCACCATTCTGCCTCACTGACTGTCTTCACCAGAACCTCTGTCCACTGATCCAGGGCTTGGCTGCTGCATACAATGCCCTTCACCCTCAGGTCACACATGGCAGCCAGCACGTGGACCGAACTAGACTGCAAGGGTTCGAGCTGTTTCCTGATGCCCTCCTTCAACTGCCTCACCAGTGCCTGCATATTTGGTGACAGCAGCTTGCTCCAACCTGGAACATTGATCCTGTGACAGATGAAATTATGTCTGTGTAATAAAGGTGCTTGCTGAAGGCTCTATGAAGATTAAACGAAGTGTTTTTTCTGTATTTGTTTAGCTATTAAGCTATATGTTGTTGCTAAAAGCCTAATTAAAGTCTAAGATGTAGTGAGGCCTTGTATAAAGTAAGACCTAGTAAATTTAGCAAAGCCTGGAAGTAGTAAGGCCCTGTGGCATAGTTAAAATTAAAATTACCTTATCAAAGAAATGTAAGGCTTGTACTGCTTATTGGTCAGTCTAAGGACAGTTGAAGTAAAAGGAATCTGATTGGTTGTACATTATCAGAATCATTCAGAAGCTTTAAATTGGCTGGAATATGTGGAAACCATTCAGAAGGAAGATACAGCTCTGTGAAAAGGATTAGTTAGCTGTTGCCTGGATCAGTGGGCCCGTGGACCTCGAGGAGCCCAAGGACTGCATTCCAGGGTCCTTCCTTGTACCCCTTTGGACAGTGTTGTTCAGGGACACCTGACTTCGCTGAACTTTGTAGAAAGAGAAGCTTGCTGTGTATCAGGCATCAGAGGGGGCTGCCGATAAGTTGCTGACGTGAATTGCTTTTGTCTGTCATTGTTTGTCTTGTTACTATGCGTGGTTGTGTTTTTGTTAAGTCAATAAATCTTTCTTACCTTTCTACTCCCGACCATACTCTGAATCCCGAACCCTCCACAGGCGGCTGGGACAGATCCCCTAGAAGCTCTCTATTTGGCTCTGAAGTTTCCTCATTATGGGGATCACCCGGCTAAGGAGGGCATCACCAGCACTGAGGGTCTCAGTGGTCTTGAGGAAGGGCTTGAGGACCACCAAGATCTGGGAGATGGTATCCCACTCAGCTCTGTTAAGGGGGCTGCTGATCCCAATCTCCCCAAGCAAGGTCATCTCATGGATGGCCTTCTGTTGCTCCAGCAGCCTCTCAAACATCAGGTATGTGGAGTTCCACCAAGTCTCCACATCGTGCATCATTTTGTGCTGTGGGATGTTCAGCTCTGCTTGTTTGTCCCACAGCATCTTGCCCCCCTTGATGCTCCAGTGGAAGTAGCCTACCACCTTCCTGCATTTGGAAATGCGCTTGCTGGTGGTGCTGGCACTGTCACTGGCAGCCCTGCCCCGCCTCCAAGGCATCCCTGACTGTGAGGTGAAACTTGTGTGCCACACAGCGGATGCCAACAAAATTGGCATCATGGCCCACCTTGACCATATTGGACCCTTGTCAGTGACCATGAACCCATGAGTGAGCTCACCCTGCCGAATAAGCCACCCCTGCACCAAGCAGTTCATGGCCCCCATGATCTTAGTTGCTGTGTGGGAAACCTTTTGAAACATTTTGACTGCCTTCCTTTCATTTTGAGGCTGTTTCAAAGCCCTCTGTTTCATTTTGATTTCACTGTTTTGAGCTCAAAACGAGTTGAAACAGCATCAAAATGAAACAGCCAGCGAAATTTCACGCAGCCCTACTGCTCTTAGTCAACTCAGCTGCAAATAGCTTATCTGAGCTAAAGAGTCAAATGCAGATGGATATCAAGCTAACCACAGAAACTGGTCTTTCTTAACCATGATAGTCCAGTGAGCCACATACACTGAAGATGCCTTTTGACCTATGATGATTTTGTTGACTGAGCACTGGGAACTCTTGTGTACTGCATGATCTGGGATTTGGTGGTAGGGGTCTGCTACAGACCCCCACACCAAGGGGAAGAGCTAGATTTGGGGCTCCTGAGGCAGCACTCAGAGACCATAAAAACTAAGGAGGCGGTAGTCATGGGGAACCTAAACTACCCAGACATCTGCTGGGAGACGCAGACAGTTCATGCAGGTTCCTATCCTGTGTACAGGACCTCCACCTGACGCAGGAGGTACATGGTCCCACTAGGGGGAATGCCTTACTGGACCTGGTATTGGCAACAGGGGATGACATGGTAGGGGACCTACAGATCGGTGGTCACCTGGGGGATAGTGATCACCAAATAATAGAATTCATCATAAAACGTCGAGTGGGTAAGGTAACTAGTCGGGTGAAAGTGCTAGACTTTAGGAAAGCTGATTTCAATGAACTCAAGCGATTAGTCAAGGACGCACTGCAGAGTAAGAGTTTTGAAGAGATGGGAGCCCAGGAAGGGTGGCTGTACCTTAAGGAAATGATCCTTCGGGCACAGAGGCAGACGATCCCAATGCAAGGAAAAAGAGGGGAAGGGGCCAGAAAGCTTCCCTGGCTGACCAAAGAAATCCAGAGCAGCCTACAGTCTAAAAGGGGAGCATATAAAAAGTGGAAACAGGGAGAGATTACCAAAGAGGAGTATACCTCCTCTGCTCGTGCTTGTAGGGAGGCAGTTAGACGGGCCAAAGCTACCATGGAGCTGAGGATGGCATCCCAAGTTAAGGATAACAAGAAATTGTTTTTCAGCTATATAGGGAGTAAAAGGAAGGCCCGGGGTGGAATAGGACCCCTACTAAATGGGCAGAAGCAATTGGTGACGAAAAGGGGGGACAAGGCTGAACTCCTCAATGAGTTCTTTGCCTCAGTGTTCCTAA